>NW_027490172.1:0-600000 GCF_050948175.1 Xylocopa sonorina
TCCTCGTCTACACATCAAATGAATGTAAATGCGACACTTCCTTGCAAGGATATAGCGTTTGCAGATGTCTACGTATCGTAGCAGTAGTGTTCTAATACTTCTTAGAACGCGATGTCGCACCTCATTTCTATGTTTCATGGTAAGATATAATATGATTTGCGAAGTGTTATGTATCCGTCGTCTACACTTCAAATGAATGTAAATGCGACACTTTCTTGCAAGGAAATAGCGTTTGCAGATGTCTACGTATCGTAGCAATCGATTTCTAATGCTTCTTAAAAGGCGATATCGCATCTCATTTCTATGTTTCATGGTAAGGTATAATATGATTTGCGAAGTGTTATGTATTCCTCGTCTACACTTCAAATGAATGTAAATGCGACACTTCTTTGCAAAGAAATAGCGTTTGCAGATGTCTACGTATCGTTGCAATAGAGTTCTTATGATTCTTAAAACGCGATATCGCATCTCATTTCTATGTTTCATGATAAGATGTAATATTCATTGCGAAGTCATGTATTCCTCGTCTACACTTCAATTGAATGTAAATGCGACACTTCCTTGCTAGGAAATAGCGTCTGCAGATGTCTAGGTATCGTAGCAATAGAGTTCTAATGCTTCTTATAACGCGATATCGCATCTCATTTCTATGTTTCATGGTAAGATGTAATATGATTTGCGAAGTGTTATGTATTCCTCCTCTACACTTCAAATGAATGTAAATACGACACTTCCTTACAAGGAAATAGCGTTTGCAAATGTCTACCTATCGTAGCAATAGTGTTCTAATGCTTCTTAAAACGCGATATCGCATCTCATTTCTATGTTTCATGGTAAGATATAATATGATTTGCGAACTGTTATGTATTCCTCGTCTACACATCAAATGAATGTAAATGCGACACTTTCTTGCAAGGAAATAGCGTTTGCAGATGTCTACGTATCGAAGCAATAGAGTTCAAATGCTTCTTAAAACGAGATATTGCATCTCATATCTATGTTTCATGATAAGATATAATATTCATTGCGAAGTGTTATGCATTCCTCGTCTACGATTCAAACGAATGTGAATGCGACACTTCCTTGCAAGGAAATAGCGTTTGCAGATATCTACGTATCGTAGCAATAGAGTTCCAATGTTTCTTAAAACGCGATATCGCATCTCATTTCTATGTTTCATGGTAAGATATAATATGATTTGCGAAGTGTTATGTATACCTCGTCTACACTTCAAACGAATGTGAATGTGACACTTCCTCGCTAGGAAATAGCGTTTGCAGATATCTGCGTATCGTAGCAGTAGAGTTCTAATGCTTCTTAAAACGCGATATCGCATCTCATTTCTATGTTTCATGGTAAGGTATAATATGATTTGCGAAGTGTTATGTATTCCTCGTGTACACTTCAAATGAATGTAAATGCGATACTTTCTTGCAAGGAAATAGCGTTTGCAGATGTCTACGTATCGTAGCGATAGAGTTCTAATGATTCTTAAAACGCGATATCGCATCTCATTTCTATGTTTCATGGTAAGATACAATATGATTTGCGAAGTGTTATGTATTCCTCGTCTACACTTCAAATGAATGTGAATGCGACACTTCCTCGCTAGGAAATAGCGTTTGCAGATGTCTACGTATAGAAGCAATAGAGTTCAAATGCTTCTTAAAACGAGATATTGCATCTCATATCTATGTTTCATGATAAGATATAATATTCATTGCGAACTGTTATGCATTCCTCGTCTACGATTCAAATGAATGTAAATGCGACACTTCCTTGCAAGAAAATAGCGCTTGCAGATGTCTACGTATCGTAGCAATAGAGTTATAATGCTTCTTAAAACGCGATATCGCATCTCATTTCTATGTTTCATGGTAAGATATAATATGATTTGCGAAGTGTCATGTATTCCTCGTCTGCACTTCAAATGAATGTGAATGTGACACTTCCTCGCTAGGAAATAGCGTTTGCAGATGTCTGCGTATCGTAGCAGTAGAGTTCTAATGCTCCTAAAAACGCGATATCGCATCTCATTTCTATGTTTCATGGTAAGATATAATATGATTTGCGAAGTGTTATGTATTCCTCGTCTACACTTCAAATGAATGTGAATGCGACACTTCCTCGCTAGGAAATAGCGTTTGCAGATATCTACGTATCGAAGCAATAGAGTTCAAATGCTTCTTAAAACGAGATATTGCATCTCGTATCTATGTTTCATGATAAGATATAATATTCATTGCGAACTGTTATGCATTCCTCGTCTACGATTCAAATGAATGTAAATGCGACACTTCCTTGCAAGAAAATAGCGCTTGCAGATGTCTACGTATCGTAGCAATAGAGTTATAATGCTTCTTAAAACGCGATATCGCATCTCATTTCTATGTTTCATGGTAAGATATAATATGATTTGCGAAGTGTCATGTATTCCTCGTCTGCACTTCAAATGAATGTGAATGTGACACTTCCTCGCTAGGAAATAGCGTTTGCAGATGTCTGCGTATCGTAGCAGTAGAGTTCTAATGCTCCTAAAAACGCGATATCGCATCTCATTTCTATGTTTCATGGTAAGATATAATATGATTTGCGAAGTGTTATGTATTCCTCGTCTACACATCAAATGAATGTAAATGCGACACTTTCTTGCAAGGAAATAGCGTTTGCAGATGTCTACGTATCGAAGCAATAGAGTTCAAATGCTTCTTAAAACGAGATATTGCATCTCATATCTATGTTTCATGATAAGATATAATATTCATTGCGAAGTGTTATGCATTCCTCGTCTACGATTCAAATGAATGTAAGTGCGACACTTCCTTGCAAGGAAATAGCGTTTGCAGATGTCTACGTATCGTAGCAATAGAGTTCCAATGCTTCTTAATACGCGATATCGCATCTCATTTCTATGTTTCATGGTAAGATATAATATGATTTGCGAAGTGTTATGTATTCCTCGTCTACACTTCAAATGAATGTAAATGCGACACTTCCTTGCAAGGAAATAGCGTTTGCAGATGTCTACGTATCGTAGCAATAGTGATCTTTTGATTCTTAAAACGCGATATCGCATCTCATTTCTATGTTTCATGGTAAGATATTATATGATTTGCGAAGTGTCATGTATTCCTCGTCTACACTTCAAATGAATGTAAATGCGACACTTCCTTGCTAGGAAATAGCGTCTGCAGATGTCTAGGTATCGTAGCAATAAAGTTCTAATGCTTCATAAAACGCGATATCGCATCTCATTTCTATGTTTCGTGGTAAGATATAATATGATTTGCGAAGTGTTATGTATTCCTCGTCTACACTCCAAATGAATGTAAATGCGACACTTCCTTGCAAGGAAATAGCGTTTGCAGATGTCTACATATCGTAGCAATAGAGTTCTAATGCTTCTTAAAACGCGATATCGCATCTCATTTCTATGTTTCATGGTAAGATATAATATGATTTGCGAAGTGTTATGTATTCCTCGTCTACACATCAACTGAATGTAAATGAGACACTTCCTTGCAAGGAAATAGCGCTTGCAAATGTCTACGTATCGCAGCAATAGAGCTCTTATGATTCTTAAAACGCGATATCGCATCTCATTTCTATGTTTCATGGTAAGATATAATATGATTTGCGAAGTGTTATGTATTCCTCGTCTACACTTCAAATGAATGTAAATGCGACACTTCTTTGCAAGGAAATAGCGTTTGCAGATGTCTACGTATCGTAGCAATAGAATTCTTATGTTTCTTAAAACGCGATTCGCATCTCATTTCTATGTTTCATGGTAAGATATAATATGATTTGCGAAGTGTCATGTATTCCTCGTCTGCACTTCAAATGAATGTGAATGTGACACTTCCTCGCTAGGAAATAGCGTTTGCAGATGTCTGCGTATCGTAGCAGTAGAGTTCTAATGCTCCTAAAAACGCGATATCGCATCTCATTTCTATGTTTCATGGTAAGATATAATATGATTTGCGAAGTGTTATGTATTCCTCGTCTACACATCAAATGAATGTAAATGCGACACTTTCTTGCAAGGAAATAGCGTTTGCAGATGTCTACGTATCGAAGCAATAGAGTTCAAATGCTTCTTAAAACGAGATATTGCATCTCATATCTATGTTTCATGATAAGATATAATATTCATTGCGAAGTGTTATGCATTCCTCGTCTACGATTCAAATGAATGTAAGTGCGACACTTCCTTGCAAGGAAATAGCGTTTGCAGATGTCTACGTATCGTAGCAATAGAGTTCCAATGCTTCTTAATACGCGATATCGCATCTCATTTCTATGTTTCATGATAAGATATAATATGATTTGCGAAGTGTTATGTATTCCTCGTCTACACTTCAAATGAATGTAAATGCGACACTTCCTTGCAAGGAAATAGCGTTTGCAGATGTCTACGTATCGTAGCAATAGAGATCTTTTGATTCTTAAAACGCGATATCGCATCTCATTTCTATGTTTCATGGTAAGATATTATATGATTTGCGAAGTGTCATGTATTCCTCGTCTACACTTCAAATGAATGTAAATGCGACACTTCCTTGCTAGGAAATAGCGTCTGCAGATGTCTAGGTATCGTAGCAATAAAGTTCTAATGCTTCATAAAACGCGATATCGCATCTCATTTCTATGTTTCGTGGTAAGATATAATATGATTTGCGAAGTGTTATGTATTCCTCGTCTACACTCCAAATGAATGTAAATGCGACACTTCCTTGCAAGGAAATAGCGTTTGCAGATGTCTACATATCGTAGCAATAGAGTTCTAATGCTTCTTAAAACGCGATATCGCATCTCATTTCTATGTTTCATGGTAAGATATAATATGATTTGCGAAGTGTTATGTATTCCTCGTCTACACATCAACTGAATGTAAATGAGACACTTCCTTGCAAGGAAATAGCGCTTGCAAATGTCTACGTATCGCAGCAATAGAGCTCTTATGATTCTTAAAACGCGATATCGCATCTCATTTCTATGTTTCATGGTAAGATATAATATGATTTGCGAAGTGTTATGTATTCCTCGTCTACACTTCAAATGAATGTAAATGCGACACTTCTTTGCAAGGAAATAGCGTTTGCAGATGTCTACGTATCGTAGCAAGAGAATTCTTATGTTTCTTAAAACGCGATATCGCATCTCATTTCTATGTTTCATGGTAAGATATAATATTATTTGCGAAGTGTTATGTATTCCTCGTCTACACATCAAATGAATGTAAATGCGACACTTCCTTGCAAGGAAATGGCGTTTGCAGATGTCTACGTATCGAAGCAATAGAGTTCAAATGCTTCTTAAAACGAGATATTGCAATTTCATATCTATGTTTCATGATAAGATATAATATTCATTGCGAAGTGTTATGCATTCCTCGTCTACGATTCAAATGAATGTAAATGCGACACTTCCTTGCAAGGAAATATCGTTTGCAGATGTCTACGTATCGTAGCAATAGAGTTCTTATGATTCTTAAAACGCGATATCGCATCTCATTTCTATGTTTCATGGTAAGATATAATATGATTTGCGAAGTGTCATGTATTCCCGTCTACACTTCAAATGAATGTAAATGCGACACTTCCTTGCAAGGAAATAGCGTTTGCAGATGTCTACGTATCGTAGCAATGGATTTCTGATGCTTCTTAAAAGGCGATATCGCAATTCATTCCTATGTTTCGTGGTAAGGTATAATATGATTTGCGAAGTGTTATGTATTCCTCGTCTACACTTCGAATTAATGTAAATGCGACACTTCTTTGCAAGGAAATAGCGTTTGCAGATGTCTACGTATCGTTCCAATAGAGTTCTTATGATTCTTAAAACGCGATATCGCATCTCATTTCTATGTTTCATGGTAAGATATAATATGATTTGCGAAGTGTTATGTATTCCTCGTCTACACATCAAATGAATGTAAATGCGACACTTTCTTGCAAGGAAATAGCGTTTGCAGATGTCTACGTATCGAAGCAATAGAGTTCAAATGCTTCTTAAAACGAGATATTGCATCTCATATCTATGTTTCATGATAAGATATAATATTCATTGCGAAGTGTTATGCATTCCTCGTCTACGATTCAAATGAATGTAAGTGCGACACTTCCTTGCAAGGAAATAGCGTTTGCAGATGTCTACGTATCGTAGCAATAGAGTTCTAATGCTTCTTAAAATGCGATGTCGTATCTCATTTCTATTTTTCATGGTAAGATATAATATGATTTGCGAAATGTTATGTATTCCTCGTTTACACTTCAAATGAATGTAAATGCGACACTTCCTAGCAAGGAAATAGCGTTTGCAGATGTCTACGTATCGAAGCAATAGAGTTCAAATGCTTCTTAAAACGAGATATTGCATCGCATATCTATGTTTCATGATAAGATATAATATTCATTGCGAAGTGTTATGCATTCCTCGTCTACGATTCAAATGAATGTAAATGCGACACTTCCTTGCAAGGAAATAGCGTTTGCAGATGTCTACGGATCGTAGCAATAGAGTTCTAATGCTTCTTAAAACGCGATATCGCATCTCATTTCTATGATTCATGGTAAGATATAATACGATTTGCGAAGTGTTATGTATTCCTCGTCTGCACTTCAAATGAATGTGAATGCGACACTTCCTCGCTAGGAAATAGCGTTTGCAGTTGTCTACGTATCGAAGCAATAGAGTTCAAATGCTTCTTAAAACGAGATATTGCATCTCATATCTATGTTTCATGATAAGATGTAATATTCATTGCGAAGTGTTATGTATTCCTCGTCTACACTTCAAATGAATGTGGATGCGACACTTCCTCGCCAGGAAATAGCGTTTGCAGATGTCTACGTATCGTAGCAATAGAGTTCTTATGATTCTTAAAACGCGATATCGCATCTCATTTCTATGTTTCATGGTAAGGTATAATATTATTTGCGAAGTGCTATGTATTCCTCGTCTACACTTCAAATGAATGTGGATGCGACACTTCCTCGCCAGGAAATAGCGTTTTCAGATGTCTACGTATCGTAGCAGTTGAGTTCTAATGCTTCTTAAAACGCGATATCGCATCTCATTTCTATGTTTCATGGTAAGATATAATATGATTTGCGAAGTGTTATGTATTCCTCGTCTACACTTCGAATTAATGTAAATGCGACACTTCTTTGCAAGGAAATAGCGTTTGCAGATGTCTACGTATCGTTCCAATAGAGTTCTTATGATTCTTAAAACGCGATATCGCATCTCATTTCTATGTTTCATGGTAAGATATAATATGATTTGCGAAGTGTTATGTATTCCTCGTCTACACATCAAATGAATGTAAATGCGACACTTTCTTGCAAGGAAATAGCGTTTGCAGATGTCTACGTATCGAAGCAATAGAGTTCAAATGCTTCTTAAAACGAGATATTGCATCTCATATCTATGTTTCATGATAAGATATAATATTCATTGCGAAGTGTTATGCATTCCTCGTCTACGATTCAAATGAATGTAAGTGCGACACTTCCTTGCAAGGAAATAGCGTTTGCAGATGTCTACGTATCGTAGCAATAGAGTTCTAATGCTTCTTAAAATGCGATGTCGTATCTCATTTCTATTTTTCATGGTAAGATATAATATGATTTGCGAAGTGTTATGTATTCCTCGTTTACACTTCAAATGAATGTAAATGCGACACTTCCTAGCAAGGAAATAGCGTTTGCAGATGTCTACGTATCGAAGCAATAGAGTTCAAATGCTTCTTAAAACGAGATATTGCATCGCATATCTATGTTTCATGATAAGATATAATATTCATTGCGAAGTGTTATGCATTCCTCGTCTACGATTCAAATGAATGTAAATGCGACACTTCCTTGCAAGGAAATAGCGTTTGCAGATGTCTACGGATCGTAGCAATAGAGTTCTAATGCTTCTTAAAACGCGATATCGCATCTCATTTCTATGATTCATGGTAAGATATAATACGATTTGCGAAGTGTTATGTATTCCTCGTCTGCACTTCAAATGAATGTGAATGCGACACTTCCTCGCTAGGAAATAGCGTTTGCAGTTGTCTACGTATCGAAGCAATAGAGTTCAAATGCTTCTTAAAACGAGATATTGCATCTCATATCTATGTTTCATGATAAGATGTAATATTCATTGCGAAGTGTTATGTATTCCTCGTCTACACTTCAAATGAATGTGGATGCGACACTTCCTCGCCAGGAAATAGCGTTTGCAGATGTCTACGTATCGTAGCAATAGAGTTCTTATGATTCTTAAAACGCGATATCGCATCTCATTTCTATGTTTCATGGTAAGGTATAATATTATTTGCGAAGTGCTATGTATTCCTCGTCTACACTTCAAATGAATGTGGATGCGACACTTCCTCGCCAGGAAATAGCGTTTTCAGATGTCTACGTATCGTAGCAGTTGAGTTCTAATGCTTCTTAAAACGCGATATCGCATCTCATTTCTATGTTTCATGGTAAGATATAATATGATTTGCGAAGTGTTATGTATTCTTCGTCTACACATCAAATGAATGTAAATGCGAGACCTCCTTGCAAGGAAATAGCGTTTGCAGATGTCTACGTATCGTAGCAATAGAGTTCTTATGATTCTTAAAACGCGATATCGCATCTTATTTCTATGTTTCATGGTAAGATATAATATGATTTGCGAAGTGTTATGTATTCTTCGTCTACACATCAAATGAATGTAAATGCGAGACTTCCTTGCAAGGAAATAGCGTTTGCAGATGTCTACGTATCGTAGCAATGGATTTCTGATGCTTCTTAAAACGCGATATCGCATCTCATTTCAATGTTTCATGGTAAGATGTAATACGATTTGCGAAGTGTTATGTATTCCTCGTCTACACTTTACTCGTCTACGTGTCGTAGCAATAGAGTTCTTATGATTCTTAGAACGCTATATTGCATCTCATTTTTACGTTTCATGGTAAGATAGAATATGATTTGCGAAGTGTTATGCATTCCTCGTCTACGATTCAAATGAATGTAAATGCGACACTTCCTTGCAAGGAAATAGCGTTTGCAGATGTCTACGTATCGTAGCAATAGTGTTCTTATGATTCCTAGAACGCTATATTGCATCTCATTTTTACGTTTCATGGTAAGATATAATATGATTTGCGAAGTGTCATGTATTCCTCGTCTACGATTCAAATGAATGTAAATGCGGCACTTCCTTGCAAGGAAATAGCGTTTGCAGATGTCTACGTATCGTAGCAATAGAGTTCTAATGCTTCTTAAAACGCGATATCGCATCTCATTTCTATGTTTCATGGTAAGGTATAATATTATTTGCGAAGTGCTATGTATTCCTCGTCTACACTTCAAATGAATGTGGATGCGACACTTCCTCGCCAGGAAATAGCGTTTTCAGATGTCTACGTATCGTAGCAGTTGAGTTCTAATGCTTCTTAAAACGCGATATCGCATCTCATTTCTATGTTTCATGGTAAGATATAGTATGATTTGCGAAGTGTTATGTATTCCTCGTCTACACATCAAATAAATTTAAATGCGAGACTTCCTTGCAAGGAAATAGCGTTTGCAGATGTCTACGTATCGTAGCAATAGAGTTCTTATGATTCTTAAAACGCGAGATCGCATCTATATTTCTATGTATCATGGTAAGATATAATATGATTTGCGAAGTGACATGTATTCCTCGTCTACACTTCAAATGAATGTAAATGCGACACTTCCTTGCTAGCAAATAGCGTCTGCAGATGTCTAGGTATCGTAGCAATAAAGTTCTAATGCTTCATAAAACGCGATATCGCATCTCATTTCTATGTTTCATGGTAAGATATAATATGATTTGCGAAGTGTCATGTATTCCTCGTCTACACTACAAATGAATGTAAATGCGACACTTCCTTGCAAGGAAATAGCGTTTGCAGATGTCTACGTATCGTAGCAATGGATTTCTGATGCTTCTTAAAAGGCGATATCGCATTTCATTTCTATGTTTCATGGTAAGGTATAATATGATTTGCGAAGTGTTATGTATTCCTCGTCTACACTTCGAATGAATGTAAATGCGACACTTCTTTGCAAGGAAATAGCGTTTGCAGATGTCTACGTATCGTTCCAATAGAGTTCTTATGATTCTTAAAACGCGATATCGCATCTCATTTCTATGTTTCATGGCAAGATATAATATGATTTGCGAAGTGTTATGTATTCCTCGTCTACACATCAAATGAATGTAAATGCGACACTTTCTTGCAAGGAAATAGCGTTTCCAGATGTCTACGTATCGAAGCAATAGAGTTCAAATGCTTCTTAAAACGAGATATTGCATCTCATATCTATGTTTCATGATAAGATATAATATTCATTGCGAAGTGTTATGCATTCCTCGTCTACGATTCAAATGAATGTAAGTGCGACACTTCCTTGCAAGGAAATAGCGTTTGCAGATGTCTACGTATCGTAGCAATAGAGTTCTAATGCTTCTTAAAATGCGATGTCGTATCTCATTTCTATTTTTCATGGTAAGATATAATATGATTTGCGAAGTGTTATGTATTCCTCGTCTACACATCAAATGAATGTAAATGCGACACTTCCTTGCAAGGAAATAGCGTTTGCAGATGTCTACGTATCGTAGAAATAGAGTTCTTATGATTCTTAAAACGCGATATCGCATCTCATTTCTATGTTTCATGGTAAGGTATAATATTATTTGCGAAGTGTTATGTATTCCTCGTCTACACTTCAAATGAATGTGGATGCGACACTTCCTCGCCAGGAAATAGCGTTTTCAGATGTCTACGTATCGTAGCAGTTGAGTTCTAATGCTTCTTAAAACGCGATATCGCATCTCATTTCTATGTTTCATGGTAAGATATAATATGATTTGCGAAGTGTCATGTATTCCTCGTCTACACTTCAAATGAATGTAAATGCGACACTTCCTTGCAAGGAAATAGCGTTTGCAGATGTCTACGTATCGTAGCAATGGATTTCTGATGCTTCTTAAAAGGCGATATCGCATTTCATTTCTATGTTTCATGGTAAGGTATAATATGATTTGCGAAGTGTTATGTATTCCTCGTCTACACTTCGAATGAATGTAAATGCGACACTTCTTTGCAAGGAAATAGCGTTTGCAGATGTCTACGTATCGTTCCAATAGAGTTCTTATGATTCTTAAAACGCGATATCGCATCTCATTTCTATGTTTCATGGTAAGATATAATATGATTTGCGAAGTGTTATGTATTCCTCGTCTACACATCAAATGAATGTAAATGCGACACTTTCTTGCAAGGAAATAGCGTTTGCAGATGTCTACGTATCGAAGCAATAGAGTTCAAATGCTTCTTAAAACGAGATATTGCATCTCATATCTATGTTTCATGATAAGATATAATATTCATTGCGAAGTGTTATGCATTCCTCGTCTACGATTCAAATGAATGTAAGTGCGACACTTCCTTGCAAGGAAATAGCGTTTGCAGATGTCTACGTATCGTAGCAATAGAGTTCTAATGCTTCTTAAAATGCGATGTCGTATCTCATTTCTATTTTTCATGGTAAGATATAATATGATTTGCGAAGTGTTATGTATTCCTCGTCTACACATCAAATGAATGTAAATGCGACACTTCCTTGCAAGGAAATAGCGTTTGCAGATGTCTACGTATCGTAGCAATAGAGTTCTTATGATTCTTAAAACGCGATATCGCATCTCATTTCTATGTTTCATGGTAAGGTATAATATGATTTGCGAAGTGTTATGTATCCGTCGTCTACACTTCAAATGAATGTAAATGCGACACTTTCTTGCAGGGAAATAGCGTTTGCAGATGTCTACGTATCGTAGCAATGGATTTCTGATGCTTCTTAAAACGCGATATCGCTTGTCATTTCTATGTTTCATGGTAAGATATAATATGATTTGCGGAGTGTTATGTATTCCCCGTTTACACTTCAAATGAATGTAAATGCGACACTTCCTAGCAAGGAAATAGCGTTTGCAGATGTCTACGTATCGAAGCAATAGAGTTCAAATGCTTCTTAAAACGAGATATTGCATCGCATATCTATGTTTCATGATAAGATATAATATTCATTGCGAAGTGTTATGCATTCCTCGTCTACGATTCAAATGAATGTAAATGCGACACTTCCTTGCAAGGAAATAGCGTTTGCGGATGTCTACGGATCGTAGCAATAGAGTTCTAATGCTTCTTAAAACGCGATATCGCATCTCATTTCTATGATTCATGGTAAGATATAATACGATTTGCGAAGTGTTATGTATTCCTCGTCTGCACTTCAAATGAATGTGAATGCGACACTTCCTCGCTAGGAAATAGCGTTTGCAGATGTCTACGTATCGAAGCAATAGAGTTCAAATGCTTCTTAAAACGAGATATTGCATCTCATATCTATGTTTCATGATAAGATGTAATATTCATTGCGAAGTGTTATGTATTCCTCGTCTACACTTCAAATGAATGTGGATGCGACACTTCCTCGCCAGGAAATAGCGTTTGCAGATGTCAACGTATCGTAGCAATAGAGTTCTTATGATTCTTAAAACGCGATATCGCATCTCATTTCTATGTTTCATGGTAAGGTATAATATTATTTGCGAAGTGTTATGTATTCCTCGTCTACACTTCAAATGAATGTGGATGCGACACTTCCTCGCCAGGAAATAGCGTTTTCAGATGTCTACGTATCGTAGCAGTTGAGTTCTAATGCTTCTTAAAACGCGATATCGCATCTCATTTCTATGTTTCATGGTAAGATATAATATGATTTGCGAAGTGTTATGTATTCTTCGTCTACACATCAAATGAATGTAAATGCGAGACTTCCTTGCAAGGAAATAGCGTTTGCAGATGTCTACGTATCGTAGCAATAGAGTTCTTATGATTCTTAAAACGCGATATCGCATCTTATTTCTATGTTTCATGGTAAGATATAATATGATTTGCGAAGTGTTATGTATTCTTCGTCTACACATCAAATGAATGTAAATGCGAGACTTCCTTGCAAGGAAATAGCGTTTGCAGATGTCTACGTATCGTAGCAATGGATTTCTGATGCTTCTTAAAACGCGATATCGCATCTCATTTCAATGTTTCATGGTAAGATGTAATACGATTTGCGAAGTGTTATGTATTCCTCGTCTACACTTTACTCGTCTACGTGTCGTAGCAATAGAGTTCTTATGATTCTTAGAACGCTATATTGCATCTCATTTTTACGTTTCATGGTAAGATAGAATATGATTTGCGAAGTGTTATGCATTCCTCGTCTACGATTCAAATGAATGTAAATGCGACACTTCCTTGCAAGGAAATAGTGTTTGCAGATGTCTACGTATCGTAGCAATAGTGTTCTTATGATTCCTAGAACGCTATATTGCATCTCATTTTTACGTTTCATGGTAAGATATAATATGATTTGCGAAGTGTCATGTACTCCTCGTCTACGATTCAAATGAATGTAAATGCGGCACTTCCTTGCAAGGAAATAGCGTTTGCAGATGTCTACGTATCGTAGCAATAGGGTTCTAATGCTTCTTAAAACGCGATATCGCATCTCATTTCTATGTTTCATGGTAAGATATTGTATGATTTGCGAAGTGTTATGTATTCCTCGTCTGCACATCAAATAAATTTAAATGCGAGACTTCCTTGCAAGGAAATAGCGTTTGCAGATGTCTACGTATCGTAGCAATAGAGTTCTTATGATTCTTAAAACGCGAGATCGCATCTATATTTCTATGTATCATGGTAAGATATAATATGATTTGCGAAGTGACATGTATTCCTCGTCTACACTTCAAATGAATGTAAATGCGACACTTCCTTGCTAGCAAATAGCGTCTGCAGATATCTAGGTATCGTAGCAATAGAGTTCCAATGCTTCGTAAAACGTGATATCGCATCTCATTTCTATGTTTCATGGTAAGATATAATATGATTTGCGGAGTGTTATGTATTCCTCGTCTACACTTCAAATGAATGTAAATGCGACACTTCCTTGCAAGGAAATAGCGTTTGCAGATGTGTACTTATCGAAGCAATAGAGTTCAAATGCTTCTTAAAACGAGATATTGCATCTCATATCTATGTTTCATGATAAGATATAATATTCATTGCGAAGTGTTATGCATTCCTCGTCTACGATTCAAATGAATGTAAATGCGACGCTTCCTTGCAAGGAAATAGCGTTTGCAGATGTCTACGGATCGTAGCAACAGAGTTCTAATGCTTCTTAAAACGCGATATCGCATCTCATTTCTATGTTTCATGGTAAGATGTAATACGATTTGCGAAGAGTTATGTATTCCTCGTCTACACTTTACTCGTCTACGTGTCGTAGCAATAGAGATCTTATGATTCTTAAAACGCGATATCGCATCTCATTTCTGTGTTTCATGGTAAGATATAATATGATTTGCGGAGTGTTATGTGCTCCTCGTCTACACTTCAAATGAATGTAAATGCGACACTTCCTTGCAAGGAAATAGCGTTTGCAAATGTCTACCTATCGTAGCAGTAGTGATCTAATGCATCTTAGAACGCGATGTCGCAACTCATTTCTATGTTTCATGGTAAGATATAATATGATTTGCGGAGTGTTATGTATTCCTCGTCTACACATCAAATGAATGTAAATGCGACACTTTCTTGCAAGGAAATAGCGTTTGCAGATGTCTACGTATCGAAGCAATAGAGTTCAAATGCTTCTTAAAACGAGATATTGCATCTCATATCTATGTTTCATGATAAGATATAATATTCATTGCGAAGTTTTATGCATTCCTCGTCTACGATTCAAATGAATGTAAGTGCGACACTTCCTTGCAAGGAAATAGCGTTTGCAGATGTCTACGTATCGTAGCAATAGAGTTCCAATGCTTCTTAATACGCGATATCGCATCTCATTTCTATGTTTCATGGTAAGATATAATATGATTTGCGAAGTGTTATGTATTCCTCGTCTACACTTCAAATGAATGTAAATGCGACACTTCCTTGCTAGGAAATAGCGTTTGCAGATGTCTACGTATCGTAGCAATAGAGATCTTTTGATTCTTAAAACGCGATATCGCATCTCATTTCTATGTTTCATGGTAAGATATTATATGATTTGCGAAGTGTCATGTATTCCTCGTCTACACTTCAAGTGAATGTAAATGCGACACTTCCTTGCTAGGAAATAGCGTCTGCAGATGTCTAGGTATCGTAGCAATAAAGTTCTAATGCTTCTTATAACGCGATATCGCATCTCATTTCTATGTTTCATGGTAAGATATAATATGATTTGCGAAGTGTTATGTATTCCTCGTCTACACTTCAAATGAATGTAAATGCGACACTTCCTTGCAAGGAAATAGCGTTTGCAGATGTCTACATATCGTAGCATTAGAGTTCTAATGCTTCTTAAAACGCGATATCGCATCTCATTTCTATGTTTCATGGTAAGATATAATATGATTTGCGAAGTGTTATGTATTCCTCGTCTACACATCAACTGAATGTAAATGCGACACTTCCTTGCAAGGAAATAGCGCTTGCAGATGTCTACGTATCGCAGCAATAGAGTTCTTATGATTCTTAAAACGCGATATCGCATCTCATTTCTATGTTTCATGGTAAGATATAATATGATTTGCGAAGTGTTATGCATTCCTCGTCTACACTTCAAATGAATGTAAATGCGACACTTCTTTGCAAGGAAATAGCGTTTGCAGATGTCTACGTATCGTAGCAATAGAATTCTTATGTTTCTTAAAACGCGATATCGCATCTCATTTCTATGTTTCATGGTAAGATATAATATTATTTGCGAAGTGTTATGCATTCCTCGTCTACGATTCAAATGAATGTAAATGCGACGCTTCCTTGCAAGGAAATAGCGTTTGCAGATGTCTACGGATCGTAGCAACAGAGTTCTAATGCTTCTTAAAACGCGATATCGCATCTCATTTCTATGTTTCATGGTAAGATGTAATACGATTTGCGAAGTGTTATGTATTCCTCGTCTACACTTTACTCGTCTACGTGTCGTAGCAGTAGAGATCTTATGATCCTTAAAACGCGATATCGCATCTCATTTCTATGTATCATGGTAAGATATAATATGATTTGCGGAGTGTTATGTGCTCCTCGTCTACACTTCAAATGAATGTAAATGCGACACTTCCTTGCAAGGAAATAGCGTTTGCAAATGTCTACCTATCGTAGCAGTAGTGATCTAATGCATCTTAGAACGCGATGTCGCAACTCATTTCTATGTTTCATGGTAAGATATAATATGATTTGCGGAGTGTTATGTATTCCTCGTTTACACTTCAAATGAATGTAAATGCGACACTTCCTAGCAAGGAAATAGCGTTTGCAGATGTCTACGTATCGAAGCAAAAGAGTTCAAATGCTTCTTAATACGAGATATTGCATCTCATATCGTTGTTTCATGATAAGATATAATATTCATTGCGAAGTGTTATGCATTCCTCGTCTACGATTCAAATGAATGTAAATGCGACACTTCTTTGCAAGGAAATAGCATTTGCAGATGTCTACGCTTCGTTGCAATAGAGTTCTTATGATTCTTAAAACGCGATATCGCATCTCATTTCTATGTTTCATGGTAAGATATAATATGATTTGCGAAGTGTTATGTATTCCTCGTCTACACTTCAAATGAATGTAAATGCGACACTTCCTTGCAAGGAAATAGCGTTTGCAGATGTCTACTTACCGAAGCAATAGAGTTCAGATGCTTCTTAAAACGAGATATTGCATCTCATATCTATGTTTCATGATAAGATATAATATTCATTGCGAAGTGTTATGCATTCCTCGTCTACGATTCAAATGAATGTAAATGCGACGCTTCCTTGCAAGGAAATAGCGTTTGCAGATGTCTACGGATCGTAGCAATAGAGTTCTAATGCTTCTTAAAACGCCATATCGCATCTCATTTCTATGTTTCATGGTAAGATGTAATACGATTTGCGAAGTGTTATGTATTCCTCGTCTACACTTTACTCGTCTACGTGTCGTAGCAATAGAGTTCTTATGATTCTTAGAACGCTATATTGCATCTCATTTTTACGTTTCATGGTAAGATATAATATGATTTGCGAAGTGTTATGCATTCCTCGTCTACGATTCAAATGAATGTAAATGCGACACTTCCTTGCAAGGAAATAGCGTTTGCAGATGTCTACGTATCGTAGCAATAGGGTTCTTATGATTCTTAGAACGCTATATTGCATCTCATTTTTACGTTTCATGGTAAGATATAATATGATTTGCGAAGTGTCATATATTCCTCGTCTACGATTCAAATGAATGTAAATGCGACACTTCCTTGCAAGGAAATAGCGTTTGCAGATGTCTACGTATCGTAGCAATATTGTTCTAATGCTTCTTAAAACGCGATTTCGCATCTCATTTCTATGTTTCATGGTAAGATATAATATGATTTGCGAAGTGTTATGTATTCCTCGTCTACACTTCAAATGAATGTAAATGCGACACATCCTTGCAAGGAAATAGCGTTTGCAGATGTCTACGTATCGTAGCAATAGAGTTCTTATGATTCTTAAAACGCGATATCGCATCTCATTTCAATGTTTCATGGTAAGATATAATATGATTTGCGAAGTGTTATGTATTCCTCGTCTACACTTCAAATGAATGTAAATGCGACACTTCTTTGCAAGGAAATAGCGTTTGCAAATGTCTACCTACCGTAGCAGTAGTGATCTAATGCTTCTTAGAACGCGATATCGCATCTCATTTCTATGTTTCATGGTAAGATATAATATGATTTGCGAAGTGTTATGTATTCCTAGTCTACACTTCAAATGAATGTGAATGCGACACTTTCTCGCTAGGAAATAGCGTTTGCAGATGTCTACGTATCGTAGCAATAGATTTCTAATGCTTCTTAAAACGCGAGATCGCATCTATATTTCTATGTATCATGGTAAGATATAATATGATTTGCGAAGTGACATGTATTCCTCGTCTACACTTCAAATGAATGTAAATGCGACACTTCCTTGCTAGCAAATAGCGTCTGCAGATGTCTAGGTATCGTAGCAATAGAGTTCTAATGCTTCTTAAAACGCGATATCGGATTTCATTTCTATGTTTCATGGTAAGATATAATATGATTTGCGAAGTGTTATGTATTCCTCGTTTACACTTCAAATGAATGTAAATGCGGCACTTCCTTGCTAGGAGATAGCGTCTGTAGATGTCTAGGTATCGTAGCAATAGAGTTCTAATTCTTCGTAAAACGCGATATCGCATCTCATTTCTATGTTTCATGTTAAGATATAATATTCATTGCGAAGTGTTATGCATTCCTCGTCTATGATTCAAATGAATGTAAATGCGACACTTCCTTGCAAGGAAATAGCGTTTGCAAATGTCTACCTATCGTAGTAGTAGTGATCTAATGCATCTTAGAACGCGATGTCGCAACTCATTTCTATGTTTCATGGTAAGATATAATATGATTTGCGAACTGTTATGTATTCCTCGTCTACACTTCAAATGAATGTAAATGCAACACATCCTTGCAAGGAAATAGCGTTTGCAGATGTCTACGTATCGTAGCAATAGAGTTCTTATGATTCTTAAAACGCGATATCGCATCTCATTTCAATGTTTCATGGTAAGATATAATATGATTTGCGAAGTGTTATGTATTCCTCGTCTACACTTCAAATGAATGTAAATGCGACACTTCTTTGCAAGGAAATAGCGTTTGCAAATGTCTACCTATCGTAGCAGTAGTGATCTAGTGCTTCTTAGAACGCGATATCGCATCTCATTTCTATGTTTCATGGTAAGATATAATATGATTTGCGAAGTGTTATGTATTCCTAGTCTACACTTCAAATGAATGTGAATGCGACACTTTCTCGCTAGGAAATAGCGTTTGCAGATGTCTACGTATCGTAGCAATAGATTTCTAATGCTTCTTAAAACGCGAGATCGCATCTATATTTCTATGTTTCATGGTAAGATATAATATGATTTGCGAAGTGTTATGTATTCCTCGTTTACACTTCAAATGAATGTAAATGCGGCACTTCCTTGCAAGGAGATAGCGTCTGTAGATGTCTAGGTATCGTAGCAATAGAGTTCTAATTCTTCGTAAAACGCGATATCGCATCTCATTTCTATGTTTCATGTTAAGATATAATATTCATTGCGAAGTGTTATGCATTCCTCGTCTACGATTCAAATGAATGTAAATGCGACACTTCCTTGCAAGGATATAGCGTTTGCAGATGTCTACGTATCGTAGCAATAGAGTTCTAATGCCTCTTAAAACGCGATATCGCATCTCATTTCTATGTTTCATGGTAAGATATTATATGATTTGCGAACTGTTGTGTATTCCTCGTCTACACTTCAAATGAATGTAAATGCGACACTTCCTTGCAAGGAAATTGCGTTTGCAGATGTCTACGTATCGAAGCAATAGAGTTTAAATGCATCTTAAAACGAGATATTGCATCTTATATCTATGTTTCATGATAAGATATAATATTCATTGCGAAGTGTTATGCATTCCTCGTCTACGATTCAAATGAATGAAAATGCGACACCTCCTTGCAAGGAAATAGCGTTTGCAGATGTCTGCGTATCGTAGCAATAGAGTTCTAATGCTTCTTAAAACGCGATATCGTATCTCATTTCTATGTTTCATGGTAAGATATTATATGATTTGCGAACTGTTGTGTATTCCTCGTCTACACTTCAAATGAATGTAAATGCGACACTTCCTTGCAAGGAAATAGCGTTTGCAGATGTCTACGTATCGAAGCAATATAGTTCAAATGCTTCTTAAAACGAGATATTGCATCTCATATCTATGTTTCATGATAAGATATAATATTCATTGCGAAGTGTTATGCATTCCTCGTCTACGATTAAAATGAATGAAAATGCGACACTTCCTTGCAAGGAAATAGCGTTTGCAGATGTCTACGTATCGTAGCAATAGAGTTCTAATGCTTCTTAAATCGCGATATCGCATCTCATTTCTATGTTTCATGGTAAGATATAATATGATTTGCGAAGTGTTATGTATTCCTCGTCTACACTTCAAATGAATGTGAATGCGACACTTGCTCGCTAGGAAAGAGCGTTTGCAGATGTCTGCGTATCGTAGCAGTAGAGTTCTAATGCTTCTTAAATCGCGATATCGCATCTCATTTCTATGTTTCATGGTAAGATATAATATGATTTGCGAAGTGTTATGCATTCCTCGTCTACACTTCAAATGAATGTGAATGCGACACTTGCTCGCTAGGAAAGAGCGTTTGCAGATGTCTACGCATCGTTGCAATAGAGTTCTTATGATTCTTAAAACGCGATATCGCATCTCATTTCTATGTTTCATGGTAAGATGTAATACGATTTGCGAAGTGTTATGTATTCCTCGTCTACACTTTACTCGTCTACGTGTCGTAGCAATAGAGTTCTTATGATTCTTAAAACGCGATACCGCATCTCATTTCTATGTTTCATGGTAAGGTATAATATGATTTGCGAAGTGTTATGTATCCGTCGTCTACACTTCAAATGAATGTAAATGCGACACTTTCTTGCAAGGAAATAGCGTTTGCAGATGTCTACGTATCGTAGCAATGGATTTCTGATGCTTCTTAAAACGCGAATTCGCATCTCATTTCTATGTTTCATGGTAAGATATAATATGATTTGCGAAGTGTTATGTATTCCTCGTCTGCACTTCAAATGAATGTGAATGCGACACTTCCTCGCTAGGAAATAGCGTTTGCAGATGTCTACGTATCGTAGCAATAGAGTTCTTATGATTCTTAAAATGCGGTATCGCATCTCATTTCTATGTTTCATGGTAAGGTATAATATGATTTGCGAAGTGTTACGTATCCGTCGTCTACACTTCAAATGAATGTAAATGCGACACTTTCTTGCAAGGAAATAGCGTTTGCAGATGTCTACGTATCGTAGCAATTGATTTCTGATGCTTCTTAAAACGCGATATCGCTGGTCATTTCTATGTTTCATGGTAAGATATAATATGATTTGCGAAGTGTTATGTATTCCTCGTCTACACTTCAAATGAATGTAAATGCGACACTTCTTTGCAAGGAAATAGCGTTTGCAGATGTCTACGTATCGTTGCAATAGAGTTCTTATGATTCTTAAAACGCGATATCGCATCTCATTTCTATGTTTCATGGTAAGATATAATATGGCTTGCGGAGTGTTATGTATTCCTCGTCTACACTTCAAATGAATGTAAATGCGACACTTCCTTGCAAGGAAATAGCGTTTGCAGATGTCTACGTATCGTAGCAATTGATTTCTGATGCTTCTTAAAACGCGATATCGCTTGTCATTTCTATGTTTCATGGTAAGATATAATATGATTTGCGAAGTGTTATGTATTCCTCGTCTACGATTCAAATGAATGTAAATGCGACACTTCCTTGCAAGGAAATAGCGTTTGCAGATGTTTACGTATCGTAGCAATATTGTTCTAATGCTTCTTAAAACGCGATTTCGCATCTCATTTCTATGATTCATGGTAAGATATAATATGATTTGCGAAGTGTTATGTATTCCTCGTCTACACTTCAAATGAATGTAAATGCGACACATCCTTGCAAGGAAATAGCGTTTGCAGATGTCTACGTATCGTAGCAATAGAGTTCTTATGTATCTTAAAACGCGATATCGCATCTCATTTCAATGTTTCATGGTAAGATATAATATGATTTGCGAAGTGTTATGTATTCCTCGTCTACACTTCAAATGAATGTAAATGCGACACTTCTTTGCAAGGAAATAGCGTTTGCAAATGTCTACCTATCGTAGCAGTAGTGATCTAATGCTTCTTAGAACGCGATATCGCATCTCATTTCTATGTTTCATGGTAAGATATAATATGACTTGCGAAGTGTTATGTATTCCTAGTCTACACTTCAAATGAATGTGAATGCGACACTTTCTCGCTAGGAAATAGCGTTTGCATATGTCTACGTATCGTAGCAATAGATTTCTAATGCTTCTTAAAACGCGAGATCGCATCTATATTTCTATGTATCATGGTAAGATATAAAATGATTTGCGAAGTGACATGTATTCCTCGTCTACACTTCAAATGAATGTAAATGCGACACTTCCTTGCTAGCAAATAGCGTCTGCAGATGTCTAGGTATCGTAGCAATAGAGTTCTAATGCTTCTTAAAACGCGATATCGGATTTCATTTCTATGTTTCATGGTAAGATATAATATGATTTGCGAAGTGTTATGTATTCCTCGTTTACACTTCAAATGAATGTAAATGCGGCACTTCCTTGCTAGGAGATAGCGTCTGTAGATGTCTAGGTATCGTAGCAATAGAGTTCTAATTCTTCGTAAAACGCGATATCGCATCTCATTTCTATGTTTCATGTTAAGATATAATATTCATTGCGAAGTGTTATGCATTCCTCGTCTACGATTCAAATGAATGTAAATGCGACACTTCCTTGGAAGGAAATAGCGTTTGCAAATGTCTACCTATCGTAGTAGTAGTGATCTAATGCATCTTAGAACGCGATCTCGCAACTCATTTCTATGTTTCATGGTAAGATATAATATGATTTGCGAACTGTTATGTATTCCTCGTCTACGATTCAAATGAATGAAAATGCGACACTTCCTTGCAAGGAAATAGCGTTTGCAGATGTCTACGTATCGTAGCAATAGAGTTCTAATGCTTGTTAAAACGCGATATCGCATCTCATTTCTATGTTTCATGGTAAGATATTATATTGATTTGCGAACTGTTGTGTATTCCTCGTCTACGATTCAAATGAATGAAAATGCGACACTTCCTTGCAAGGAAATAGCGTTTGCAGATGTCTACGAATCGAAGCAATAGAGTTCAAATGCTTCTTAAAACGCGATATCGCATCTCATTTCAGTGTTTCATGGTAAGATATATTATGATTTGCGAAGTGTTATGTATTCCTCGTCTACACATCAAATGAATGTAAATGCGACACTTCCTTGCAAGGAAATAGCGTTTGCAGATGTCTACGTATCGTAGCAATAGAGTTCTTATGATTCTTAAAACGCGATATCGCATCTCATTTCTATGTTTCATGGTAAGGTATAATATGATATGCGAAGTGTTATGTATCCGTCGTCTACACTTCAAATGAATGTAAATGCGACACTTCCTTGCAAGGAAATAGCGTTTGCAGATGTATACGTATCGTAGCAATAGAGTTCTTATGATTCTTAAAACGCGATATCGCATCTCATTTCTATGTTTCATGGTAAGATATAATATGATTTGCGGAGTGTTATGTGCTCCTCGTCTACACTTCAAATGAATGTAAATGCGACACTTCCTTGCAAGGAAATAGCGTTTGCAAATGTCTACCTATCGTAGCAGTAGTGATCTAATGCATCTTAGAACGCGATGTCGCAACTCATTTCTATGTTTCATGGTAAGATATAATATGATTTGCGAACTGTTATGTATTCCTCGTCTACACTTCAAATGAATGTAAATGCGACACATCCTTGCAAGGAAATAGCGTTTGCAGATGTCTACGTATCGTAGCAATAGAGTTCTTATGATTCTTAAAACGCGATATCGCATCTCATTTCAATGTTTCATGGTAAGATATAATATGATTTGCGAAGTGTTATGTATTCCTCGTCTACACTTCAAATGAATGTAAATGCGACACTTCTTTGCAAGGAAATAGCGTTTGCAAATATCTACCTATCGTAGCAGTAGTGATCTAATGCTTCTTAGAACGCGATATCGCATCTCATTTCTATGTTTCATGGTAAGATATAATATGATTTGCGAAGTGTTATGCATTCCTCGTCTACGATTCAAATGAATGTAAATGCGACACTTCCTTGCAAGGAAATAGCGTTTGCAGATGTCTACGTATCGTAGCAATAGAGTTCTAATGCTTCTTAAAACGCTATATCGCATCTCATTTCTATGTTTCATGGTAAGATATTATATGATTTGCGAACTGTTGTGTATTCCTCGTCTACACTTCAAATGAATGTAAATGCGACACTTCCTTGCAAGGAAATTGCGTTTGCAGATGTCTACGTATCGAAGCAATAGAGTTTAAATGCTTCTTAAAACGAGATATTGCATCTTATATCTATGTTTCATGATAAGATATAATATTCATTGTGAAGTGTTATGCATTCCTCGTCTACGATTCAAATGAATGAAAATGCGACTCCTCCTTGCAAGGAAATAGCGTTTGCAGATGTCTGCGTATCGTAGCAATAGAGTTCTAATGCTTCTTAAAACGCGATATCGTATCTCATTTCTATGTTTCATGGTAAGATATTATATGATTTGCGAACTGTTGTGTATTCCTCGTCTACACTTCAAATAAATGTAAATGCGACACTTCCTTGCAAGGAAATAGCGTTTGCAGATGTCTACGTATCGAAGCAATAGAGTTCAAATGCTTCTTAAAACGAGATATTCCATCTCATATCTATGTTTCATGATAAGATATAATATTCATTGCGAAGTGTTATGCATTCCTCGTCTACGATTAAAATGAATGAAAATGCGACACTTCCTTGCAAGGAAATAGCGTTTGCAGATGTCTACGTATCGTAGCAATAGAGTTCTAATGCTTCTTAAATCGCGATATCGCATCTCATTTCTATGTTTCATGGTAAGATATAATATGATTTGCGAAGTGTTATGTATTCCTCGTCTACACTTCAAATGAATGTGAATGCGACACTTCCTCGCTAGGAAAGAGCGTTTGCAGATGTCTGCGTATCGTAGCAGTAGAGTTCTAATGCTTCTTAAAACGCGATATCGCATCTCATTTCTATGTTTCATGGTAAGATATAATATGATTTGCGAACTGTTATGTATTCCTCGTCTACACTTCAAATGAATGTAAATGCGACACTTTCTTGCAAGGAAATAGCGTTTGCAGATGTCTACGTATCGAAGCAATAGAGTTCTTATGATTCTTAAAACGTGATATCGCATCTCATTTCCATGTTTCATGGTAAGATATAATATGATTTGCGAACTGTTATGTATTCCTCGTCTACACTTCAAATGAATGTAAATGCGACACTTCCTTGCAAGGAAATAGCGTTTCCAGATATCTACGTATCGAAGCAATAGAGTTCAAGTGCTTCTTAAAACGAGATATTGCATCTCATATCTATGTTTCATGATAAGATATAATATTCATTGCGAAGTGTTATGCATTCCTCGTCTACGATTCAAATGAATGAAAATGCGACACTTCCTTGCAAGGAAATAGCGTTTGCAGATGTCTACGTATCGTAGCAATAGAGTTCTAATGCTTCTTAAAACGCGATATCGCATCTCATTTCTATGTTTCATGGTAAGATATTATATTGATTTGCGAACTGTTGTGTATTCCTCGTCTACGATTCAAATGAATGAAAATGCGACACTTCCTTGCAAGGAAATAGCGTTTGCAGATGTCTACGAATCGAAGCAATAGAGTTCAAATGCTTCTTAAAACGCGATATCGCATCTCATTTCTGTGTTTCATGGTAAGATATATTATGATTTGCGAAGTGTTATGTATTCCTCGTCTACACATCAAATGAATGTAAATGCGACACTTCCTTGCAAGGAAATAGCGTTTGCAGATGTCTACGTATCGTAGCAATAGAGTTCTTATGATTCTTAAAACGCGATATCGCATCTCATTTCTATGTTTCATGGTAAGGTATAATATGATATGCGAAGTGTTATGTATCCGTCGTCTACACTTCAAATGAATGTAAATGCGACACTTCCTTGCAAGGAAATAGCGTTTGCAGATGTATACGTATCGTAGCAATAGAGTTCTTATGATTCTTAAAACGCGATATCGCATCTCATTTCTACGTGTCATGGTAAGATAGAATATGATTTGCGAAGTGTTATGTATTCCTCGTCTACACATCAAATGAATGTAAATGCGACACTTCCTTGCAAGGAAATAGCGTTTGCAGATGTCTACGTATCGTAGCAACAGAGTTCAAATGCTTCTTAAAACGAGATATTGCATCTTATATCTATGTTTCATGATAAGATATAATATTCATTGCGAAGTGTTATGCATTCCTCGTCTACGATTCAAATGAATGAAAATGCGACACTTCCTTGCAAGGAAATAGCGTTTGCAGATGTCTACGTATCGTAGCAATAGAGTTCTCATGCTTCTTAAAACGCGATATCGCATCTCATTTCTATGTTTCATGGTAAGATAGAATATGATTTGCGAAGTGTTATGTATTCCTCGTCTACACATCAAATGAATGTAAATGCGACACTTCCTTGCAAGGAAATAGCGTTTGCAGATGTCTACGTATCGTAGCAATAGAGTTCTTATGATTCTTAAAACGCGATATCGCATCTCATTTCTATGTTTCATGGTAAGGTATAATATGATATGCGACGTGTTATGTATCCGTCGTCTACACTTCTAATGAATGTAAATGCGACACTTTCATGCAAGGAAATAGCGTTTGCAGATGTCTACGTATCGTAGCAATGGATTTCTGATGCTTCTTAAAAGGCGATATGGCATCTCATTTCTATGTTTCATGGTAAGATATAATATGATTTGCGAATTGTCATGTATTCCTCGTCCACACTTCAAATGAATGTGAATGCGACACTTCCTCGCTAGGAAATAGCGTTTGCAGATGTCTACGTATCGTAGCAGTTGAGTTCTAATGCCTCTTAAAACGCGATATCGCATCTCATTTCTATGTTTCATGGTAAGATATAATATGATTTGCGAAGTGTTATGTATTCCTCGTCTACACACCAAATGAATGTAAATGCGACACTTCCTTGCAAGGAAATAGCTTTTGCAGATGTCTACGTATCGTAGCAATGGCTTTCTGATGCTTCTTAAAACGCGATATCGCATGTCATTTCTATGTTTCATGGTAAGATATAATATGATTTGCGAAGTGTTATGTATTCCTCGTCTACACTTCAAATGAATGTAAATGCGACACTTCTTTTCAAGGAAATAGCTCTTGCAGATGTCTACGTATCGAAGCAATAGAGTTCTTATGATTCTTAAAACGCGATATTGCATCTCATTTCTATGTTTCATGGTAAGATATAATATGATTTGCGAAGTGTTATGTATTCCTCGTCTACACTTGAAATGAATGTAAATGCGACACTTCTATGCAAGGAAATAGCGTTTGCAGATGTCTACGTATCGTAGCAATAGAGTTCTTATGATTCTTAAAACGCGATATCGCATCTCATTTCTATGTTTCATGGTAAGATATAATATGATTTGCCGAGTGTTATGTATTCCTCGTCTACACTTCTAATGAATGTAAATGCGACACTTCTTTGCAAGGAAATAGCGTTTGTAGATGTCTACGTATCGTTGCAATAGAGTTCTTATGATTCTTAAAACGCGATATCGCATCTCATTTCTATGTTTCATGGTAAGATATAATATGATTTGCGAAGTGTTATGTATTCCACGTCTACACTTCAAATGAATGTGAATGTGACACTTCCTCGCTAGGAAATAGCGTTTGCAGATGTCTGCGTATCGTAGCAGTAGAGTTCTAATGCTTCTTAAAACGCTATATCGCATCTCATTTCTATGTTTCATGGTAAGATACAATATGATTTGCGAAGTGTTATGTATTCCTCGTCTACACTTCAAATGAATGTGAATGCGACACTTCCTCGCTAGGAAATAGCGTTTGCAGATGTCTACGTATCGAAGCAATAGAGTTCAAATGCTTCTTAGAACGAGATATTGCATCTCATATTTATGTTTCATGATAAGATATAATATTCATTGCGAAGTGTTATGCATTCCTCGCCTACGATTCAAATGAATGTAAATGCGACACTTCCTTGCAAGGAAATAGCGTTTGCAGGTGTCTACGTATCGAAGCAATAGAGTTCAATTGCTTCTTAAAACGAGATATTGCATCTCATATCTATGTTTCATGGTAAGATATAATATGATTTGCGAAGTGTTATGTATTCCTCGTCTACACTTCAAATGAATGTGAATGCGACACTTCCTCGCTAGGAAATAGCGTTTGCAGATGTCTGCGTATCGTACCAATGGATTTCTGATGCTTCTTAAAACGCGATATCGCATCTCATTTCTATGTTTCATGGTAAGGTATAATATGATTTGCGAAGTGTCATGTATTCCTCGTCCACGCTTCAAATGAATGTAAATGCGACACTTCCTTGCAAGGAAATAGCGTTTGCAAATGTCTACTTATCTTAGCAGTAGTGTTCTAATGCTTCTTAGAACGCGATATCGCATCTCATTTCTATGTTTCATGGTAAGATACAATATGATTTGCGAAGTGTTATGTATTCCTCGTCTACACTTCAAATGAATGTAAATGCGACACTTCCTCGCAAGGAAATAGCGTTTGCAGATGTCTACGTATCGAAGCAATAGAGTTCAAATGCTTCTTAAAACGAGATATTGCATCTCATATATATGTTTCATGATAAGATATAATATTCATTGCGAAGTGTTATGCATTCCTCGTCTGCGATTCAAATGAATGTAAATGCGACACTTCCTTGCAAGGAAATAGCATTTGCAGATGTCTACGTATCGTAGCAATAGAGTTCTAATGCTTCTTAAAACGCGATATCGC
The DNA here is from genome assembly GCF_050948175.1 of Xylocopa sonorina. NCBI lineage: Eukaryota > Metazoa > Arthropoda > Insecta > Hymenoptera > Apidae > Xylocopa > Xylocopa sonorina. The sequence continues at coordinate 28,731 of NW_027490172.1, forward strand.
ACCTCATTCCTATGTTTCATGGTAAGATATAATATGATTTGCGAAGTGTTATGTATTCCTCGTCTACATTTCAAATGAATGTGAATGCGACACTTCCTCGCTAGGAAGTAGCGTTTGCAGATGTCTGCGTATCGTAGCAGTAGAGTTCAAATGCTTCTTAAAACGCGATATCGCATCTCATTTCTATGTTTCATGGTAAGGTATAATATGATTTGGGAAGTGTTATGTATTCCTCGTCAACACTTCAAATGAATGTAAATGCGACACTTTCTTGCAAGGAAATAGCGTTTGCAGATGTCTACGTGTCGTAGCAATGGATTTCTTATGATTCTTAAATCGCGATATCGGATCTCATTTCTATGTTTCATGGTAAGATATAATATGATTTGCGAAGTGTTATGTATTCCTCGTCTACACTTCAAATGAATGTAAATGCGACACTTCTTTGCAAGGAAATAGCGTTTGCAGATGTCTGCGTATCGTAGCAGTTGAGTTCTAATGCTACTTAAAAGGCGATATCGCATCTCATTTCTATGTTTCATGGTAAGATATAATATGATTTGCGAAGTGTTATGTATTCCTCGTCTACACTTCAAATGAATGTAAATGCGACACTTCTTTGCTAGGAAATAGCGTTTGCAAATGTCTACCTATCGTAGCAATAGTGTTCTAATGCTTCTTAAAACGCGATATCGCATCTCATTTCTATGATTCATGGTAAGATATAATATGATTTGCGAAGTATCATGTATTCCTCGTCTACACTTCAAATGAATGTAAATGCGACACTTCCTTGCTAGGAAATAGCGATTGCAGATGTCTACGTATCGTAGCAATAGAGTTCATATGATTCTTAAAACGCGATATCGCATCTCATTTCTATGTTTCATGGTAAGATATAATATGATTTGCGAAGTGTTATGTGTTCCTCGTCTACACTTCAAATGAATGTGAATGTGACTTCCTCGCTAGGAAATAGCGTTTGCAGATGTCTGCGTATCGTAGCAGTAGAGTTCTAATGCTTCTTAAAACGCGATATCGCATCTCATTTCTATGTTTCATGGTAAGATACAATATGATCTGCGAAGTGTTATGTATTCCTCGTCTACACTTCAAAGGAATGTGAAGGCGACACTTCCTCGCTTGGAAATAGCGTTTGCAGATGTCTACGTATCGAAGCAATAGAGTTCAAATGCTTCTTAAAACGCGATATCGCATCACATTTCTATGTTTCATGGTAAGATATAATATGATTTGCGAAGTGTTATGTATTCCTCGTCTACACTTCAAATGAATGTAAATGCGACACTTCTTTGCAAGGAAATATCGTTTGCAGATGTCTACGTATCGTTGCAATAGAGTTCTTATGATTCTTAAAACGCGATATCGCATCACATTTCTATGTTTCATGGTAAGATATAATATGATTTGCGGAGTGTTATGTATTCCTCGTCTACACTTCAAATGAATGTAAATGCGACACTTTCTTGCAAGGAAATAGCGATTGCAGATGTCTACGTATCGTAGCAATAGAGTTCATATGATTCTTGAAACGCGATATCGCATCTCATTTCTATGTTTCATGGTAAGATATAATATGATTTGCGAAGTGTTATGTGTTCCTCGTCTACACTTCAAATGAATGTGAATGTGACTTCCTCGCTAGGAAATAGCGTTTGCAGATGTCTGCGTATCGTAGCAGTAGAGTTCTAATGCTTCTTAAAACGCGATATCGCATCTCATTTCTATGTTTCATGGTAAGATACAATATGATCTGCGAAGTGTTATGTATTCCTCGTCTACACTTCAAATGAATGTAAATGCGACACTTCTTTGCTAGAAAATAGCGTTTGCAAATGTCTACCTATCGTAGCAATAGTGTTCTAATGCTTCTTAAAACGCGATATCGTATCTCATTTCTATGATTCATGGTAAGATATAATATGACTTGCGAAGTATCATGTATTCCTCGTCTACACTTCAAATGAATGTAAATGCGACACTTCCTTGCTAGGAAATAGCGATTGCAGATGTCTACGTATCGTAGCAATAGAGTTCATATGATTCTTAAAACGCGATATCGCATCTCATTTCTATGTTTCATGGTAAGATATAATATTCATTGCGAAGTGTTATGTATTCCTCGTCTACACTTCAAATGAATGTGAATGCGATACTTCCTCGCTAGGAAATAGCGTTTGCAGATGTCTACGTATCGTAGCAATAGCTTTCTAATGCTTCTTAAAGCGCGATATCGCATCTCATTTCTATGTTTCATGATAAGATATAATATGATTTGCGAAGTGTTATGTATTCCTCGTCTACAATTCAAATGAATGCAAATGCGACACATCCTCGCTAGGAAATAGCGTTTGCAGATGTCTACGTATCGTAGCAAGTTGAGTTCAAATGCTTCTTAAAACGCGATATCGCATCTCATTTCTATGTTTCATGGTAAGATATAATCCGATTTGCGAAGTGTTATGTATTCCTCGGCTACACTTCAAATGAATGTAAATGCGACACTTCTTTGCAAGGAAATAGCGTTTGCAGATGTCTGCGTATCGTAGCAGTAGAGTTCAAATGCTTCTTAACACGCGATATCGCATCTCATTTCTATGTTTCATGGTAAGATATAATACGATTTGCGAAGTGTTATGTATTCCTCGGCTACACTTCAAATGAATGTAAATGCGACACTTCTTTGCAAGGAAATAGCGACTGCAGATGTCTACGTGTCGTAGCAGTAGATTTCTTATGATTCTTAAAACGCGATATCGCATCTCATTTCTATGTTTCATGGTAAGATATAATATGATTTGCGAAGTGTTATGTATTCCTCGTCTACACATCAAATGAATGTAAATGCGACACTTCCTTGCAAGGAAATAGCGTTTGCAGATGTCTACGTATCGTTGCAATAGAGTTCCTATGATTCTTAAAACGCGATGTCGCATCTCATTTCTATGTTTCATGGTAAGGTATAATATGATTTGCGAAGTGTTATGTATCCGTCGTCTACACTTCAAATGAATGTAAATGCGACACTTTCTTGCAAGGAAATAGCGTTTGCAGATGTCTACGTATCGTAGCAATGGATTTCTGATGCTTCTTAAAACGAGATATTGCATCTCATATCTATGTTTCATGACAAGATATAATATTCATTGCGAAGTGTTATGCATTCCTCGTCTACGATTCAGATGAATGTAAATGCGACACTTCTTTGCAAGGAAATAGCGTTTGCAGATGTCTACGTATCGTAGCAATGGATTTCTGATGCTTCTTAAAACGAGATATTGCATCTCATATCTATGTTTCATGACAAGATATAATATTCATTGCGAAGTGTTATGCATTCCTCGTCTACGATTCAGATGAATGTTAATGCGACACTTCCTTGCAAGGAAATAGCGTTTGCAGATGTCTACGTGTCGTAGCAGTTGAGTTCTAATGCTTCTTAAAACGCGATATCGCACCTCATTCCTATGTTTCATGGTAAGATATAATATGATTTGCGAAGTGTTATGTATTCCTCGTCTACATTTCAAATGAATGTGAATGCGACACTTCCTCGCTAGGAAATAGCGTTTGCAGATGTCTGCGTATCGTAGCAGTAGAGTTCAAATGCTTCTCAAAACGCGATATCGCATCTCATTTCTATGTTTCATGGTAAGATATAATACGATTTGCGAAGTGTTATGTATTCCTCTGCTACACTTCAAATGAATGTAAATGCGACACTTCTTTGCAAGGAAATAGCGATTGCAGATGTCTACGTATCGTAGCAGTAGAGTTCTTATGATTCTTAAAACGCGATATCGCATCTCATTTCTATGTTTCATGGTAAGATATAATATGATTTGAGAAGTGTTATGTATTCCTCGTCTACACTTCAAATGAATGTAAATGCGACACTTCCTTGCAAGGAAATAGCGTTTGCAATTGTCTACCTATCGTAGCAGTAGTGTTCTAATGCTTCTTAGAACGCGATGTGGCATCTCATTTCTATGTTTCATGGTAAGATATAATATGATTTGCGAACTGTTATGTATTCCTCGTCTACACTTCAAATGAATGTAAATGCGACACTTCCTTGCAAGGAAATAGCGTTTGCAGATGTCTACGTATGGAAGCAATAGAGTTCTAATGCTTCTTAAAACGCGATATCGCATCTCATTTCTATGTTTCATGGTAAGATATAATATGATTAGCGAAGTGTTATGTATTCCACGTCTACACTTCAAATGAATGTGAATGTGACACTTCCTCGCTAGGAAATAGCGTTTGCAGATGTCTGCGTATCGTTGCAGTAGAGTTCTAATGCTTCTTAAAACGCTATATCGCATCTCATTTCTATGTTTCATGGTAAGATACAATATGATTTGCGAAGTGTTATGTATTCCTCGTCTACACTTCAAATGAATGTAAATGCGACACTTCCTTGCAAGGAAATAGCGTTTGCAGATGTCTACGTATCGAAGCAATAGAGTTCAATTGCTTCTTAAAACGAGATATTGCATCTCATATCTATGTTTCATGATAAGATATAATATTCATTGCGAAGTGTTATGCATTCCTCGTCTACGATTCAAATGAATGTAAATGCGACACTTCCTTGCAAGGAAACAGCGTTTGCAGATGTCTACGTGTCGTAGCAATGGATTTCTTATGATTCTTAAAACGCGATATCGGATCTCATTTCTATGCTTCATGGTAAGATATAATACGATTTGCGAAGTGTTATGTATTCCTCGGCTACACTTCAAATGAATGTAAATGCGACACTTCTTTGCAAGGAAATAGCGATTGCAGATGTCTACGTATCGTAGCAGTAGAGTTCTTATGATTCTTAAAACGCGATATCGCATCTCATTTCTATGTTTCGTGGTAAGATATAGTATGATTTGCGAAGTGTTATGTATTCTTCGTCTACACATCAAATGAATGTAAATGAGACACTTCCTTGCAAGGAAATAGCGTTTGCAGATGTCTACGTATCGTAGCAATAGAGTTCTAATGCTTCTTAAAACGAGATATTGCATCTCATATCTATGTTTCATGATAAGATATAATATTCATTGCGAAGTGTTATGCATTCCTGGTCTACGATTCAAATGAATGTAAATGCGACACTTCCTTGCAAGGAAATAGCGTTTGCAGATGTCTACGTATCGTAGCAATAGAGTTCTTGTGATTCTTAGAACGCTGTATTGCATCTCATTTTTACGTTTCATGGTAAGATATAATATGATTTGCGAAGTGTTATGTATTCCTCGTCTACACTTCAAATGAATGTGAATGTGACACTTCCTCGCTAGGAAATAGCGTTTGCAGATGTCTGCGTATCGTAGCAGTAGAGTTCTAATGCTTCTTAAAACGCGATATCGCATCTCATTTCTATGTTTCATGGTAAGGTATAATATGATTTGGGAAGTGTTATGTATTCCTCGTCTACACTTCAAATGAATGTAAATGCGACACTTTCTTGCAAGGAAATAGCGTTTGCAGATGTCTACGTGTCGTAGCAATGGATTTCTTATGATTCTTAAAACGCGATATCGGATCTCATTTCTATGTTTCATGGTAAGATATAATATGATTTGCGAAGTGTTATGTATTCCTCGTCTACACTTCAAATGAATGTAAATGCGACACTTCTTTGCAAGGAAATAGCGTTTGCAGATGTCTGCGTATCGTAGCAGTAGAGTTCTAATGCTTCTTAAAAGGCGATATCGCATCTCATTTCTATGTTTCATGGTAAGATATAATACGATTTGCGAAGTGTTATGTATTCCTCGGCTACACTTCAAATGAATGTAAATGCGACTCTTCTTTGCAAGGAAATAGCGATTGCAGATGTCTACGTATCGTAGCAGTAGAGTTCTTATGATTCTTAAAACGCGATATCGCATCTCATTTCTATGTTTCATGGTAAGATATAATATGATTTGCGGAGTGTTATGTATTCCTCGTCTACAATTCAAATGAATGCAAATGCGACACCTCCTCGCTAGGAAATAGCGTTTGCAGATGTCTACGTATCGTAGCAAGTTGAGTTCTAATGCTTCTTAAAACGCGATATCGCATCTCATTTCTATGTTTCATGGTAAGATATAATATGATTTGCGAAGTGTTATGTATTCCTCGTCTACACATCAAATGAATGTAAATGCGACACTTCCTTGCAAGGAAATAGCGTTTGCAGATGTCTACGTATCGTTGCAATAGAGTTCCTATGATTCTTAAAACGCGATATCGCATCTCATTTCTGTGTTTCATGGTAAGGTATAATATGATTTGCGAAGTGTTATGTATCCGTCGTCTACACTTCAAATGAATGTAAATGCGACACTTTCTTGCAAGGAAATAGCGTTTGCAGATGTCTACGTATCGTAGCAATGGATTTCTGATGCTTCTTAAAACGAGATATTGCATCTCATATCTATGTTTCATGACAAGATATAATATTCATTGCGAAGTGTTATGCATTCCTCGTCTACGATTCAGATGAATGTAAATGCGACACTTCCTTGCGAGGAAATAGCGTTTGCGGATGTCTACGTATCGTAGCAATAGAGTTCTTATGATTCTTAAAACGCGATATCGCATCTCATTTCTATGTGTCATGGTAAGATACAATATGATTTGCGAAGTGTTATGTATTCCTCGTTTACACTTCAAATGAATGTGAATGCGACACTTCCTCGCTAGGAAATAGTGTTTGCAGATGTCTACGTATCGAAGCAATAGAGTTCAAATGCTTCTTAAAACGAGAAATTGCATCTCATTTCTATGTTTCATGGTAAGATATTATATGATTTGCGAACTGTTGTGTATTCCTCGTCTACGATTCAAATGAATGAAAATGCGACACTTCCTTGCAAGGAAATAGCGTTTGCAGATGTCTACGAATCGAAGCAATAGAGTTCAAATGCTTCTTAAAACGCGATATCGCATCTCATTTCTGTGTTTCATGGTAAGATATATTATGATTTGCGAAGTGTTATGTATTCCTCGTCTACACTTCAAATGAATGTGAATGCGACACTTCCTTGCAAGGAAATAGCGTTTGCAGAAGTCTACGTATCGTTGCAATAGAGTTCTTATGATTCTTAAAACGCGATATCGCATCTCATTTCTATGTTTCATGGTAAGATATAATATGATTTGCGGAGTGTTATGTATTCCTCGTCTACAATTCAAATGAATGCAAATGCGACACATCCTCGCTAGGAAATAGCGTTTGCAGATGTCTACGTATCGTAGCAAGTTGAGTTCTAATGCTTCTTAAAACGCGATATCGCATCTCATTTCTATGTTTCATGGTAAGATACAATATGATTTGCGAAGTGTTATGTATTCCTCGTCTACACATCAAATGAATGTAAATGCGACACTTCCTTGCAAGGAAATAGCGTTTGCAGATGTCTACGTATCGTTGCAATAGAGTTCCTATGATTCTTAAAACGCGATGTCGCATCTCATTTCTATGTTTCATGGTAAGGTATAATATGATTTGCGAAGTGTTATGTATCCGTCGTCTACACTTCAAATGAATGTAAATGCGACACTTTCTTGCAAGGAAATAGCGTTTGCAGATGTCTACGCATCGTAGCAATGGATTTCTGATGCTTCTTAAAACGAGATATTGCATCTCATATCTATGTTTCATGACAAGATATAATATTCATTGCGAAGTGTTATGCATTCCTCGTCTACGATTCAGATGAATGTAAATGCGACACTTCCTTGCAAGGAAATAGCGCTTGCAGATGTCTACGTATCGTAGCAATAGAGTTCTTATGATTCTTAAAACGCGATATCGCATCTCATTTCTATGTTTCATGGTAAGATATAATATGATTTGAGAAGTGTTATGTATTCCTCGTCTACACTTCAAATGAATGTAAATGCGACACTTCCTTGCAAGGAAATAGCGTTTGCAATTGTCTACCTATCGTAGCAGTAGTGTTCTAATGCTTCTTAGAACGCGATGTGGCATCTCATTTCTATGTTTCATGGTAAGATATAATATGATTTGCGAACTGTTATGTATTCCTCGTCTACACTTCAAATGAATGTAAATGCGACACTTCCTTGCAAGGAAATAGCGTTTGCAGATATCTACGTATGGAAGCAATAGAGTTCTAATGCTTCTTAAAACGCGATATCGCATCTCATTTCTATGTTTCATGGTAAGATATAATATGATTAGCGAAGTGTTATGTATTCCACGTCTACACTTCAAATGAATGTGAATGTGACACTTCCTCGCTAGGAAATAGCGTTTGCAGATGTCTGCGTATCGTTGCAGTAGAGTTCTAATGCTTCTTAAAACGCTATATCGCATCTCATTTCTATGTTTCATGGTAAGATACAATATGATTTGCGAAGTGTTATGTATTCCTCGTCTACACTTCAAATGAATGTGAATGCGACACTTCCTCGCTAGGAAATAGCGTTTGCAGATGTCTACGTATCGAAGCAATAGAGTTCAAATGCTTCTTAGAACGAGATATTGCATCTCATATTTATGTTTCATGATAAGATATAATATTCATTGCGAAGTGTTATGCATTCCTCGCCTACGATTCAAATGAATGTAAATGCGACACTTCCTTGCAAGGAAATAGCGTTTGCAGGTGTCTACGTATCGAAGCAATAGAGTTCAATTGCTTCTTAAAACGAGATATTGCATCTCATATCTATGTTTCATGATAAGATATAATATTCATTGCGAAGTGTTATGCATTCCTCGTCTACGATTCAAATGAATGTAAATGCGACAGTTCCTTGCAAGGAAACAGAGTTTGCAGATGTCTACGTGTCGTAGCAATGGATTTCTTATGATTCTTAAAACGCGATATCGGATCTCATTTCTATGTTTCATGGTAAGATATAATACGATTTGCGAAGTGTTATGTATTCCCCGGCTACACTTCAAATGAATGTAAATGCGACACTTCTTTGCAAGGAAATAGCGATTGCAGATGTCTACGTATCGTAGCAGTAGAGTTCTTATGATTCTTAAAACGCGATATCGCATCTCATTTCTATGTTTCGTGGTAAGATATAGTATGATTTGCGAAGTGTTATGTATTCTTCGTCTACACATCAAATGAATGTAAATGAGACACTTCCTTGCAAGGAAATAGCGTTTGCAGATGTCTACGTATCGTAGCAATAGAGTTCTAATGCTTCTTAAAACGAGATATTGCATCTCATATCTATGTTTCATGATAAGATATAATATTCATTGCGAAGTGTTATGCATTCCTGGTCTACGATTCAAATGAATGTAAATGCGACACTTCCTTGCAAGGAAATAGCGTTTGCAGATGTCTACGTATCGTAGCAATAGAGTTCTTGTGATTCTTAGAAAGCTGTATTGCATCCCATTTTTACGTTTCATGGTAAGATATAATATGATTTGCGAAGTGTTATGTATTCCTCGTCTACACTTCAAATGAATGTGAATGTGACACTTCCTCGCTAGGAAATAGCGTTTGCAGATATCTGCGTATCGTAGCAGTAGAGTTCTAATGCTTCTTAAAACGCGATATCGCATCTCATTCCTATGTTTCATGGTGAGGTATAATATGATTTGGGAAGTGTTATGTATTCCCCGTCTACACTTCAAATGAATGTAAATGCGACACTTCTTTGCAAGGAAATAGCGTTTGCAGATGTCTACGTATCGTTGCAATGGATTTCCGATGCTTCTTAAAACGAGATATTGCATCTCATATCTATGTTTCATGACAAGATATAATATTCATTGCGAAGTGTTATGCATTCCTCGTCTACGATTCAGATGAATGTAAATGCGACACTTCCTTGCAAGGAAATAGCGTTTGCAGATGTCTACGTGTCGTAGCAGTTGAGTTCTAATGCTTCTTAAAAAGCGATATCGCACCTCATTCCTATGTTTCATGGTAAGATATAATACGATTTGCGAAGTGTTATGTATTCCTCGTCTACATTTCAAATGAATGTGAATGCGACACTTCCTCGCTAGGAAATAGCGTTTGCAGATGTCTGCGTGTCGTAGCAGTAGAGTTCAAATGCTTCTTAAAACGCGATATCGCATCTCATTTCTATGTTTCATGGTAAGATATAATACGATTTGCGAAGTGTTATGTATTCCTCGGCTACACTTCAAATGAATGTAAATGCGACTCTTCTTTGCAAGGAAATAGCGATTGCAGATGTCTACGTATCGTAGCAGTAGAGTTCTTATGATTCTTAAAACGCGATATCGCATCACATTTCTATGTTTCATGATAAGATATAATATGATTTGCGGAGTGTTATGTATTCCTCGTCTACACTTCAAATGAATGTAGATGCGACACTTCCTTGCAAGGAAATAGCGTTTGCAGATGTCCACGTATCGAAGCAATAGAGTTCAAATGCTTCTTAAAACGAGATATTGCATCTCATATCTATGTTTCATGATAAGATATAATATTCATTGCGAAGTGTTATGCATTCCTCGTCTACGATTCAAATGAATGTAAATGCGACACTTCCTTGCAAGGAAATAGCGTTTGCAGATGTCTACGGATCGTAGCAATAGAGTTCTAATGCTTCTTAAAACGCGATATCGCATCTCATTTCTATGTTTCATGGTAAGATATAATACGATTTGCGAAGTGTTATGTATTCCTCGGCTACACTTCAAATGAATGTAAATGCGACTCTTCTTTGCAAGGAAATAGCGATTGCAGATGTCTACGTATCGTAGCAGTAGAGTTCTTATGATTCTTAAAACGCGATATCGCATCTCATTTCTATGTTTCATGGTAAGGTATAATATGATTTGCGAAGTGTTATGTATCCGTCGTCTACACTTCAAATGAATGTAAATGCGACACTTTCTTGCAAGGAAATAGCGTTTGCAGATGTCTACGTATCGTAGCAATGGATTTCTGAAGCTTCTTAAAACGAGATATTGCATCTCATATCTATGTTTCATGACAAGATATAATATTCATTGCGAAGTGTTATGCATTCCTCGTCTACGATTCAGATGAATGTAAATGCGACACTTCCTTGCAAGGAAATAGCGTTTGCGGATGTCTACGTATCGTAGCAATAGAGTTCTTATGATTCTTAAAACGCGATATCGCACCTCATTTCTATGTGTCATGGTAAGATACAATATGATTTGCGAAGTGTTATGCATTCCTCGTTTACACTTCAAATGAATGTGAATGCGACACTTCCTCGCTAGGAAATAGTGTTTGCAGATGTCTACGTATCGAAGCAATAGAGTTCAAATGCTTCTTAAAACGAGAAATTGCATCTCATTTCTATGTTTCATGGTAAGATATTATATGATTTGCGAACTGTTGTGTATTCCTCGTCTACGATTCAAATGAATGAAAATGCGACACTTCCTTGCAAGGAAATAGCGTTTGCAGATGTCTACGAATCGAAGCAATAGAGTTCAAATGCTTCTTAAAACGCGATATCGCATCTCATTTCTATGTTTCATGGTAAGGTATAATATGATTTGCGAAGTGTTATGTATCCGTCGTCTACACTTCAAATGAATGTAAATGCGACACTTTCTTGCAAGGAAATAGCGTTTGCAGATGTCTACGTATCGTAGCAATGGATTTCTGATGCTTCTTAAAACGAGATATTGCATCTCATATTTATGTTTCATGATAAGATATAATATTCATTGCGAAGTGTTATGCATTCCTCGTCTACGATTCAAATGAATGAAAATGCGACACTTCCTTGCAAGGAAATAGCGTTTGCAGATGTCTACGTATCGAAGCAATAGAGTTCAAATGCTTCTTAAAACGCGATATCGCATCTCATTTCTGTGTTTCATGGTAAGATATATTATGATTTGCGAAGTGTTATGTATTCCTCGTCTACACTTCAAATGAATGTAAATGCGACAGTTCCTTGCAAGGAAACAGAGTTTGCAGATGTCTACGTGTCGTAGCAATGGATTTCTTATGATTCTTAAAACGCGATATCGGATCTCATTTCTATGTTTCATGGTAAGATATAATACGATTTGCGAAGTGTTATGTATTCCCCGGCTACACTTCAAATGAATGTAAATGCGACACTTCTTTGCAAGGAAATAGCGATTGCAGATGTCTACGTATCGTAGCAGTAGAGTTCTTATGATTCTTAAAACGCGATATCGCATCTCATTTCTATGTTTCGTGGTAAGATATAGTATGATTTGCGAAGTGTTATGTATTCTTCGTCTACACATCAAACGAATGTAAATGAGACACTTCCTTGCAAGGAAATAGCGTTTGCAGATGTCTACGTATCGTAGCAATAGAGTTCTAATGCTTCTTAAAACGAGATATTGCATCTCATATCTATGTTTCATGATAAGATATAATATTCATTGCGAAGTGTTATGCATTCCTGGTCTACGATTCAAATGAATGTAAATGCGACACTTCCTTGCAAGGAAATAGCGTTTGCAGATGTCTACGTATCGTAGCAATAGAGTTCTTGTGATTCTTAGAAAGCTGTATTGCATCCCATTTTTACGTTTCATGGTAAGATATAATATGATTTGCGAAGTGTTATGTATTCCTCGTCTACACTTCAAATGAATGTGAATGTGACACTTCCTCGCTAGGAAATAGCGTTTGCAGATATCTGCGTATCGTAGCAGTAGAGTTCTAATGCTTCTTAAAACGCGATATCGCATCTCATTCCTATGTTTCATGGTGAGGTATAATATGATTTGGGAAGTGTTATGTATTCCCCGTCTACACTTCAAATGAATGTAAATGCGACACTTCTTTGCAAGGAAATAGCGTTTGCAGATGTCTACGTATCGTTGCAATGGATTTCCGATGCTTCTTAAAACGAGATATTGCATCTCATATCTATGTTTCATGACAAGATATAATATTCATTGCGAAGTGTTATGCATTCCTCGTCTACGATTCAGATGAATGTAAATGCGACACTTCCTTGCAAGGAAATAGCGTTTGCAGATGTCTACGTGTCGTAGCAGTTGAGTTCTAATGCTTCTTAAAAAGCGATATCGCACCTCATTCCTATGTTTCATGGTAAGATATAATACGATTTGCGAAGTGTTATGTATTCCTCGTCTACATTTCAAATGAATGTGAATGCGACACTTCCTCGCTAGGAAATAGCGTTTGCAGATGTCTGCGTGTCGTAGCAGTAGAGTTCAAATGCTTCTTAAAACGCGATATCGCATCTCATTTCTATGTTTCATGGTAAGATATAATACGATTTGCGAAGTGTTATGTATTCCTCGGCTACACTTCAAATGAATGTAAATGCGACTCTTCTTTGCAAGGAAATAGCGATTGCAGATGTCTACGTATCGTAGCAGTAGAGTTCTTATGATTCTTAAAACGCGATATCGCATCACATTTCTATGTTTCATGATAAGATATAATATGATTTGCGGAGTGTTATGTATTCCTCGTCTACACTTCAAATGAATGTAGATGCGACACTTCCTTGCAAGGAAATAGCGTTTGCAGATGTCCACGTATCGAAGCAATAGAGTTCAAATGCTTCTTAAAACGAGATATTGCATCTCATATCTATGTTTCATGATAAGATATAATATTCATTGCGAAGTGTTATGCATTCCTCGTCTACGATTCAAATGAATGTAAATGCGACACTTCCTTGCAAGGAAATAGCGTTTGCAGATGTCTACGGATCGTAGCAATAGAGTTCTAATGCTTCTTAAAACGCGATATCGCATCTCATTTCTATGTTTCATGGTAAGATATAATACGATTTGCGAAGTGTTATGTATTCCTCGGCTACACTTCAAATGAATGTAAATGCGACTCTTCTTTGCAAGGAAATAGCGATTGCAGATGTCTACGTATCGTAGCAGTAGAGTTCTTATGATTCTTAAAACGCGATATCGCATCTCATTTCTATGTTTCATGGTAAGGTATAATATGATTTGCGAAGTGTTATGTATCCGTCGTCTACACTTCAAATGAATGTAAATGCGACACTTTCTTGCAAGGAAATAGCGTTTGCAGATGTCTACGTATCGTAGCAATGGATTTCTGAAGCTTCTTAAAACGAGATATTGCATCTCATATCTATGTTTCATGACAAGATATAATATTCATTGCGAAGTGTTATGCATTCCTCGTCTACGATTCAGATGAATGTAAATGCGACACTTCCTTACAAGGAAATAGCGTTTGCGGATGTCTACGTATCGTAGCAATAGAGTTCTTATGATTCTTAAAACGCGATATCGCACCTCATTTCTATGTGTCATGGTAAGATACAATATGATTTGCGAAGTGTTATGCATTCCTCGTTTACACTTCAAATGAATGTGAATGCGACACTTCCTCGCTAGGAAATAGTGTTTGCAGATGTCTACGTATCGAAGCAATAGAGTTCAAATGCTTCTTAAAACGAGAAATTGCATCTCATTTCTATGTTTCATGGTAAGATATTATATGATTTGCGAACTGTTGTGTATTCCTCGTCTACGATTCAAATGAATGAAAATGCGACACTTCCTTGCAAGGAAATAGCGTTTGCAGATGTCTACGAATCGAAGCAATAGAGTTCAAATGCTTCTTAAAACGCGATATCGCATCTCATTTCTATGTTTCATGGTAAGGTATAATATGATTTGCGAAGTGTTATGTATCCGTCGTCTACACTTCAAATGAATGTAAATGCGACACTTTCTTGCAAGGAAATAGCGTTTGCAGATGTCTACGTATCGTAGCAATGGATTTCTGATGCTTCTTAAAACGAGATATTGCATCTCATATTTATGTTTCATGATAAGATATAATATTCATTGCGAAGTGTTATGCATTCCTCGTCTACGATTCAAATGGATGAAAATGCGACACTTCCTTGCAAGGAAATAGCGTTTGCAGATGTCTACGTATCGAAGCAATAGAGTTCAAATGCTTCTTAAAACGCGATATCGCATCTCATTTCTGTGTTTCATGGTAAGATATATTATGATTTGCGAAGTGTTATGTATTCCTCGTCTACACTTCAAATGAATGTGAATGCGACACTTCCTTGCAAGGAAATAGCGTTTGCAGATGTCTACGTATCGTTGCAATAGAGTTCTTATGATTCTTAAAACGCGATATCGCATCTCATTTCTATGTTTCATGGTAAGATATAATATGATTTGCGGAGTGTTATGTATTCCTCGTCTACAATTCAAATGAATGCAAATGCGACACATCCTCGCTAGGAAATAGCGTTTGCAGATGTCTACGTATCCTAGCAAGTTGAGTTCTAATGCTTCTTAAAACGCGATATCGCATCTCATTTCTATGTTTCATGGTAAGATATAATATGATTTGCGAAGTGTTATGTATTCCTCGTCTACACATCAAATGAATGTAAATGCGACACTTCCTTGCAAGGAAATAGCGTTTGCAGATGTCTACGTATCGTTGCTATAGAGTTCCTATGATTCTTAAAACGCGATGTCGCATCTCATTTCTATGTTTCATGGTAAGGTATAATATGATTTGCGAAGTGTTATGTATCCGTCGTCTACACTTCAAATGAATGTAAATGCGACACTTTCTTGCAAGGAAATAGCGTTTGCAGATGTCTACGTATCGTAGCAATGGATTTCTGATGCTTCTTAAAACGAGATATTGCATCTCATATCTATGTTTCATGACAAGATATAATATTCATTGCGAAGTGTTATGCATTCCTCGTCTACGATTCAGATGAATGTAAATGCGACACTTCCTTGCAAGGAAATAGCGTTTGCGGATATCTACGTATCGTAGCAATAGAGTTCTTATGATTCTTAAAACGCGATATCGCATCTCATTTCTATGTGTCATGGTAAGATACAATATGATTTGCGAAGTGTTATGTATTCCTCGTTTACACTTCAAATGAATGTGAATGCGACACTTCCTCGCTAGGAAATAGTGTTTGCAGATGTCTACGTATCGAAGCAATAGAGTTCAAATGCTTCTTAAAACGAGAAATTGCATCTCATATATATGTTTCTTGATAAGATATAATATGATTTGCGAAGTGTTATGTATTCCTCGTCTACACTTCAAATGAATGTGAATGTGACACTTCCTCGCTAGGAAATAGCGTTTGCAGATGTCTGCGTATCGTAGCAGTAGAGTTCTAATGCTTCTTAAAACGCGATATCGCATCTCATTTCTATGTTTCATGGTAAGGTATAATATGATTTGGGAAGTGTTATGTATTCCTCGTCTACACTTCAAATGAATGTAAATGCGACACTTTCTTGCAAGGAAATAGCGTTTGCAGATGTCTACGTGTCGTAGCAATGGATTTCTTATGATTCTTAAAACGCGATATCGGATCTCATTTCTATGTTTCATGGTAAGATATAATATGATTTGCGAAGTGTTATGTATTCCCCGTCTACACTTCAAATGAATGTAAATGCGACACTTCTTTGCAAGGAAATAGCGTTTGCAGATGTCTACGTATCGTTGCAATGGATTTCTGATGCTTCTTAAAACGAGATATTGCATCTCATATCTATGTTTCATGACAAGATATAATATTCATTGCGAAGTGTTATGCATTCCTCGTCTACGATTCAGATGAATGTAAATGCGACACTTCCTTGCAAGGAAATAGCGTTTGCAGATGTCTACGTGTCGTAGCAGTTGAGTTCTAATGCTTCTTAAAACGCGATATCGCACCTCATTCCTATGTTTCATGGTAAGATATAATACGATTTGCGAAGTGTTATGTATTCCTCGTCTACATTTCAAATGAATGTGAATGCGACACTTCCTCGCTAGGAAATAGCGTTTGCAGATGTCTGCGTATCGTAGCAGTAGAGTTCAAATGCTTCTTAAAACGCGATATCGCATCTCATTTCTATGTTTCATGGTAAGATATAATACGATTTGCGAAGTGTTATGTATTCCTCGGCTACACTTCAAATGAATGTAAATGCGACTCTTCTTTGCAAGGAAATAGCGATTGCAGATGTCTACGTATCGTAGCAGTAGAGTTCTTATGATTCTTAAAACGCGATATCGCATCACATTTCTATGTTTCATGATAAGATATAATATGATTTGCGGAGTGTTATGTATTCCTCGTCTACACTTCAAATGAATGTAAATGCGACACTTCCTTGCAAGGAAATAGCGTTTGCAGATGTCCACGTATCGAAGCAATAGAGTTCAAATGCTTCTTAAAACGAGATATTGCATCTCATATCTATGTTTCATGATAAGATATAATATTCATTGCGAAGTGTTATGCATTCCTCGTCTACGATTCAAATGAATGTAAATGCGACACTTCCTTGCAAGGAAATAGCGTTTGCAGATGTCTACGGATCGTAGCAATAGAGTTCTAATGCTTCTTAAAACGCGATATCGCATCTCATTTCTATGTTTCATGGTAAGATATAATACGATTTGCGAAGTGTTATGTATTCCTCGGCTACACTTCAAATGAATGTAAATGCGACTCTTCTTTGCAAGGAAATAGCGATTGCAGATGTCTACGTATCGTAGCAGTAGAGTTCTTATGATTCTTAAAACGCGATATCGCATCTCATTTCTATGTTTCATGGTAAGGTATAATATGATTTGCGAAGTGTTATGTATCCGTCGTCTACACTTCAAATGAATGTAAATGCGACACTTTCTTGCAAGGAAATAGCGTTTGCAGATGTCTACGTATCGTAGCAATGTATTTCTGAAGCTTCTTAAAACGAGATATTGCATCTCATATCTATGTTTCATGACAAGATATAATATTCATTGCGAAGTGTTATGCATTCCTCGTCTACGATTCAGATGAATGTAAATGCGACACTTCCTTGCAAGGAAATAGCGTTTGCGGATGTCTACGTATCGTAGCAATAGAGTTCTTATGATTCTTAAAACGCGATATCGCATCTCATTTCTATGTGTCATGGTAAGATACAATATGATTTGCGAAGTGTTATGCATTCCTCGTTTACACTTCAAATGAATGTGAATGCGACACTTCCTCGCTAGGAAATAGTGTTTGCAGATGTCTACGTATCGAAGCAATAGAGTTCAAATGCTTCTTAAAACGAGAAATTGCATCTCATTTCTATGTTTCATGGTAAGATATTATATGATTTGCGAACTGTTGTGTATTCCTCGTCTACGATTCAAATGAATGAAAATGCGACACTTCCTTGCAAGGAAATAGCGTTTGCAGATGTCTACGAATCGAAGCAATAGAGTTCAAATGCTTCTTAAAACGCGATATCGCATCTCATTTCTGTGTTTCATGGTAAGATATATTATGATTTGCGAAGTGTTATGTATTCCTCGTCTACACTTCAAATGAATGTGAATGCGACCTTCCTTCCAAGGAAATAACGTTTGCAGATGTCTACGTATCGTTGCTATAGAGTTCCTATGATTCTTAAAACGCGATGTCGCATCTCATTTCTATGTTTCATGGTAAGGTATAATATGATTTGCGAAGTGTTATGTATCCGTCGTCTACACTTCAAATGAATGTAAATGCGACACTCTCTTGCAAGGAAATAGCGTTTGCAGATGTCTACGTATCGTAGCAATGGATTTCTGATGCTTCTTAAAACGAGATATTGCATCTCATATTTATGTTTCATGATAAGATATAATATTCATTGCAAAGTGTTATGCATTCCTCGTCTACGATTCAAATGAATGTAAATGCGACACTTCCTTGCAAGGAAATAGCGTTTGCAGATGTCTACGGATCGTAGCAATAGAGTTCTAATGCTTCTTAAAACGCGATATCGCATCTCATTTCTATGTTTCATGGTAAGATATAATACGATTTGCGAAGTGTTATGTATTCCTCGGCTACACTTCAAATGAATGTAAATGCGACTCTTCTTTGCAAGGAAATAGCGATTGCAGATGTCTACGTATCGTAGTAGTAGAGTTCTTATGATTCTTAAAACGCGATATCGCATCTCATTTCTATGTTTCATGGTAAGATATAATATGATTTGCGGAGTGTCATGTATTCCTCGTCTACAATTCAAATGAATGCAAATGCGACACATCCTCGCTAGGAAATAGCGTTTGCAGATGTCTACGTATCGTAGCAAGTTGAGTTCTAATGCTTCTTAAAACGCGATATCGCATCTCATTTCTATGTTTCATGGTAAGATATAATATGATTTGCGAAGTGTTATGTATTCCTCGTCTACACATCAAATGAATGTAAATGCGACACTTCCTTGCAAGGAAATAGCGTTTGCAGATGTCTACGTATCGTTGCAATAGAGTTCCTATGATTCTTAAAACGCGATATCGCATCTCATTTCTATGTTTCATGGTAAGGTATAATATGATTTGCGAAGTGTTATGTATCCGTCGTCTACACTTCAAATGAATGTAAATGCGACACTTTCTTGCAAGGAAATAGCGTTTGCAGATGTCTACGTATCGTAGCAATGGATTTCTGATGCTTCTTAAAACGAGATATTGCATCTCATATCTATGTTTCATGACAAGATATAATATTCATTGCGAAGTGTTATGCATTCCTCGTCTACGATTCAGATGAATGTAAATGCGACACTTCCTTGCAAGGAAATAGCGTTTGCGGATGTCTACGTATCGTAGCAATAGAGTTCTTATGATTCTTAAAACGCGATATCGCATCTCATTTCTATGTTTCATGGTAAGATACAATATGATTTGCGAAGTGTTATGTATTCCTCGTCTACACTTCAAATGAATGTGAAGGCGACACTTCCTCGCTTGGAAATAGCGTTTGCAGATGTCTACGTATCGAAGCAATATAGTTCAAATGCTTCTTAAAACGCGATATCGCATCTCATTTCTATGTTTCATGGTAAGATATAATACGATTTGCGAAGTGTTATGTATTCCTCGGCTACACTGCAAATGAATGTAAATGCGACACTTCTTTGCAAGGAAATAGCGATTGCAGATGTCTACGTATCGTAGCAGTAGAGTTCTTATGATTCTTAAAACGCGATATCGCATCTCATTTCTATGTTTCATGGTAAGATATAATATGATTTGAGAAGTGTTATGTATTCCTCGTCTACACTTCAAATGAATGTAAATGCGACACTTCCTTGCAAGGAAATAGCGTTTGCAATTGTCTACCTATCGTAGCAGTAGTGTTCTAATGCTTCTTAGAACGCGATGTGGCATCTCATTTCTATGTTTCATGGTAAGATATAATATGATTTGCGAACTGTTATGTATTCCTCGTCTACACTTCAAATGAATGTAAATGCGACACTTCCTTGCAAGGAAATAGCGTTTGCAGATGTCTACGTATGGAAGCAATAGAGTTCTAATGCTTCTTAAAACGCGATATCGCATCTCATTTCTATGTTTCATGGTAAGATATAATATGATTAGCGAAGTGTTATGTATTCCACGTCTACACTTCAAATGAATGTGAATGTGACACTTCCTCGCTAGGAAATAGCGTTTGCAGATGTCTGCGTATCGTTGCAGTAGAGTTCTAATGCTTCTTAAAACGCTATATCGCATCTCATTTCTATGTTTCATGGTAAGATACAATATGATTTGCGAAGTGTTATGTATTCCTCGTCTACACTTCAAATGAATGTAAATGCGACACTTCCTTGCAAGGAAATAGCGTTTGCAGATGTCTACGTATCGAAGCAATAGAGTTCAATTGCTTCTTAAAACGAGATATTGCATCTCATATCTATGTTTCATGATAAGATATAATATTCATTGCGAAGTGTTATGCATTCCTCGTCTACGATTCAAATGAATGTAAATGCGACACTTCCTTGCAAGGAAACAGCGTTTGCAGATGTCTACGTGTCGTAGCAATGGATTTCTTATGATTCTTAAAACGCGATATCGGATCTCATTTCTATGCTTCATGGTAAGATATAATACGATTTGCGAAGTGTTATGTATTCCTCGGCTACACTTCAAATGAATGTAAATGCGACACTTCTTTGCAAGGAAATAGCGATTGCAGATGTCTACGTATCGTAGCAGTAGAGTTCTTATGATTCTTAAAACGCGATATCGCATCTCATTTCTATGTTTCGTGGTAAGATATAGTATGATTTGCGAAGTGTTATGTATTCTTCGTCTACACATCAAATGAATGTAAATGAGACACTTCCTTGCAAGGAAATAGCGTTTGCAGATGTCTACGTATCGTAGCAATAGAGTTCTAATGCTTCTTAAAACGAGATATTGCATCTCCTATCTATGTTTCATGATAAGATATAATATTCATTGCGAAGTGTTATGCATTCCTGGTCTACGATTCAAATGAATGTAAATGCGACACTTCCTTGCAAGGAAATAGCGTTTGCAGATGTCTACGTATCGTAGCAATAGAGTTCTTGTAATTCTTAGAACGCTGTATTGCATCTCATTTTTACGTTTCATGGTAAGATATAATATGATTTGCGAAGTGTTATGTATTCCTCGTCTACACTTCAAATGAATGTGAATGTGACACTTCCTCGCTAGGAAATAGCGTTTGCAGATGTCTGCGTATCGTAGCAGTAGAGTTCTAATGCTTCTTAAAACGCGATATCGCATCTCATTTCTATGTTTCATGGTAAGGTATAATATGATTTGGGAAGTGTTATGTATTCCTCGTCTACACTTCAAATGAATGTAAATGCGACACTTTCTTGCAAGGAAATAGCGTTTGCAGATGTCTACGTGTCGTAGCAATGGATTTCTTATGATTCTTAAAACGCGATATCGGATCTCATTTCTATGTTTCATGGTAAGATATAATATGATTTGCGAAGTGTTATGTATTCCTCGTCTACACTTCAAATGAATGTAAATGCGACACTTCTTTGCAAGGAAATAGCGTTTGCAGATGTCTGCGTATCGTAGCAGTAGAGTTCTAATGCTTCTTAAAAGGCGATATCGCATCTCATTTCTATGTTTCATGGTAAGATATAATACGATTTGCGAAGTGTTATGTATTCCTCGGCTACACTTCAAATGAATGTAAATGCGACTCTTCTTTGCAAGGAAATAGCGATTGCAGATGTCTACGTATCGTAGCAGTAGAGTTCTTATGATTCTTAAAACGCGATATCGCATCTCATTTCTATGTTTCATGGTAAGATATAATATGATTTGCGGAGTGTTATGTATTCCTCGTCTACAATTCAAATGTATGCAAATGCGACACCTCCTCGCTAGGAAATAGCGTTTGCAGATGTCTACGTATCGTAGCAAGTTGAGTTCTAATGCTTCTTAAAACGCGATATCGCATCTCATTTCTATGTTTCATGGTAAGATATAATATGATTTGCGAAGTGTTATGTATTCCTCGTCTACACATCAAATGAATGTAAATGCGACACTTCCTTGCAAGGAAATAGCGTTTGCAGATGTCTACGTATCGTTGCAATAGAGTTCCTATGATTCTTAAAACGCGATATCGCATCTCATTTCTGTGTTTCATGGTAAGGTATAATATGATTTGCGAAGTGTTATGTATCCGTCGTCTACACTTCAAATGAATGTAAATGCGACACTTTCTTGCAAGGAAATAGCGTTTGCAGATGTCTACGTATCGTAGCAATGGATTTCTGATGCTTCTTAAAACGAGATATTGCATCTCATATCTATGTTTCATGACAAGATATAATATTCATTGCGAAGTGTTATGCATTCCTCGTCTACGATTCAGATGAATGTAAATGCGACACTTCCTTGCGAGGAAATAGCGTTTGCGGATGTCTACGTATCGTAGCAATAGAGTTCTTATGATTCTTAAAACGCGATATCGCATCTCATTTCTATGTGTCATGGTAAGATACAATATGATTTGCGAAGTGTTATGTATTCCTCGTTTACACTTCAAATGAATGTGAATGCGACACTTCCTCGCTAGGAAATAGTGTTTGCAGATGTCTACGTATCGAAGCAATAGAGTTCAAATGCTTCTTAAAACGAGAAATTGCATCTCATTTCTATGTTTCATGGTAAGATATTATATGATTTGCGAACTGTTGTGTATTCCTCGTCTACGATTCAAATGAATGAAAATGCGACACTTCCTTGCAAGGAAATAGCGTTTGCAGATGTCTACGAATCGAAGCAATAGAGTTCAAATGCTTCTTAAAACGCGATATCGCATCTCATTTCTGTGTTTCATGGTAAGATATATTATGATTTGCGAAGTGTTATGTATTCCTCGTCTACACTTCAAATGAATGTGAATGCGACACTTCCTTGCAAGGAAATAGCGTTTGCAGAAGTCTACGTATCGTTGCAATAGAGTTCTTATGATTCTTAAAACGCGATATCGCATCTCATTTCTATGTTTCATGGTAAGATATAATATGATTTGCGGAGTGTTATGTATTCCTCGTCTACAATTCAAATGAATGCAAATGCGACACATCCTCGCTAGGAAATAGCGTTTGCAGATGTCTACGTATCGTAGCAAGTTGAGTTCTAATGCTTCTTAAAACGCGATATCGCATCTCATTTCTATGTTTCATGGTAAGATACAATATGATTTGCGAAGTGTTATGTATTCCTCGTCTACACATCAAATGAATGTAAATGCGACACTTCCTTGCAAGGAAATAGCGTTTGCAGATGTCTACGTATCGTTGCAATAGAGTTCCTATGATTCTTAAAACGCGATGTCGCATCTCATTTCTATGTTTCATGGTAAGGTATAATATGATTTGCGAAGTGTTATGTATCCGTCGTCTACACTTCAAATGAATGTAAATGCGACACTTTCTTGCAAGGAAATAGCGTTTGCAGATGTCTACGCATCGTAGCAATGGATTTCTGATGCTTCTTAAAACGAGATATTGCATCTCATATCTATGTTTCATGACAAGATATAATATTCATTGCGAAGTGTTATGCATTCCTCGTCTACGATTCAGATGAATGTAAATGCGACACTTCCTTGCAAGGAAATAGCGCTTGCAGATGTCTACGTATCGTAGCAATAGAGTTCTTATGATTCTTAAAACGCGATATCGCATCTCATTTCTATGTTTCATGGTAAGATATAATATGATTTGAGAAGTGTTATGTATTCCTCGTCTACACTTCAAATGAATGTAAATGCGACACTTCCTTGCAAGGAAATAGCGTTTGCAATTGTCTACCTATCGTAGCAGTAGTGTTCTAATGCTTCTTAGAACGCGATGTGGCATCTCATTTCTATGTTTCATGGTAAGATATAATATGATTTGCGAACTGTTATGTATTCCTCGTCTACACTTCAAATGAATGTAAATGCGACACTTCCTTGCAAGGAAATAGCGTTTGCAGATATCTACGTATGGAAGCAATAGAGTTCTAATGCTTCTTAAAACGCGATATCGCATCTCATTTCTATGTTTCATGGTAAGATATAATATGATTAGCGAAGTGTTATGTATTCCACGTCTACACTTCAAATGAATGTGAATGTGACACTTCCTCGCTAGGAAATAGCGTTTGCAGATGTCTGCGTATCGTTGCAGTAGAGTTCTAATGCTTCTTAAAACGCTATATCGCATCTCATTTCTATGTTTCATGGTAAGATACAATATGATTTGCGAAGTGTTATGTATTCCTCGTCTACACTTCAAATGAATGTGAATGCGACACTTCCTCGCTAGGAAATAGCGTTTGCAGATGTCTACGTATCGAAGCAATAGAGTTCAAATGCTTCTTAGAACGAGATATTGCATCTCATATTTATGTTTCATGATAAGATATAATATTCATTGCGAAGTGTTATGCATTCCTCGCCTACGATTCAAATGAATGTAAATGCGACACTTCCTTGCAAGGAAATAGCGTTTGCAGGTGTCTACGTATCGAAGCAATAGAGTTCAATTGCTTCTTAAAACGAGATATTGCATCTCATATCTATGTTTCATGATAAGATATAATATTCATTGCGAAGTGTTATGCATTCCTCGTCTACGATTCAAATGAATGTAAATGCGACAGTTCCTTGCAAGGAAACAGAGTTTGCAGATGTCTACGTGTCGTAGCAATGGATTTCTTATGATTCTTAAAACGCGATATCGGATCTCATTTCTATGTTTCATGGTAAGATATAATACGATTTGCGAAGTGTTATGTATTCCCCGGCTACACTTCAAATGAATGTAAATGCGACACTTCTTTGCAAGGAAATAGCGATTGCAGATGTCTACGTATCGTAGCAGTAGAGTTCTTATGATTCTTAAAACGCGATATCGCATCTCATTTCTATGTTTCGTGGTAAGATATAGTATGATTTGCGAAGTGTTATGTATTCTTCGTCTACACATCAAATGAATGTAAATGAGACACTTCCTTGCAAGGAAATAGCGTTTGCAGATGTCTACGTATCGTTGCAATGGATTTCCGATGCTTCTTAAAACGAGATATTGCATCTCATATCTATGTTTCATGACAAGATATAATATTCATTGCGAAGTGTTATGCATTCCTCGTCTACGATTCAGATGAATGTAAATGCGACACTTCCTTGCAAGGAAATAGCGTTTGCAGATGTCTACGTGTCGTAGCAGTTGAGTTCTAATGCTTCTTAAAAAGCGATATCGCACCTCATTCCTATGTTTCATGGTAAGATATAATACGATTTGCGAAGTGTTATGTATTCCTCGTCTACATTTCAAATGAATGTGAATGCGACACTTCCTCGCTAGGAAATAGCGTTTGCAGATGTCTGCGTGTCGTAGCAGTAGAGTTCAAATGCTTCTTAAAACGCGATATCGCATCTCATTTCTATGTTTCATGGTAAGATATAATACGATTTGCGAAGTGTTATGTATTCCTCGGCTACACTTCAAATGAATGTAAATGCGACTCTTCTTTGCAAGGAAATAGCGATTGCAGATGTCTACGTATCGTAGCAGTAGAGTTCTTATGATTCTTAAAACGCGATATCGCATCACATTTCTATGTTTCATGATAAGATATAATATGATTTGCGGAGTGTTATGTATTCCACGTCTACACTTCAAATGAATGTAGATGCGACACTTCCTTGCAAGGAAATAGCGTTTGCAGATGTCCACGTATCGAAGCAATAGAGTTCAAATGCTTCTTAAAACGAGATATTGCATCTCATATCTATGTTTCATGATAAGATATAATATTCATTGCGAAGTGTTATGCATTCCTCGTCTACGATTCAAATGAATGTAAATGCGACACTTCCTTGCAAGGAAATAGCGTTTGCAGATGTCTACGGATCGTAGCAATAGAGTTCTAATGCTTCTTAAAACGCGATATCGCATCTCATTTCTATGTTTCATGGTAAGATATAATACGATTTGCGAAGTGTTATGTATTCCTCGGCTACACTTCAAATGAATGTAAATGCGACTCTTCTTTGCAAGGAAATAGCGATTGCAGATGTCTACGTATCGTAGCAGTAGAGTTCTTATGATTCTTAAAACGCGATATCGCATCTCATTTCTATGTTTCATGGTAAGGTATAATATGATTTGCGAAGTGTTATGTATCCGTCGTCTACACTTCAAATGAATGTAAATGCGACACTTTCTTGCAAGGAAATAGCGTTTGCAGATGTCTACGTATCGTAGCAATGGATTTCTGAAGCTTCTTAAAACGAGATATTGCATCTCATATCTATGTTTCATGACAAGATATAATATTCATTGCGAAGTGTTATGCATTCCTCGTCTACGATTCAGATGAATGTAAATGCGACACTTCCTTGCAAGGAAATAGCGTTTGCGGATGTCTACGTATCGTAGCAATAGAGTTCTTATGATTCTTAAAACGCGATATCGCACCTCATTTCTATGTGTCATGGTAAGATACAATATGATTTGCGAAGTGTTATGCATTCCTCGTTTACACTTCAAATGAATGTGAATGCGACACTTCCTCGCTAGGAAATAGTGTTTGCAGATGTCTACGTATCGAAGCAATAGAGTTCAAATGCTTCCTAAAACGAGAAATTGCATCTCATTTCTATGTTTCATGGTAAGATATTATATGATTTGCGAACTGTTGTGTATTCCTCGTCTACGATTCAAATGAATGAAAATGCGACACTTCCTTGCAAGGAAATAGCGTTTGCAGATGTCTACGAATCGAAGCAATAGAGTTCAAATGCTTCTTAAAACGCGATATCGCATCTCATTTCTATGTTTCATGGTAAGGTATAATATGATTTGCGAAGTGTTATGTATCCGTCGTCTACACTTCAAATGAATGTAAATGCGACACTTTCTTGCAAGGAAATAGCGTTTGCAGATGTCTACGTATCGTAGCAATGGATTTCTGATGCTTCTTAAAACGAGATATTGCATCTCATATTTATGTTTCATGATAAGATATAATATTCATTGCGAAGTGTTATGCATTCCTCGTCTACGATTCAAATGAATGAAAATGCGACACTTCCTTGCAAGGAAATAGCGTTTGCAGATGTCTACGTATCGAAGCAATAGAGTTCAAATGCTTCTTAAAACGCGATATCGCATCTCATTTCTGTGTTTCATGGTAAGATATATTATGATTTGCGAAGTGTTATGTATTCCTCGTCTACACTTCAAATGAATGTGAATGCGACACTTCCTTGCAAGGAAATAGCGTTTGCAGATGTCTACGTATCGTTGCAATAGAGTTCTTATGATTCTTAAAACGCGATATCGCATCTCATTTCTATGTTTCATGGTAAGATATAATATGATTTGCGGAGTGTTATGTATTCCTCGTCTACAATTCAAATGAATGCAAATGCGACACATCCTCGCTAGGAAATAGCGTTTGCAGATGTCTACGTATCCTAGCAAGTTGAGTTCTAATGCTTCTTAAAACGCGATATCGCATCTCATTTCTATGTTTCATGGTAAGATATAATATGATTTGCGAAGTGTTATGTATTCCTCGTCTACACATCAAATGAATGTAAATGCGACACTTCCTTGCAAGGAAATAGCGTTTGCAGATGTCTACGTATCGTTGCTATAGAGTTCCTATGATTCTTAAAACGCGATGTCGCATCTCATTTCTATGTTTCATGGTAAGGTATAATATGATTTGCGAAGTGTTATGTATCCGTCGTCTACACTTCAAATGAATGTAAATGCGACACTTTCTTGCAAGGAAATAGCGTTTGCAGATGTCTACGTATCGTAGCAATGGATTTCTGATGCTTCTTAAAACGAGATATTGCATCTCATATCTATGTTTCATGACAAGATATAATATTCATTGCGAAGTGTTATGCATTCCTCGTCTACGATTCAGATGAATGTAAATGCGACACTTCCTTGCAAGGAAATAGCGTTTGCGGATATCTACGTGTCGTAGCAATGGATTTCTTATGATTCTTAAAACGCGATATCGGATCTCATTTCTATGCTTCATGGTAAGATATAATACGATTTGCGAAGTGTTATGTATTCCTCGGCTACACTTCAAATGAATGTAAATGCGACACTTCTTTGCAAGGAAATAGCGATTGCAGATGTCTACGTATCGTAGCAGTAGAGTTCTTATGATTCTTAAAACGCGATATCGCATCTCATTTCTATGTTTCGTGGTAAGATATAGTATGATTTGCGAAGTGTTATGTATTCTTCGTCTACACATCAAATGAATGTAAATGAGACACTTCCTTGCAAGGAAATAGCGTTTGCAGATGTCTACGTATCGTAGCAATAGAGTTCTAATGCTTCTTAAAACGAGATATTGCATCTCATATCTATGTTTCATGATAAGATATAATATTCATTGCGAAGTGTTATGCATTCCTGGTCTACGATTCAAATGAATGTAAATGCGACACTTCCTTGCAAGGAAATAGCGTTTGCAGATGTCTACGTATCGTAGCAATAGAGTTCTTGTAATTCTTAGAACGCTGTATTGCATCTCATTTTTACGTTTCATGGTAAGATATAATATGATTTGCGAAGTGTTATGTATTCCTCGTCTACACTTCAAATGAATGTGAATGTGACACTTCCTCGCTAGGAAATAGCGTTTGCAGATGTCTGCGTATCGTAGCAGTAGAGTTCTAATGCTTCTTAAAACGCGATATCGCATCTCATTTCTATGTTTCATGGTAAGGTATAATATGATTTGGGAAGTGTTATGTATTCCTCGTCTACACTTCAAATGAATGTAAATGCGACACTTTCTTGCAAGGAAATAGCGTTTGCAGATGTCTACGTGTCGTAGCAATGGATTTCTTATGATTCTTAAAACGCGATATCGGATCTCATTTCTATGTTTCATGGTAAGATATAATATGATTTGCGAAGTGTTATGTATTCCTCGTCTACACTTCAAATGAATGTAAATGCGACACTTCTTTGCAAGGAAATAGCGTTTGCAGATGTCTGCGTATCGTAGCAGTAGAGTTCTAATGCTTCTTAAAAGGCGATATCGCATCTCATTTCTATGTTTCATGGTAAGATATAATACGATTTGCGAAGTGTTATGTATTCCTCGGCTACACTTCAAATGAATGTAAATGCGACTCTTCTTTGCAAGGAAATAGCGATTGCAGATGTCTACGTATCGTAGCAGTAGAGTTCTTATGATTCTTAAAACGCGATATCGCATCTCATTTCTATGTTTCATGGTAAGATATAATATGATTTGCGGAGTGTTATGTATTCCTCGTCTACAATTCAAATGAATGCAAATGCGACACCTCCTCGCTAGGAAATAGCGTTTGCAGATGTCTACGTATCGTAGCAAGTTGAGTTCTAATGCTTCTTAAAACGCGATATCGCATCTCATTTCTATGTTTCATGGTAAGATATAATATGATTTGCGAAGTGTTATGTATTCCTCGTCTACACATCAAATGAATGTAAATGCGACACTTCCTTGCAAGGAAATAGCGTTTGCAGATGTCTACGTATCGTTGCAATAGAGTTCCTATGATTCTTAAAACGCGATATCGCATCTCATTTCTGTGTTTCATGGTAAGGTATAATATGATTTGCGAAGTGTTATGTATCCGTCGTCTACACTTCAAATGAATGTAAATGCGACACTTTCTTGCAAGGAAATAGCGTTTGCAGATGTCTACGTATCGTAGCAATGGATTTCTGATGCTTCTTAAAACGAGATATTGCATCTCATATCTATGTTTCATGACAAGATATAATATTCATTGCGAAGTGTTATGCATTCCTCGTCTACGATTCAGATGAATGTAAATGCGACACTTCCTTGCGAGGAAATAGCGTTTGCGGATGTCTACGTATCGTAGCAATAGAGTTCTTATGATTCTTAAAACGCGATATCGCATCTCATTTCTATGTGTCATGGTAAGATACAATATGATTTGCGAAGTGTTATGTATTCCTCGTTTACACTTCAAATGAATGTGAATGCGACACTTCCTCGCTAGGAAATAGTGTTTGCAGATGTCTACGTATCGAAGCAATAGAGTTCAAATGCTTCTTAAAACGAGAAATTGCATCTCATTTCTATGTTTCATGGTAAGATATTATATGATTTGCGAACTGTTGTGTATTCCTCGTCTACGATTCAAATGAATGAAAATGCGACACTTCCTTGCAAGGAAATAGCGTTTGCAGATGTCTACGAATCGAAGCAATAGAGTTCAAATGCTTCTTAAAACGCGATATCGCATCTCATTTCTGTGTTTCATGGTAAGATATATTATGATTTGCGAAGTGTTATGTATTCCTCGTCTACACTTCAAATGAATGTGAATGCGACACTTCCTTGCAAGGAAATAGCGTTTGCAGAAGTCTACGTATCGTTGCAATAGAGTTCTTATGATTCTTAAAACGCGATATCGCATCTCATTTCTATGTTTCATGGTAAGATATAATATGATTTGCGGAGTGTTATGTATTCCTCGTCTACAATTCAAATGAATGCAAATGCGACACATCCTCGCTAGGAAATAGCGTTTGCAGATGTCTACGTATCGTAGCAAGTTGAGTTCTAATGCTTCTTAAAACGCGATATCGCATCTCATTTCTATGTTTCATGGTAAGATACAATATGATTTGCGAAGTGTTATGTATTCCTCGTCTACACATCAAATGAATGTAAATGCGACACTTCCTTGCAAGGAAATAGCGTTTGCAGATGTCTACGTATCGTTGCAATAGAGTTCCTATGATTCTTAAAACGCGATGTCGCATCTCATTTCTATGTTTCATGGTAAGGTATAATATGATTTGCGAAGTGTTATGTATCCGTCGTCTACACTTCAAATGAATGTAAATGCGACACTTTCTTGCAAGGAAATAGCGTTTGCAGATGTCTACGCATCGTAGCAATGGATTTCTGATGCTTCTTAAAACGAGATATTGCATCTCATATCTATGTTTCATGACAAGATATAATATTCATTGCGAAGTGTTATGCATTCCTCGTCTACGATTCAGATGAATGTAAATGCGACACTTCCTTGCAAGGAAATAGCGCTTGCAGATGTCTACGTATCGTAGCAATAGAGTTCTTATGATTCTTAAAACGCGATATCGCATCTCATTTCTATGTTTCATGGTAAGATATAATATGATTTGAGAAGTGTTATGTATTCCTCGTCTACACTTCAAATGAATGTAAATGCGACACTTCCTTGCAAGGAAATAGCGTTTGCAATTGTCTACCTATCGTAGCAGTAGTGTTCTAATGCTTCTTAGAACGCGATGTGGCATCTCATTTCTATGTTTCATGGTAAGATATAATATGATTTGCGAACTGTTATGTATTCCTCGTCTACACTTCAAATGAATGTAAATGCGACACTTCCTTGCAAGGAAATAGCGTTTGCAGATATCTACGTATGGAAGCAATAGAGTTCTAATGCTTCTTAAAACGCGATATCGCATCTCATTTCTATGTTTCATGGTAAGATATAATATGATTAGCGAAGTGTTATGTATTCCACGTCTACACTTCAAATGAATGTGAATGTGACACTTCCTCGCTAGGAAATAGCGTTTGCAGATGTCTGCGTATCGTTGCAGTAGAGTTCTAATGCTTCTTAAAACGCTATATCGCATCTCATTTCTATGTTTCATGGTAAGATACAATATGATTTGCGAAGTGTTATGTATTCCTCGTCTACGCTTCAAATGAATGTGAATGCGACACTTCCTCGCTAGGAAATAGCGTTTGCAGATGTCTACGTATCGAAGCAATAGAGTTCAAATGCTTCTTAGAACGAGATATTGCATCTCATATTTATGTTTCATGATAAGATATAATATTCATTGCGAAGTGTTATGCATTCCTCGCCTACGATTCAAATGAATGTAAATGCGACACTTCCTTGCAAGGAAATAGCGTTTGCAGGTGTCTACGTATCGAAGCAATAGAGTTCAAATGCTTCTTAAAACGAGATATTGCATCTCATATCTATGTTTCATGATAAGATATAATATTCATTGCGAAGTGTTATGCATTCCTCGTCTACGATTCAAATGAATGTAAATGCGACAGTTCCTTGCAAGGAAACAGAGTTTGCAGATGTCTACGTGTCGTAGCAATGGATTTCTTATGATTCTTAAAACGCGATATCGGATCTCATTTCTATGTTTCATGGTAAGATATAATACGATTTGCGAAGTGTTATGTATTCCCCGGCTACACTTCAAATGAATGTAAATGCGACACTTCTTTGCAAGGAAATAGCGATTGCAGATGTCTACGTATCGTAGCAGTAGAGTTCTTATGATTCTTAAAACGCGATATCGCATCTCATTTCTATGTTTCGTGGTAAGATATAGTATGATTTGCGAAGTGTTATGTATTCTTCGTCTACACATCAAATGAATGTAAATGAGACACTTCCTTGCAAGGAAATAGCGTTTGCAGATGTCTACGTATCGTTGCAATGGATTTCCGATGCTTCTTAAAACGAGATATTGCATCTCATATCTATGTTTCATGACAAGATATAATATTCATTGCGAAGTGTTATGCATTCCTCGTCTACGATTCAGATGAATGTAAATGCGACACTTCCTTGCAAGGAAATAGCGTTTGCAGATGTCTACGTGTCGTAGCAGTTGAGTTCTAATGCTTCTTAAAAAGCGATATCGCACCTCATTCCTATGTTTCATGGTAAGATATAATACGATTTGCGAAGTGTTATGTATTCCTCGTCTACATTTCAAATGAATGTGAATGCGACACTTCCTCGCTAGGAAATAGCGTTTGCAGATGTCTGCGTGTCGTAGCAGTAGAGTTCAAATGCTTCTTAAAACGCGATATCGCATCTCATTTCTATGTTTCATGGTAAGATATAATACGATTTGCGAAGTGTTATGTATTCCTCGGCTACACTTCAAATGAATGTAAATGCGACTCTTCTTTGCAAGGAAATAGCGATTGCAGATGTCTACGTATCGTAGCAGTAGAGTTCTTATGATTCTTAAAACGCGATATCGCATCACATTTCTATGTTTCATGATAAGATATAATATGATTTGCGGAGTGTTATGTATTCCTCGTCTACACTTCAAATGAATGTAGATGCGACACTTCCTTGCAAGGAAATAGCGTTTGCAGATGTCCACGTATCGAAGCAATAGAGTTCAAATGCTTCTTAAAACGAGATATTGCATCTCATATCTATGTTTCATGATAAGATATAATATTCATTGCGAAGTGTTATGCATTCCTCGTCTACGATTCAAATGAATGTAAATGCGACACTTCCTTGCAAGGAAATAGCGTTTGCAGATGTCTACGGATCGTAGCAATAGAGTTCTAATGCTTCTTAAAACGCGATATCGCATCTCATTTCTATGTTTCATGGTAAGATATAATACGATTTGCGAAGTGTTATGTATTCCTCGGCTACACTTCAAATGAATGTAAATGCGACTCTTCTTTGCAAGGAAATAGCGATTGCAGATGTCTACGTATCGTAGCAGTAGAGTTCTTATGATTCTTAAAACGCGATATCGCATCTCATTTCTATGTTTCATGGTAAGGTATAATATGATTTGCGAAGTGTTATGTATCCGTCGTCTACACTTCAAATGAATGTAAATGCGACACTTTCTTGCAAGGAAATAGCGTTTGCAGATGTCTACGTATCGTAGCAATGGATTTCTGATGCTTCTTAAAACGAGATATTGCATCTCATATTTATGTTTCATGATAAGATATAATATTCATTGCGAAGTGTTATGCATTCCTCGTCTACGATTCAAATGAATGAAAATGCGACACTTCCTTGCAAGGAAATAGCGTTTGCAGATGTCTACGTATCGAAGCAATAGAGTTCAAATGCTTCTTAAAACGCGATATCGCATCTCATTTCTGTGTTTCATGGTAAGATATATTATGATTTGCGAAGTGTTATGTATTCCTCGTCTACACTTCAAATGAATGTGAATGCGACACTTCCTTGCAAGGAAATAGCGTTTGCAGATGTCTACGTATCGTTGCAATAGAGTTCTTATGATTCTTAAAACGCGATATCGCATCTCATTTCTATGTTTCATGGTAAGATATAATATGATTTGCGGAGTGTTATGTATTCCTCGTCTACAATTCAAATGAATGCAAATGCGACACATCCTCGCTAGGAAATAGCGTTTGCAGATGTCTACGTATCCTAGCAAGTTGAGTTCTAATGCTTCTTAAAACGCGATATCGCATCTCATTTCTATGTTTCATGGTAAGATATAATATGATTTGCGAAGTGTTATGTATTCCTCGTCTACACATCAAATGAATGTAAATGCGACACTTCCTTGCAAGGAAATAGCGTTTGCAGATGTCTACGTATCGTTGCTATAGAGTTCCTATGATTCTTAAAACGCGATGTCGCATCTCATTTCTATGTTTCATGGTAAGGTATAATATGATTTGCGAAGTGTTATGTATCCGTCGTCTACACTTCAAATGAATGTAAATGCGACACTTTCTTGCAAGGAAATAGCGTTTGCAGATGTCTACGTATCGTAGCAATGGATTTCTGATGCTTCTTAAAACGAGATATTGCATCTCATATCTATGTTTCATGACAAGATATAATATTCATTGCGAAGTGTTATGCATTCCTCGTCTACGATTCAGATGAATGTAAATGCGACACTTCCTTGCAAGGAAATAGCGTTTGCGGATATCTACGTATCGTAGCAATAGAGTTCTTATGATTCTTAAAACGCGATATCGCATCTCATTTCTATGTGTCATGGTAAGATACAATATGATTTGCGAAGTGTTATGTATTCCTCGTTTACACTTCAAATGAATGTGAATGCGACACTTCCTCGCTAGGAAATAGTGTTTGCAGATGTCTACGTATCGAAGCAATAGAGTTCAAATGCTTCTTAAAACGAGAAATTGCATCTCATATATATGTTTCTTGATAAGATATAATATGATTTGCGAAGTGTTATGTATTCCTCGTCTACACTTCAAATGAATGTGAATGTGACACTTCCTCGCTAGGAAATAGCGTTTGCAGATGTCTGCGTATCGTAGCAGTAGAGTTCTAATGCTTCTTAAAACGCGATATCGCATCTCATTTCTATGTTTCATGGTAAGGTATAATATGATTTGGGAAGTGTTATGTATTCCTCGTCTACACTTCAAATGAATGTAAATGCGACACTTTCTTGCAAGGAAATAGCGTTTGCAGATGTCTACGTGTCGTAGCAATGGATTTCTTATGATTCTTAAAACGCGATATCGGATCTCATTTCTATGTTTCATGGTAAGATATAATATGATTTGCGAAGTGTTATGTATTCCCCGTCTACACTTCAAATGAATGTAAATGCGACACTTCTTTGCAAGGAAATAGCGTTTGCAGATGTCTACGTATCGTTGCAATGGATTTCTGATGCTTCTTAAAACGAGATATTGCATCTCATATCTATGTTTCATGACAAGATATAATATTCATTGCGAAGTGTTATGCATTCCTCGTCTACGATTCAGATGAATGTAAATGCGACACTTCCTTGCAAGGAAATAGCGTTTGCAGATGTCTACGTGTCGTAGCAGTTGAGTTCTAATGCTTCTTAAAACGCGATATCGCACCTCATTCCTATGTTTCATGGTAAGATATAATACGATTTGCGAAGTGTTATGTATTCCTCGTCTACATTTCAAATGAATGTGAATGCGACACTTCCTCGCTAGGAAATAGCGTTTGCAGATGTCTGCGTATCGTAGCAGTAGAGTTCAAATGCTTCTTAAAACGCGATATCGCATCTCATTTCTATGTTTCATGGTAAGATATAATACGATTTGCGAAGTGTTATGTATTCCTCGGCTACACTTCAAATGAATGTAAATGCGACTCTTCTTTGCAAGGAAATAGCGATTGCAGATGTCTACGTATCGTAGCAGTAGAGTTCTTATGATTCTTAAAACGCGATATCGCATCACATTTCTATGTTTCATGATAAGATATAATACGATTTGCGAAGTGTTATGTATTCCTCGGCTACACTTCAAATGAATGTAAATGCGACACTTCCTCGCTAGGAAATAGTGTTTGCAGATGTCTACGTATCGAAGCAATAGAGTTCAAATGCTTCTTAAAACGAGAAATTGCATCTCATTTCTATGTTTCATGGTAAGATATTATATGATTTGCGAACTGTTGTGTATTCCTCGTCTACGATTCAAATGAATGAAAATGCGACACTTCCTTGCAAGGAAATAGCGTTTGCAGATGTCTACGAATCGAAGCAATAGAGTTCAAATGCTTCTTAAAACGCGATATCGCATCTCATTTCTGTGTTTCATGGTAAGATATATTATGATTTGCGAAGTGTTATGTATTCCTCGTCTACACTTCAAATGAATGTGAATGCGACCTTCCTTGCAAGGAAATAACGTTTGCAGATGTCTACGTATCGTTGCTATAGAGTTCCTATGA
Organism: Xylocopa sonorina; assembly: GCF_050948175.1. Taxonomy (NCBI): domain Eukaryota; kingdom Metazoa; phylum Arthropoda; class Insecta; order Hymenoptera; family Apidae; genus Xylocopa; species Xylocopa sonorina. Next base: position 65,604 of record NW_027490172.1, read on the forward strand.
TTCTTAAAACGCGATGTCGCATCTCATTTCTATGTTTCATGGTAAGGTATAATATGATTTGCGAAGTGTTATGTATCCGTCGTCTACACTTCAAATGAATGTAAATGCGACACTCTCTTGCAAGGAAATAGCGTTTGCAGATGTCTACGTATCGTAGCAATGGATTTCTGATGCTTCTTAAAACGAGATATTGCATCTCATATTTATGTTTCATGATAAGATATAATATTCATTGCAAAGTGTTATGCATTCCTCGTCTACGATTCAAATGAATGTAAATGCGACACTTCCTTGCAAGGAAATAGCGTTTCCAGATGTCTACGTATCGTAGCAATAGAGTTCTAATGCTTCTTAAAACGCGATATCGCATCTCATTTCTATGTTTCATGGTAAGATATAATACGATTTGCGAAGTGTTATGTATTCCTCGGCTACACTTCAAATGAATGTAAATGCGACTCTTCTTTGCAAGGAAATAGCGATTGCAGATGTCTACGTATCGTAGCAGTAGAGTTCTTATGATTCTTAAAACGCGATATCGCATCTCATTTCTATGTTTCATGGTAAGATATAATATGATTTGCGGAGTGTCATGTATTCCTCGTCTACAATTCAAATGAATGCAAATGCGACACATCCTCGCTAGGAAATAGCGTTTGCAGATGTCTACGTATCGTAGCAAGTTGAGTTCTAATGCTTCTTAAAACGCGATATCGCATCTCATTTCTATGTTTCATGGTAAGATATAATATGATTTGCGAAGTGTTATGTATTCCTCGTCTACACATCAAATGAATGTAAATGCGACACTTCCTTGCAAGGAAATAGCGTTTGCAGATGTCTACGTATCGTTGCAATAGAGTTCCTATGATTCTTAAAACGCGATATCGCATCTCATTTCTATGTTTCATGGTAAGGTATAATATGATTTGCGAAGTGTTATGTATCCGTCGTCTACACTTCAAATGAATGTAAATGCGACACTTTCTTGCGAGGAAATAGCGTTTGCAGATGTCTACGTATCGTAGCAATGGATTTCTGATGCTTCTTAAAACGAGATATTGCATCTCATATCTATGTTTCATGACAAGATATAATATTCATTGCGAAGTGTTATGCATTCCTCGTCTACGATTCAGATGAATGTAAATGCGACACTTCCTTGCAAGGAAATAGCGTTTGCGGATGTCTACGTATCGTAGCAATAGAGTTCTTATGATTCTTAAAACGCGATATCGCATCTCATTTCTATGTGTCATGGTAAGATACAATATGATTTGCGAAGTGTTATGTATTCCTCGTTTACACTTCAAATGAATGTGAATGCGACACTTCCTCGCTAGGAAATAGTGTTTGCAGATGTCTACGTATCGAAGCAATAGAGTTCAAATGCTTCTTAAAACGAGAAATTGCATCTCATTTCTATGTTTCATGGTAAGATATTATATGATTTGCGAACTGTTGTGTATTCCTCGTCTACGATTCAAATGAATGAAAATGCGACACTTCCTTGCAAGGAAATAGCGTTTGCAGATGTCTACGTATCGAAGCAATAGAGTTCAAATGCTTCTTAAAACGCGATATCGCATCTCATTTCTGTGTTTCATGGTAAGATATATTATGATTTGCGAAGTGTTATGTATTCCTCGTCTACACTTCAAATGAATGTGAATGCGACACTTCCTTGCAAGGAAATAGCGTTTGCAGATGTCTACGTATCGTTGCAATAGAGTTCTTATGATTCTTAAAACGCGATATCGCATCTCATTTCTATGTTTCATGGTAAGATATAATATGATTTGCGGAGTGTTATGTATTCCTCGTCTACAATTCAAATGAATGCAAATGCGACACATCCTCGCTAGGAAATAGCGTTTGCAGATGTCTACGTATCCTAGCAAGTTCAGTTCTAATGCTTCTTAAAACGCGATATCGCATCTCATTTCTATGTTTCATGGTAAGATACAATATGATTTGCGAAGTGTTATGTATTCCTCGTCTACACTTCAAATGAATGTGAATGCGACACTTCCTCGCTAGGAAATAGTGTTTGCAGATGTCTACGTATCGAAGCAATAGAGTTCAGATGCTTCTTAAAACGAGAAATTGCATCCCATATATATGTGTCTTGATAAGATATAATATGATTTGCGAAGTGTTATGTATTCCTCGTCTACACTTCAAATGAATGTGAATGTGACACTTCCTCGCTAGGAAATAGCGTTTGCAGATGTCTGCGTATCGTAGCAGTAGAGTTCTAATGCTTCTTAAAACGCGATATCGCATCTCATTTCTATGTTTCATGGTAAGATATAATATGATTTGCGAAGTGTTATGTATTCCTCGTCTACACTTCAAATGAATGTAAATGCGACACTTCTTTGCTAGGAAATAGCGTTTGCAAATGTCTACCTATCGTAGCAGTAGTGTTCTAATGCTTCTTAAAACGCGATATCGCATCTCATTTCTATGATTCATGGTAAGATATAATATGATTTGCGAAGTATCATGTATTCCTCGTCTACACTTCAAATGAATGTAAATGCGACACTTCCTTGCTAGGAAATAGCGATTGCAGATGTCTACGTATAGTAGCAATAGAGTTCATATGATTCTTAAAACGCGATATCGCATCTCATTTCTATGTTTCATGGTAAGATATGACATGATTTGCGAAGTGTTATGTATTCCTCGTCTACACTTCAAATGAATGTGAATGCGATACTTCCTCGCTAGGAAATAGCGTTTGCAGATGTCTACGTATCGTAGCAATAGCTTTCTAATGCTTCTTAAAGCGCGATATCGCATCTCATTTCTATGTTTCATGATAAGATATAATATGATTTGCGAAGTGTCATGTATTCCTCGTCTACACATCAAATGAATGTAAATGCGACACCTCCTTGCAAGGAAATAGCGTTTGCAGATGTCTACGTATCGAAGCAATAGAGTTCAAATGCTTCTTAAAACGCGATATCACATCTCATACCTATGTTTCATGGTAAGGTATACTATGATTTGCGAAGTATCATGTATTCCTCGTCTACACTTCAAATGAATGTAAATGCGACACTTCCTTGCATGGAAATAGCGTTAGCAGATGTCTACGTATCGAAGCAATAGAGTTCAAATGCTTCTTAAAACGAGATATTGCATCTCATATCTATGTTTCCTGATAAGATATAATATTCATTGCGAAGTGTCATGTATTCCTCGTCTACGATTCAAATGAAAGTAAATGCGACACATCCTTGCAAGGTAGTAGCGATTGCACATGTCTACGTATCGTAGCAATAGAGTTCATATCATTCTTAAAAAGCGATATCGCATCTCATTTCTATGTTTCATGGTAAGATAAAACATGATTTGCGAAGTGTTATGTATTCCTCGTCTACACTTCAAATGAATGTGAATGTGACTTCCTCGCTAGGAAATAGCGTTTGCAGATGTCTGCGTATCGTAGCAGTAGAGTTCTAATGCTTCTTAAAACGCGATATCGCATCTCATTTCTATGTTTCATGGTAAGATACAATATGATCTGCGAAGTGTTATGTATTCCTCGTCTACACTTCAAATGAATGTGAAGGCGACACTTCCTCGCTTGGAAATAGCGTTTGCAGATGTCTACGTATCGAAGCAATAGAGTTCAAATGCTTCTTAAAACGCGATATCGCATCTCATTTCTATGTTTCATGGTAAGATATAATACGATTTGCGAAGTGTTATGTATTCCTCGGCTACACTGCAAATGAATGTAAATGCGACACTTCTTTGCAAGAAAATAGCGATTGCAGATGTCTACGTATCGTAGCAGTAGAGTTCTTATGATACTTAAAACGCGATATCGCATCTCATTTCTATGTTTCATGGTATGATATAATATGATTTGCGGAGTGTTATGTATTCCTCGTCTACACTTCAAATGAATGCAAATGCGACACTTCCTCGCTAGGAAATAGCGTTTGCAGATGTCTACGTATCGTAGCAGTTGAGTTCTAATGCTTCTTAAAACGCGATATCGCATCTCATTTCTATGTTTCATGGTAAGATATAATATGATTTGCGAAGTGTTATGTATTCCTCGTCTACACATCAAATGAATGTAAATGCGACACTTGCTTGCAAGGAAATAGCGTTTGCAGATGTCTACGTATCGTTGCAATAGAGTTCTTATGATTCTTAAAACGCGATATCGCATCTCATTTCTATGTTTCATGGTAAGGTATAATATGATTTGCGAAGTGTTACGTATCCGTCGTCTACACTTCAAATGAATGTAAATGCGACACTTTCTTGCAAGGAAATAGCGTTTGCAGATGTCTACGTATCGTAGTAATGGATTTCTGATGATTCTTAAAACGCGATATCCCATGTCATTTCTATGTTTCATGGTAAGATATAATATGATTTGCGAAGTGTTATGTATTCCTCGTCTACACTTCAAATGAATGTAAATGCGACACTTCTTTGCAAGGAAATAGCGTTTGCAGATGTCTACGTATCGTTGCAATAGAGTTCTTATGATTCTTAAAACGCGATATCGCATCTCATTTCAATGTTTCATGGTAAGATATAATATGATTTGCGGAGTGTTATGTATTCCTCGTCTACACTTCAAATGAATGTAAATGCGACACTTCCTTGCAAGGAAATAGCGTTTGCAGATGTCTACGTATCGTAGCAGTAGAGTTCTAATGCTCCTTAAAACGCGATATCGCATCTCATTTCTATGTTTCATGGTAAGGTATAATATGATTTGGGAAGTGTTATGTATTCCTCGTCTACACTTCAAATGAATGTGAATGTGACTCCCTCGCTAGGAAATAGCGTTTGCAGATGTCTGCGTATCGTAGCAGTAGAGTTCTAATGCTTCTTAAAACGCGATATCGCATTTCATTTCTATGTTTCATGGTAAGATATAATATGATTTGCGAAGTGTTATGTATTCCTCGTCTACACTTCAAATGAAAGTGAAGGCGACACTTCCTCGCTTGGAAATAGCGTTTGCAGATGTCTACGTATCGAAGCAATAGAGTTCAAATGCTTCTTAAAACGCGATATCGCATATCATTTCTATGTTTCATGGTAAGATATAATATGATTTGCGAAGTGTTATGTATTCCTCGTCTACACTTCAAATGAATGTGAATGTGACACTTCCTCGCTAGGAAATAGCGTTTGCAGATGTCTGCGTATCGTAGCAGTAGAGTTCTAATGCTTCTTAAAAAGCGATATCGCATCTCATTTCTATGTTTCATGGTAAGATACAATATGATTTGCGAAGTGTTATGTATTCCTCGTCTACACTTCAAAAGAATGCGAATGCGACACTTCCTCGCTAGGAAATAGCGTTTGCAGATGTCTACGTATCGAAGCAATAGAGTTCAAATGCTTCTTAAAACGCGATATCGCATCTCATTTCTATGTGTCATGGTAAGATACAATATGATTTGCGAAGTGTTATGTATTCCTCGTCTACACTTCAAATGAATGTGAATGCGACACTTCCTCGCTAGGAAATAGTGTTTGCAGATGTCTACGTATCGAAGCAATAGAGTTCAAATGCTTCTTAAAACGAGAAATTGCATCTCATATATATGTTTCATGATAAGATATAATATTCATTGCGAAGTGTTATGCATTCCTCGTCTACGATTCAAATGAAAGCAAATGCGACACTTCCTTGCAAGGAAATAGCGTTTGCAAATGTCTACCTATAGCAGCAGTATTGTTCTAAAGCTTCTTAGAACGCGATATCGCATCTCATTTCTATGTTTCATGGTAAGATATAATATGATTTGCGAAGTGTTATGTATTCCTCGTCTACACTTCAAATGAATGTAAATGCGACACTTCCTTGCAAGGAAATAGCGTTTGCAGATGTCTACGTATCGAAGCAATAGAGTTCAAATGCTTCTTAAAACGAGATATTGCATCTCATATCTATGTTTCATGATAAGATATAATATTCATTGCGAAGTGTTATGCATTCCTCGTCTACGATTCAGATGAATGTAAATGCGACACTTCCTTGCAAGGAAATAGCGTTTGCAGATTTCTACGTATCGTAGCAATAGAGTTCTTATGATTCTTAAAACGCGATATCGCATCTCATTTCTATGTTTCATGGTAAGATACAATATGATTTGCGAAGTGTTATGTATTCCTCGTCTACACTTCAAATGAATGTGAATGCGACACTTCCTCGCTAGGAAATAGTGTTTGCAGATGTCTACGTATCGAAGCAATGGAGTTCAAATGCTTCTTAAAACGAGATATTGCATCTCATATCTACGTTTCATGATGAGATATAATATTCATTGCGAAGTGTTATGCATTCCTCGTCTACGATTCAGATGAATGTAAATGCGACACTTCCTTGCAAGGAAATAGCGTTTGCAGATGTCTACGTATCGTAGCAATAGAGTTCAGATGATACTTAAAACGCGATATCGCATCTCATTCCCATGTTTCATGGTAAGATATAACATGATTTGCGAAGTGTTATGTATTCCTCGTCTGCACTTCAAATGAATGTGAATGCGATACTTCCTCGCTAGGAAATAGCGTTTGCAGATGTCTACGTATCGTAGCAATAGCTTTCTAATACTTCTTAAAACGCGATATCGCATCTCTTTTCTATGTTTCATGGTAAGATATAATATGATTTGCGAAGTGTCATGTATTCCTCGTCTACACTTCAAATGAATGTAAATGTGACACTTCCTTGCAAGGAAATAGCGTTTGCAGATGTCTACGTATCGAAGCAATAGAGTTCAAATGCTTCTTAAAACGAGATATTGCATCTCATATCTATGTTTCATGATAAGATATAATATTCATTGCGAAGTGTTATGCATTCCTCGTCTACGATTCAAATGAATGTAAATGCGACACTTCCTTGCAAGGAAATAGCGCTTGCAGATTTCTACGTATCGTAGCAATAGAGTTCTAATGCTTCTTAAAACGCGATATCGCATCTCATTTCTATGTTTCATGGTAAGATATAATACGATTTGCGAAGTGTTATGTATTCCTCGGCTACACTTCAAATGAATGTAAATGCGACACTTCTTTGCAAGAAAATAGCGATTGCAGATGTCTACGTATCGTAGCAGTAGAGTTCTAATGATTCTTAAAACGCGATATCGCATCTCATTTCTATGTTTCATGGTAAGATATAATATGATTTGCGGAGTGTTATGTATTCCTCGTCTACACTTCAAATGAATGCAAATGCGACACTTCCTCGCTAGGAAATAGCGTTTGCAGATGTCTACGTATCGTAGCAGTTGAGTTCTAATGCTTCTTAAAACGCGATATCGCATCTCATTTCTATGTTTCATGGTAAGATATAATATGATTTGCGAAGTGTTATGTATTCCTCGTCTACACTTCAAATGAATGTGAAGGCGACACTTCCTCGCTTGGAAATAGCGTTTGCAGATGTCTACGTATCGAAGCAATAGAGTTCAAATGCTTCTTAAAACGCGATATCGCATCTCATTTCTATGTTTCATGGTAAGATATAATATGATTTGCGAAGTGTTATGTATTCCTCGTCTACACTTCAAATGAATGCGAATGCGACACTTCCTCGCTAGGAAATAGCGTTTGCAGATGTCTACGTATCGAAGCAATAGAGTTCAAATGCTTCTTAAAACGCGATATCGCATCTCATTTCTATGTTTCATGGTAAGATATAATACGATTTGCGAAGTGTTATGTATTCCTCGTCTACACTTCAAATGAATGTAAATGCGACACTTCTTTGCAAGGAAATAGCGTTTGCAGATGTCTACGTATCGTTGCAATAGAGTTCTTATGATTCTTAAAACGCGATATCGCATCTCATTTCAATGTTTCACGGTAAGATATAATATGATTTGCGGAGTGTTATGTATTCCTCGTCTACACTTCAAATGAATGTAAATGCGACACTTCCTTGCAAGGAAATAGCGTTTGCAGATGTCTACGGATCGTAGCAATAGAGATCTAATGCTTCTTAAAACGCGATATCGCATCTCATTTCTATGTTTCATGGTAAGATATAATACGATTTGCGAAGTGTTCTGTATTCCTCGGCTACACTTCAAATGAATGTAAATGCGACACTTTCTTGCTAGGAAATAGCGTTTGCAGATGTCTACGTATCGTAGCAATGGATTTCTAATGCTTCTTAAAAAGCGATATCGCATCTCATTTCTATGTTTCATGGTAAGATATAATATGATTTGCGAAGTGTTATGTATTCCTCGTCTACACTTCAAATGAATGTAAATGCGACACTTCTTTGCAAGGAAATAGCGCTTGCAGATTTCTACGTATCGTAGCAATAGAGTTCTAATGCTTCTTAAAACGCGATATCGCATCTCATTTCTATGTTTCATGGTAAGATATAATACGATTTGCGAAGTGTTATGTATTCCTCGGCTACACTTCAAATGAATGTAAATGCGACACTTCTTTGCAAGAAAATAGCGATTGCAGATGTCTACGTATCGTAGCAGTAGAGATCTTATGATTCTTAAAACGCGATATCGCATCTCATTTCTATGTTTCATGGTAGGATATAATATGATTTGCGGAGTGTTATGTATTCCTCGTCTACACTTCAAATGAAAGCAAATGCGACACTTCCTTGCAAGGAAATAGCGTTTGCAAATGTCTACCTATAGTAGCAGTATTGTTCTAATGCTTCTTAGAACGCGATATCGCATCCCATTTCTATGTTTCATGGTAAGATATAATATGATTTGCGAAGTGTTATGTATTCCTCGTCTACGATTCAGATGAATGTAAATGCGACACATCCTCGCTAGGAAATAGCGTTTGCAGATGTCTACGTATCGTAGCAAGTTGAGTTCTAATGCTTCTTAAAACGCGATATCGCATCTCATTTCTATGTTTCATGGTAAGATATAATATGATTTGCGAAGTGTTATGTATTCCTCGTCTACACATCAAATGAATGTAAATGCGACACTTCCTTGCAAGGAAATAGCGTTTGCAGATGTCTACGTATCGTTGCAATAGAGTTCTTATGATTCTTAAAACGCGATATCGCATCTCATTTCTATGTTTCATGGTAAGGTATAATATGATTTGCGAAGTGTTATGTATTCCTCGTCTACACTTCAAATGAATGTGAATGCGACACTTCCTCGCTAGGAAATAGTGTTTGCAGATGTCTACGTATCGAAGCAATAGAGTTCAAATGCTTCTTAAAACGAGAAATTGCATCTCATATATATGTTTCATGATAAGATATAATATTCATTGCGAAGTGTTATGCACTCCTCGTCTACGATTCAAATGAAAGCAAATGCGACACTTCCTTGCAAGGAAATAGCGTTTGCAAATGTCTACCTATAGCAGCAGTATTGTTCTAAAGCTTCTTAGAACGCGATATCGCATCTCATTTCTATGTTTCATGGTAAGATATAATATGATTTGCGAAGTGTTATGTATTCCTCGTCTACACTTCAAATGAATGTAAATGCGACACTTCCTTGCAAGGAAATAGCGTTTGCAGATGTCTACGTATCGAAGCAATAGAGTTCAAATGCTTCTTAAAACGAGATATTGCATCTCATATCTATGTTTCATGATAAGATATAATATTCATTGCGAAGTGTTATGCATTCCTCGTCTACGATTCAGATGAATGTAAATGCGACACTTCCTTGCAAGGAAATAGCGTTTGCAGATGTCTACGTATCGTTGCAATAGAGTTCTTATGATTCTTAAAACGCGATATCGCATCTCATTTCTATGTTTCATGGTAAGGTATAATATGATTTGCGAAGTGTTATGTATTCCTCGTCTACACTTCAAATGAATGTGAATGCGACACTTCCTCGCTAGGAAATAGTGTTTGCAGATGTCTACGTATCGAAGCAATGGAGTTCAAATGCTTCTTAAAACGAGATATTGCATCTCATATCTATGTTTCATGATGAGATATAATATTCATTGCGAAGTGTTATGCATTCCTCGTCTACGATTCAGATGAATGTAAATGCGACACTTCCTTGCAAGGAAATAGCGTTTGCAGATGTCTACGTATCGAAGCAATAGAGTTCAAATGCTTCTTAAAACGAGAAATTGCATCTCATATATATGTTTCATGATAAGATATAATATTCATTGCGAAGTGTTATGCACTCCTCGTCTACGATTCAAATGAAAGCAAATGCGACACTTCCTTGCAAGGAAATAGCGTTTGCAAATGTCTACCTATAGCAGCAGTATTGTTCTAAAGCTTCTTAGAACGCGATATCGCATCTCATTTCTATGTTTCATGGTAAGATATAATATGATTTGCGAAGTGTTATGTATTCCTCGTCTACACTTCAAATGAATGTAAATGCGACACTTCCTTGCAAGGAAATAGCGTTTGCAGATGTCTACGTATCGAAGCAATAGAGTTCAAATGCTTCTTAAAACGAGATATTGCATCTCATATCTATGTTTCATGATAAGATATAATATTCATTGCGAAGTGTTATGCATTCCTCGTCTACGATTCAGATGAATGTAAATGCGACACTTCCTTGCAAGGAAATAGCGTTTGCAGATGTCTACGTATCGTTGCAATAGAGTTCTTATGATTCTTAAAACGCGATATCGCATCTCATTTCTATGTTTCATGGTAAGGTATAATATGATTTGCGAAGTGTTATGTATTCCTCGTCTACACTTCAAATGAATGTGAATGCGACACTTCCTCGCTAGGAAATAGTGTTTGCAGATGTCTACGTATCGAAGCAATGGAGTTCAAATGCTTCTTAAAACGAGATATTGCATCTCATATCTATGTTTCATGATGAGATATAATATTCATTGCGAAGTGTTATGCATTCCTCGTCTACGATTCAGATGAATGTAAATGCGACACTTCCTTGCAAGGAAATAGCGTTTGCAGATGTCTACGTATCGTAGCAATAGAGTTCATATGATACTTAAAACGCGATATCGCATCTCATTCCCATGTTTCATGGTAAGATATAACATGATTTGCGAAGTGTTATGTATTCCTCGTCTGCACTTCAAATGAATGTGAATGCGATACTTCCTCGCTAGGAAATAGCGTCTGCAGATGTCTACGTATCGTAGCAATAGCTTTCTAATACTTCTTAAAACGCGATATCGCATCTCTTTTCTATGTTTCATGGTAAGATATAATATGATTTGCGAAGTGTCATGTATTCCTCGTCTACACTTCAAATGAATGTAAATGTGACACTTCCTTGCAAGGAAATAGCGTTTGCAGATGTCTACGTATCGAAGCAATAGAGTTCAAATGCTTCTTAAAACGAGATATTGCATCTCATATCTATGTTTCATGATAAGATATAATATTCATTGCGAAGTGTTATGCATTCCTCGTCTACGATTCAAATGAATGTAAATGCGACACTTCCTTGCAAGGAAATAGCGCTTGCAGATTTCTACGTATCGTAGCAATAGAGTTCTAATGCTTCTTAAAACGCGATATCGCATCTCATTTCTATGTTTCATGGTAAGATATAATACGATTTGCGAAGTGTTATGTATTCCTCGGCTACACTTCAAATGAATGTAAATGCGACACTTCTTTGCAAGAAAATAGCGATTGCAGATGTCTACGTATCGTAGCAGTAGAGTTCTAATGATTCTTAAAACGCGATATCGCATCTCATTTCTATGTTTCATGGTAAGATATAATATGATTTGCGGAGTGTTATGTATTCCTCGTCTACACTTCAAATGAATGCAAATGCGACACTTCTTTGCAAGGAAATAGCGCTTGCAGATTTCTACGTATCGTAGCAATAGAGTTCTAATGCTTCTTAAAACGCGATATCGCATCTCATTTCTATGTTTCATGGTAAGATATAATACGATTTGCGAAGTGTTATGTATTCCTCGGCTACACTTCAAATGAATGTAAATGCGACACTTCTTTGCAAGAAAATAGCGATTGCAGATGTCTACGTATCGTAGCAGTAGAGATCTTATGATTCTTAAAACGCGATATCGCATCTCATTTCTATGTTTCATGGTAGGATATAATATGATTTGCGGAGTGTTATGTATTCCTCGTCTACACTTCAAATGAAAGCAAATGCGACACTTCCTTGCAAGGAAATAGCGTTTGCAAATGTCTACCTATAGTAGCAGTATTGTTCTAATGCTTCTTAGAACGCGATATCGCATCCCATTTCTATGTTTCATGGTAAGATATAATATGATTTGCGAAGTGTTATGTATTCCTCGTCTACACATCAAATGAATGTAAATGCGACACTTCCTTGCAAGGAAATAGCGTTTGCAGATGTCTACGTATCGTTGCAATAGAGTTCTTATGATTCTTAAAACGCGATATCGCATCTCATTTCTATGTTTCATGGTAAGGTATAATATGATTTGCGAAGTGTTATGTATTCCTCGTCTACACTTCAAATGAATGTGAATGCGACACTTCCTCGCTAGGAAATAGTGTTTGCAGATGTCTACGTATCGAAGCAATAGAGTTCAAATGCTTCTTAAAACGAGAAATTGCATCTCATATATATGTTTCATGATAAGATATAATATTCATTGCGAAGTGTTATGCACTCCTCGTCTACGATTCAAATGAAAGCAAATGCGACACTTCCTTGCAAGGAAATAGCGTTTGCAAATGTCTACCTATAGCAGCAGTATTGTTCTAAAGCTTCTTAGAACGCGATATCGCATCTCATTTCTATGTTTCATGGTAAGATATAATATGATTTGCGGAGTTTTATGTATTCCTCGTCTACACTTCAAATGAATGCAAATGCGACACTTCCTCGCTAGGAAATAGCGTTTGCAGATGTCTACGTATCGTAGCAGTTGAGTTCTAATGCTTCTTAAAACGCGATATCGCATCTCATTTCTATGTTTCATGGTAAGATATAATATGATTTGCGAAGTGTTATGTATTCCTCGTCTACACTTCAAGTGAATGTGAAGGCGACACTTCCTCGCTTGGAAATAGCGTTTGCAGATGTCTACGTATCGTAGCAATAGAGTTCAAATGCTTCTTAAAACGCGATATCGCATCTCATTTCTATGTTTCATGGTAAGATATAATATGATTTGCGAAGTGTTATGTATTCCTCGTCTACACTTCAAATGAATGCGAATGCGACACTTCCTCGCTAGGAAATAGCGTTTGCAGATGTCTACGTATCGAAGCAATAGAGTTCAAATGCTTCTTAAAACGCGATATCGCATCTCATTTCTATGTTTCATGGTAAGATATAATACGATTTGCGAAGTGTTATGTATTCCTCGTCTACACTTCAAATGAATGTAAATGCGACACTTCTTTGCAAGGAAATAGCGTTTGCAGATGTCTACGTATCGTTGCAATAGAGTTCTTATGATTCTTAAAACGCGATATCGCATCTCATTTCAATGTTTCACGGTAAGATATAATATGATTTGCGGAGTGTTATGTATTCCTCGTCTACACTTCAAATGAGTGTAAATGCGACACTTCCTTGCAAGGAAATAGCGTTTGCAGATGTCTACGGATCGTAGCAATAGAGTTCTAATGCTTCTTAAAACGCGATATCGCATCTCATTTCTATGTTTCATGGTAAGATATAATACGATTTGCGAAGTGTTCTGTATTCCTCGGCTACACTTCAAATGAATGTAAATGCGACACTTTCTTGCTAGGAAATAGCGTTTGCAGATGTCTACGTATCGTAGCAATGGATTTCTAATGCTTCTTAAAAAGCGATATCGCATCTCATTTCTATGTTTCATGGTAAGATATAATATGATTTGCGAAGTGTTATGTATTCCTCGTCTACACTTCAAATGAATGTAAATGCGACACTTCTTTGCAAGGAAATAGCGTCTGCAGATGTCTACGTATCGTAGCTATAGAGTTCTTATGATTCTAAAACGCGATATCGCATCTCATTTCTATGTTTCATGGTAAGATATAATACGATTTGCGAAGTGTTATGTATTCCTCGGCTACACTACAAATGAATGTAAATGCGACACTTCTTTGCAAGGAAATAGCGATTGAGAAGGTCTACGTATCGTAGCAGTAGAGATCTTATGATTCTTAAAACGCGATATCGCATCTCATTTCTATGTTTCATGGTAGGATATAATATGATTTGCGGAGTGTTATGTATTCCTCGTCTACACTTCAAATGAAAGCAAATGCGACACTTCCTTGCAAGGAAATAGCGTTTGCAAATGTCTACCTATAGTAGCAGTATTGTTCAAATGCTTCTTAAAACGAGATATTGCATCTCATATCTATGTTTCATGGTAAGATATAATATTCATTGCGAAGTGTTATGCATTCCTCGTCTACGATTCAAATGAATGTAAATGCGACACTTCCTTGCAAGGAAATAGCGCTTGCAGATTTCTACGTATCGTAGCAATAGAGTTCTAATGCTTCTTAAAACGCGATATCGCATCTCATTTCTATGTTTCATGGTAAGATATAATACGATTTGCGAAGTGTTATGTATTCCTCGGCTACACTTCAAATGAATGTAAATGCGACACTTCTTTGCAAGAAAATAGCGATTGCAGATGTCTACGTATCGTAGCAGTAGAGTTCTAATGATTCTTAAAACGCGATATCGCATCTCATTTCTATGTTTCATGGTAAGATATAATATGATTTGCGGAGTGTTATGTATTCCTCGTCTACACTTCAAATGAATGCAAATGCGACACTTCCTCGCTAGGAAATAGCGTTTGCAGATGTCTACGTATCGTAGCAGTTGAGTTCTAATGCTTCTTAAAACGCGATATCGCATCTCATTTCTATGTTTCATGGTAAGATATAATATGATTTGCGAAGTGTTATGTATTCCTCGTCTACACTTCAAGTGAATGTGAAGGCGACACTTCCTCGCTTGGAAATAGCGTTTGCAGATGTCTACGTATCGTAGCAATAGAGTTCAAATGCTTCTTAAAACGCGATATCGCATCTCATTTCTATGTTTCATGGTAAGATATAATATGATTTGCGAAGTGTTATGTATTCCTCGTCTACACTTCAAATGAATGCGAATGCGACACTTCCTCGCTAGGAAATAGCGTTTGCAGATGTCTACGTATCGAAGCAATAGAGTTCAAATGCTTCTTAAAACGCGATATCGCATCTCATTTCTATGTTTCATGGTAAGATATAATACGATTTGCGAAGTGTTATGTATTCCTCGTCTACACTTCAAATGAATGTAAATGCGACACTTCTTTGCAAGGAAATAGCGTTTGCAGATGTCTACGTATCGTTGCAATAGAGTTCTTATGATTCTTAAAACGCGATATCGCATCTCATTTCAATGTTTCACGGTAAGATATAATATGATTTGCGGAGTGTTATGTATTCCTCGTCTACACTTCAAATGAGTGTAAATGCGACACTTCCTTGCAAGGAAATAGCGTTTGCAGATGTCTACGGATCGTAGCAATAGAGTTCTAATGCTTCTTAAAACGCGATATCGCATCTCATTTCTATGTTTCATGGTAAGATATAATACGATTTGCGAAGTGTTCTGTATTCCTCGGCTACACTTCAAATGAATGTAAATGCGACACTTTCTTGCTAGGAAATAGCGTTTGCAGATGTCTACGTATCGTAGCAATGGATTTCTAATGCTTCTTAAAAAGCGATATCGCATCTCATTTCTATGTTTCATGGTAAGATATAATATGATTTGCGAAGTGTTATGTATTCCTCGTCTACACTTCAAATGAATGTAAATGCGACACTTCTTTGCAAGGAAATAGCGTCTGCAGATGTCTACGTATCGTAGCTATAGAGTTCTTATGATTCTAAAACGCGATATCGCATCTCATTTCTATGTTTCATGGTAAGATATAATACGATTTGCGAAGTGTTATGTATTCCTCGGCTACACTACAAATGAATGTAAATGCGACACTTCTTTGCAAGGAAATAGCGATTGAGAAGGTCTACGTATCGTAGCAGTAGAGATCTTATGATTCTTAAAACGCGATATCGCATCTCATTTCTATGTTTCATGGTAGGATATAATATGATTTGCGGAGTGTTATGTATTCCTCGTCTACACTTCAAATGAAAGCAAATGCGACACTTCCTTGCAAGGAAATAGCGTTTGCAAATGTCTACCTATAGTAGCAGTATTGTTCTAATGCTTCTTAGAACGCGATATCGCATCCCATTTCTATGTTTCATGGTAAGATATAATATGATTTGCGAAGTGTTATGTATTCCTCGTCTACGATTCAGATGAATGTAAATGCGACACATCCTCGCTAGGAAATAGCGTTTGCAGATGTCTACGTATCGTAGCAAGTTGAGTTCTAATGCTTCTTAAAACGCGATATCGCATCTCATTTCTATGTTTCATGGTAAGATATAATATGATTTGCGAAGTGTTATGTATTCCTCGTCTACACATCAAATGAATGTAAATGCGACACTTCCTTGCAAGGAAATAGCGTTTGCAGATGTCTACGTATCGTTGCAATAGAGTTCTTATGATTCTTAAAACGCGATATCGCATCTCATTTCTATGTTTCATGGTAAGGTATAATATGATTTGCGAAGTGTTATGTATTCCTCGTCTACACTTCAAATGAATGTGAATGCGACACTTCCTCGCTAGGAAATAGTGTTTGCAGATGTCTACGTATCGAAGCAATAGAGTTCAAATGCTTCTTAAAACGAGAAATTGCATCTCATATATATGTTTCATGATAAGATATAATATTCATTGCGAAGTGTTATGCACTCCTCGTCTACGATTCAAATGAAAGCAAATGCGACACTTCCTTGCAAGGAAATAGCGTTTGCAAATGTCTACCTATAGCAGCAGTATTGTTCTAAAGCTTCTTAGAACGCGATATCGCATCTCATTTCTATGTTTCATGGTAAGATATAATATGATTTGCGAAGTGTTATGTATTCCTCGTCTACACTTCAAATGAATGTAAATGCGACACTTCCTTGCAAGGAAATAGCGTTTGCAGATGTCTACGTATCGAAGCAATAGAGTTCAAATGCTTCTTAAAACGAGATATTGCATCTCATATCTATGTTTCATGATAAGATATAATATTCATTGCGAAGTGTTATGCATTCCTCGTCTACGATTCAGATGAATGTAAATGCGACACTTCCTTGCAAGGAAATGGCGTTTGCAGATGTCTACGTATCGTAGCAAGTTGAGTTCTAATGCTTCTTAAAACGCGATATCGCATCTCATTTCTATGTTTCATGGTAAGATATAATATGATTTGCGAAGTGTTATGTATTCCTCGTCTACACATCAAATGAATGTAAATGCGACACTTCCTTGCAAGGAAATAGCGTTTGCAGATGTCTACGTATCGTTGCAATAGAGTTCTTATGATTCTTAAAACGCGATATCGCATCTCATTTCTATGTTTCATGGTAAGGTATAATATGATTTGCGAAGTGTTATGTATTCCTCGTCTACACTTCAAATGAATGTGAATGCGACACTTCCTCGCTAGGAAATAGTGTTTGCAGATGTCTACGTATCGAAGCAATAGAGTTCAAATGCTTCTTAAAACGAGAAATTGCATCTCATATATATGTTTCATGATAAGATATAATATTCATTGCGAAGTGTTATGCATTCCTCGTCTACGATTCAAATGAAAGCAAATGCGACACTTCCTTGCAAGGAAATAGCGTTTGCAAATGTCTACCTATAGCAGCAGTATTGTTCTAAAGCTTCTTAGAACGCGATATCGCATCTCATTTCTATGTTTCATGGTAAGATATAATATGATTTGCGAAGTGTTATGTATTCCTCGTCTACACTTCAAATGAATGTAAATGCGACACTTCCTTGCAAGGAAATAGCGTTTGCAGATGTCTACGTATCGAAGCAATAGAGTTCAAATGCTTCTTAAAACGAGATATTGCATCTCATATCTATGTTTCATGATAAGATATAATATTCATTGCGAAGTGTTATGCATTCCTCGTCTACGATTCAGATGAATGTAAATGCGACACTTCCTTGCAAGGAAATAGCGTTTGCAGATGTCTACGTATCGTAGCAATAGAGTTCTTATGATTCTTAAAACGCGATATCGCATCTCATTTCTATGTTTCATGGTAAGATACAATATGATTTGCGAAGTGTTATGTATTCCTCGTCTACACTTCAAATGAATGTGAATGCGACACTTCCTCGCTAGGAAATAGTGTTTGCAGATGTCTACGTATCGAAGCAATGGAGTTCAAATGCTTCTTAAAACGAGATATTGCATCTCATATCTATGTTTCATGATGAGATATAATATTCATTGCGAAGTGTTATGCATTCCTCGTCTACGATTCAGATGAATGTAAATGCGACACTTCCTTGCAAGGAAATAGCGTTTGCAGATGTCTACGTATCGTAGCAATAGAGTTCATATGATACTTAAAACGCGATATCGCATCTCATTTCTATGTTTCATGGTAAGATATAACATGATTTGCGAAGTGTTATGTATTCCTCGTCTGCACTTCAAATGAATGTGAATGCGATACTTCCTCGCTAGGAAATAGCGTTTGCAGATGTCTACGTATCGTAGCAATAGCTTTCTAATACTTCATAAAACGCGATATCGCATCTCTTTTCTATGTTTCATGGTAAGATATAATATGATTTGCGAAGTGTCATGTATTCCTCGTCTACACTTCAAATGAATGTAAATGTGACACTTCCTTGCAAGGAAATAGCGTTTGCAGATGTCTACGTATCGAAGCAATAGAGTTCAAATGCTTCTTAAAACGAGATATTGCATCTCATATCTATGTTTCATGATAAGATATAATATTCATTGCGAAGTGTTATGCATTCCTCGTCTACGATTCAAATGAATGTAAATGCGACACTTCCTTGCAAGGAAATAGCGCTTGCAGATTTCTACGTATCGTAGCAATAGAGTTCTAATGCTTCTTAAAACGCGATATCGCATCTCATTTCTATGTTTCATGGTAAGATATAATACGATTTGCGAAGTGTTATGTATTCCTCGGCTACACTTCAAATGAATGTAAATGCGACACTTCTTTGCAAGAAAATAGCGATTGCAGATGTCTACGTATCGTAGCAGTAGAGTTCTAATGATTCTTAAAACGCGATATCGCATCTCATTTCTATGTTTCATGGTAAGATATAATATGATTTGCGGAGTGTTATGTATTCCTCGTCTACACTTCAATTGAATGCAAATGCGACACTTCCTCGCTAGGAAATAGCGTTTGCAGATGTCTACGTATCGTAGCAGTTGAGTTCTAATGCTTCTTAAAACGCGATATCGCATCTCATTTCTATGTTTCATGGTAAGATATAATATGATTTGCGAAGTGTTATGTATTCCTCGTCTACACTTCAAGTGAATGTGAAGGCGACACTTCCTCTCTTGGAAATAGCGTTTGCAGATGTCTACGTATCGTAGCAATAGAGTTCAAATGCTTCTTAAAACGCGATATCGCATCTCATTTCTATGTTTCATGGTAAGATATAATATGATTTGCGAAGTGTTATGTATTCCTCGTCTACACTTCAAATGAATGCGAATGCGACACTTCCTCGCTAGGAAATAGCGTTTGCAGATGTCTACGTATCGAAGCAATAGAGTTCAAATGCTTCTTAAAACGCGATATCGCATCTCATTTCTATGTTTCATGGTAAGATATAATACGATTTGCGAAGTGTTATGTATTCCTCGTCTACACTTCAAATGAATGTAAATGCGACACTTCTTTGCAAGGAAATAGCGTTTGCAGATGTCTACGTATCGTTGCAATAGAGTTCTTATGATTCTTAAAACGCGATATCGCATCTCATTTCAATGTTTCACGGTAAGATATAATATGATTTGCGGAGTGTTATGTATTCCTCGTCTACACTTCAAATGAGTGTAAATGCGACACTTCCTTGCAAGGAAATAGCGTTTGCAGATGTCTACGGATCGTAGCAATAGAGTTCTAATGCTTCTTAAAACGCGATATCGCATCTCATTTCTATGTTTCATGGTAAGATATAATACGATTTGCGAAGTGTTCTGTATTCCTCGGCTACACTTCAAATGAATGTAAATGCGACACTTTCTTGCTAGGAAATAGCGTTTGCAGATGTCTACGTATCGTAGCAATGGATTTCTAATGCTTCTTAAAAAGCGATATCGCATCTCATTTCTATGTTTCATGGTAAGATATAATATGATTTGCGAAGTGTTATGTATTCCTCGTCTACACTTCAAATGAATGTAAATGCGACACTTCTTTGCAAGGAAATAGCGTCTGCAGATGTCTACGTATCGTAGCTATAGAGTTCTTATGATTCTAAAACGCGATATCGCATCTCATTTCTATGTTTCATGGTAAGATATAATACGATTTGCGAAGTGTTATGTATTCCTCGGCTACACTACAAATGAATGTAAATGCGACACTTCTTTGCAAGGAAATAGCGATTGAGAAGGTCTACGTATCGTAGCAGTAGAGATCTTATGATTCTTAAAACGCGATATCGCATCTCATTTCTATGTTTCATGGTAGGATATAATATGATTTGCGGAGTGTTATGTATTCCTCGTCTACACTTCAAATGAAAGCAAATGCGACACTTCCTTGCAAGGAAATAGCGTTTGCAAATGTCTACCTATAGTAGCAGTATTGTTCTAATGCTTCTTAGAACGCGATATCGCATCCCATTTCTATGTTTCATGGTAAGATATAATATGATTTGCGAAGTGTTATGTATTCCTCGTCTACGATTCAGATGAATGTAAATGCGACACATCCTCGCTAGGAAATAGCGTTTGCAGATGTCTACGTATCGTAGCAAGTTGAGTTCTAATGCTTCTTAAAACGCGATATCGCATCTCATTTCTATGTTTCATGGTAAGATATAATATGATTTGCGAAGTGTTATGTATTCCTCGTCTACACATCAAATGAATGTAAATGCGACACTTCCTTGCAAGGAAATAGCGTTTGCAGATGTCTACGTATCGTTGCAATAGAGTTCTTATGATTCTTAAAACGCGATATCGCATCTCATTTCTATGTTTCATGGTAAGGTATAATATGATTTGCGAAGTGTTATGTATTCCTCGTCTACACTTCAAATGAATGTGAATGCGACACTTCCTCGCTAGGAAATAGTGTTTGCAGATGTCTACGTATCGAAGCAATAGAGTTCAAATGCTTCTTAAAACGAGAAATTGCATCTCATATATATGTTTCATGATAAGATATAATATTCATTGCGAAGTGTTATGCACTCCTCGTCTACGATTCAAATGAAAGCAAATGCGACACTTCCTTGCAAGGAAATAGCGTTTGCAAATGTCTACCTATAGCAGCAGTATTGTTCTAAAGCTTCTTAGAACGCGATATCGCATCTCATTTCTATGTTTCATGGTAAGATATAATATGATTTGCGAAGTGTTATGTATTCCTCGTCTACACTTCAAATGAATGTAAATGCGACACTTCCTTGCAAGGAAATAGCGTTTGCAGATGTCTACGTATCGAAGCAATAGAGTTCAAATGCTTCTTAAAACGAGATATTGCATCTCATATCTATGTTTCATGATAAGATATAATATTCATTGCGAAGTGTTATGCATTCCTCGTCTACGATTCAGATGAATGTAAATGCGACACTTCCTTGCAAGGAAATAGCGTTTGCAGATGTCTACGTATCGTAGCAAGTTGAGTTCTAATGCTTCTTAAAACGCGATATCGCATCTCATTTCTATGTTTCATGGTAAGATATAATATGATTTGCGAAGTGTTATGTATTCCTCGTCTACACATCAAATGAATGTAAATGCGACACTTCCTTGCAAGGAAATAGCGTTTGCAGATGTCTACGTATCGTTGCAATAGAGTTCTTATGATTCTTAAAACGCGATATCGCATCTCATTTCTATGTTTCATGGTAAGGTATAATATGATTTGCGAAGTGTTATGTATTCCTCGTCTACACTTCAAATGAATGTGAATGCGACACTTCCTCGCTAGGAAATAGTGTTTGCAGATGTCTACGTATCGAAGCAATAGAGTTCAAATGCTTCTTAAAACGAGAAATTGCATCTCATATATATGTTTCATGATAAGATATAATATTCATTGCGAAGTGTTATGCATTCCTCGTCTACGATTCAAATGAAAGCAAATGCGACACTTCCTTGCAAGGAAATAGCGTTTGCAAATGTCTACCTATAGCAGCAGTATTGTTCTAAAGCTTCTTAGAACGCGATATCGCATCTCATTTCTATGTTTCATGGTAAGATATAATATGATTTGCGAAGTGTTATGTATTCCTCGTCTACACTTCAAATGAATGTAAATGCGACACTTCCTTGCAAGGAAATAGCGTTTGCAGATGTCTACGTATCGAAGCAATAGAGTTCAAATGCTTCTTAAAACGAGATATTGCATCTCATATCTATGTTTCATGATAAGATATAATATTCATTGCGAAGTGTTATGCATTCCTCGTCTACGATTCAGATGAATGTAAATGCGACACTTCCTTGCAAGGAAATAGCGTTTGCAGATGTCTACGTATCGTAGCAATAGAGTTCTTATGATTCTTAAAACGCGATATCGCATCTCATTTCTATGTTTCATGGTAAGATACAATATGATTTGCGAAGTGTTATGTATTCCTCGTCTACACTTCAAATGAATGTGAATGCGACACTTCCTCGCTAGGAAATAGTGTTTGCAGATGTCTACGTATCGAAGCAATGGAGTTCAAATGCTTCTTAAAACGAGATATTGCATCTCATATCTATGTTTCATGATGAGATATAATATTCATTGCGAAGTGTTATGCATTCCTCGTCTACGATTCAGATGAATGTAAATGCGACACTTCCTTGCAAGGAAATAGCGTTTGCAGATGTCTACGTATCGTAGCAATAGAGTTCATATGATACTTAAAACGCGATATCGCATCTCATTTCTATGTTTCATGGTAAGATATAACATGATTTGCGAAGTGTTATGTATTCCTCGTCTGCACTTCAAATGAATGTGAATGCGATACTTCCTCGCTAGGAAATAGCGTTTGCAGATGTCTACGTATCGTAGCAATAGCTTTCTAATACTTCATAAAACGCGATATCGCATCTCTTTTCTATGTTTCATGGTAAGATATAATATGATTTGCGAAGTGTCATGTATTCCTCGTCTACACTTCAAATGAATGTAAATGTGACACTTCCTTGCAAGGAAATAGCGTTTGCAGATGTCTACGTATCGAAGCAATAGAGTTCAAATGCTTCTTAAAACGAGATATTGCATCTCATATCTATGTTTCATGATAAGATATAATATTCATTGCGAAGTGTTATGCATTCCTCGTCTACGATTCAAATGAATGTAAATGCGACACTTCCTTGCAAGGAAATAGCGCTTGCAGATTTCTACGTATCGTAGCAATAGAGTTCTAATGCTTCTTAAAACGCGATATCGCATCTCATTTCTATGTTTCATGGTAAGATATAATACGATTTGCGAAGTGTTATGTATTCCTCGGCTACACTTCAAATGAATGTAAATGCGACACTTCTTTGCAAGAAAATAGCGATTGCAGATGTCTACGTATCGTAGCAGTAGAGTTCTAATGATTCTTAAAACGCGATATCGCATCTCATTTCTATGTTTCATGGTAAGATATAATATGATTTGCGGAGTGTTATGTATTCCTCGTCTACACTTCAATTGAATGCAAATGCGACACTTCCTCGCTAGGAAATAGCGTTTGCAGATGTCTACGTATCGTAGCAGTTGAGTTCTAATGCTTCTTAAAACGCGATATCGCATCTCATTTCTATGTTTCATGGTAAGATATAATATGATTTGCGAAGTGTTATGTATTCCTCGTCTACACTTCAAGTGAATGTGAAGGCGACACTTCCTCTCTTGGAAATAGCGTTTGCAGATGTCTACGTATCGTAGCAATAGAGTTCAAATGCTTCTTAAAACGCGATATCGCATCTCATTTCTATGTTTCATGGTAAGATATAATATGATTTGCGAAGTGTTATGTATTCCTCGTCTACACTTCAAATGAATGCGAATGCGACACTTCCTCGCTAGGAAATAGCGTTTGCAGATGTCTACGTATCGAAGCAATAGAGTTCAAATGCTTCTTAATACGCGATATCGCATCTCATTTCTATGTTTTATGGTAAGATATAATACGATTTGCGAAGTGTTATGTATTCCTCGTCTACACTTCAAATGAATGTAAATGCGACACTTCTTTGCAAGGAAATAGCGTTTGCAGATGTCTACGTATCGTTGCAATAGAGTTCTTATGATTCTTAAAACGCGATATCGCATCTCATTTCAATGTTTCACGGTAAGATATAATATGATTTGCGGAGTGTTATGTATTCCTCGTCTACACTTCAAATGAGTGTAAATGCGACACTTCCTTGCAAGGAAATAGCGTTTGCAGATGTCTACGGATCGTAGCAATAGAGTTCTAATGCTTCTTAAAACGCGATATCGCATCTCATTTCTATGTTTCATGGTAAGATATAATACGATTTGCGAAGTGTTCTGTATTCCTCGGCTACACTTCAAATGAATGTAAATGCGACACTTTCTTGCTAGGAAATAGCGTTTGCAGATGTCTACGTATCGTAGCAATGGATTTCTAATGCTTCTTAAAAAGCGATATCGCATCTCATTTCTATGTTTCATGGTAAGATATAATATGATTTGCGAAGTGTTATGTATTCCTCGTCTACACTTCAAATGAATGTAAATGCGACACATCTTTGCAAGGAAATAGCGTCTGCAGATGTCTACGTATCGTAGCTATAGAGTTCTTATGATTCTAAAACGCGATATCGCATTTCATTTCTATGTTTCATGGTAAGATATAATACGATTTGCGAAGTGTTATGTATTCCTCGGCTACACTACAAATGAATGTAAATGCGACACTTCTTTGCAAGGAAATAGCGATTGAGAAGGTCTACGTATCGTAGCAGTAGAGATCTTATGATTCTTAAAACGCGATATCGCATCTCATTTCTATGTTTCATGGTAGGATATAATATGATTTGCGGAGTGTTATGTATTCCTCGTCTACACTTCAAATGAAAGCAAATGCGACACTTCCTTGCAAGGAAATAGCGTTTGCAAATGTCTACCTATAGTAGCAGTATTGTTCTAATGCTTCTTAGAACGCGATATCGCATCCCATTTCTATGTTTCATGGTAAGATATAATATGATTTGCGAAGTGTTATGTATTCCTCGTCTACGATTCAGATGAATGTAAATGCGACACATCCTCGCTAGGAAATAGCGTTTGCAGATGTCTACGTATCGTAGCAAGTTGAGTTCTAATGCTTCTTAAAACGCGATATCGCATCTCATTTCTATGTTTCATGGTAAGATATAATATGATTTGCGAAGTGTTATGTATTCCTCGTCTACACATCAAATGAATGTAAATGCGACACTTCCTTGCAAGGAAATAGCGTTTGCAGATGTCTACGTATCGTTGCAATAGAGTTCTTATGATTCTTAAAACGCGATATCGCATCTCATTTCTATGTTTCATGGTAAGGTATAATATGATTTGCGAAGTGTTATGTATTCCTCGTCTACACTTCAAATGAATGTGAATGCGACACTTCCTCGCTAGGAAATAGTGTTTGCAGATGTCTACGTATCGAAGCAATAGAGTTCAAATGCTTCTTAAAACGAGATATTGCATCTCATATATATGTTTCATGATAAGATATAATATTCATTGCGAAGTGTTATGCATTCCTCGTCTACGATTCAAATGAATGTAAATGCGACACTTCCTTGCAAGGAAATAGCATTTGCAGATGTCTACGTATCGTAGCAATAGAGTTCTAATGCTTCTTAAAACGCGATATCGCATCTCATTTCTATGTTTCATGGTAAGATATAATATGATTTGCGGAGTGTTATGTATTCCTCGTCTACACTTCAAATGAATGTAAATGCGACACTTTCTTGCAAGGAAATAGCGTATGCAGATGTCTACGTATCGTAGTAATGGATTTCTGATGCTTCTTAAAACGCGATATCGCATGTCATTTCTATGTTTCATGGTAAGATATAATATGATTTGCGAAGTGTTATGTATTCCTCGTCTACACTTCAAATGAATGTAAATGCGACACTTCTTTGCAAGGAAATAGCGTTTGCAGATGTCTACGTATCGTTGCAATAGAGTTCTTATGATTCTTAAAACGCGATATCGCATCTCATTTCAATGTTTCACGGTAAGATATAATATGATTTGTTGAGTGTTATGTATTCCTCGTCTACACTTCAAATGAATGTAAATGCGACACTTCCTTGCAAGGAAATAGCGTTTGCAGATGTCTACGGATCGTAGCAATAGAGTTCTAATGCTTCTTAAAACGCGATATCGCATCTCATTTCTATGTTTCATGGTAAGATATAATACGATTTGCGAAGTGTTATGTATTCCTCGGCTACACTTCAAATGAATGTAAATGCGACACTTCTTTGCAAGAAAATAGCGATTGCAGATGTCTACGTATCGTAGCAGTAGAGTTCTAATGATTCTTAAAACGCGATATCGCATCTCATTTCTATGTTTCATGGTAAGATATAATATGATTTGCGGAGTGTTATGTATTCCTCGTCTACACTTCAAATGAATGCAAATGCGACACTTCCTCGCTAGGAAATAGCGTTTGCAGATGTCTACGTATCGTAGCAGTTGAGTTCTAATGCTTCTTAAAACGCGATATCGCATCTCATTTCTATGTTTCATGGTAAGATATAATATGATTTGCGAAGTGTTATGTATTCCTCGTCTACACTTCAAGTGAATGTGAAGGCGACACTTCCTCGCTTGGAAATAGCGTTTGCAGATGTCTACGTATCGTAGCAATAGAGTTCAAATGCTTCTTAAAACGCGATATCGCATCTCATTTCTATGTTTCATGGTAAGATATAATATGATTTGCGAAGTGTTATGTATTCCTCGTCTACACTTCAAATGAATGCGAATGCGACACTTCCTCGCTAGGAAATAGCGTTTGCAGATGTCTACGTATCGAAGCAATAGAGTTCAAATGCTTCTTAAAACGCGATATCGCATCTCATTTCTATGTTTCATGGTAAGATATAATACGATTTGCGAAGTGTTATGTATTCCTCGTCTACACTTCAAATGAATGTAAATGCGACACTTCTTTGCAAGGAAATAGCGTTTGCAGATGTCTACGTATCGTTGCAATAGAGTTCTTATGATTCTTAAAACGCGATATCGCATCTCATTTCAATGTTTCACGGTAAGATATAATATGATTTGCGGAGTGTTATGTATTCCTCGTCTACACTTCAAATGAGTGTAAATGCGACACTTCCTTGCAAGGAAATAGCGTTTGCAGATGTCTACGGATCGTAGCAATAGAGTTCTAATGCTTCTTAAAACGCGATATCGCATCTCATTTCTATGTTTCATGGTAAGATATAATACGATTTGCGAAGTGTTCTGTATTCCTCGGCTACACTTCAAATGAATGTAAATGCGACACTTTCTTGCTAGGA
The DNA here is from genome assembly GCF_050948175.1 of Xylocopa sonorina. Lineage (NCBI taxonomy): Eukaryota > Metazoa > Arthropoda > Insecta > Hymenoptera > Apidae > Xylocopa > Xylocopa sonorina. The sequence continues at coordinate 93,222 of NW_027490172.1, forward strand.
AATAGCGTTTGCAGATGTCTACGTATCGTAGCAATGGATTTCTAATGCTTCTTAAAAAGCGATATCGCATCTCATTTCTATGTTTCATGGTAAGATATAATATGATTTGCGAAGTGTTATGTATTCCTCGTCTACACTTCAAATGAATGTAAATGCGACACTTCTTTGCAAGGAAATAGCGTCTGCAGATGTCTACGTATCGTAGCTATAGAGTTCTTATGATTCTAAAACGCGATATCGCATCTCATTTCTATGTTTCATGGTAAGATATAATACGATTTGCGAAGTGTTATGTATTCCTCGGCTACACTACAAATGAATGTAAATGCGACACTTCTTTGCAAGGAAATAGCGATTGAGAAGGTCTACGTATCGTAGCAGTAGAGATCTTATGATTCTTAAAACGCGATATCGCATCTCATTTCTATGTTTCATGGTAGGATATAATATGATTTGCGGAGTGTTATGTATTCCTCGTCTACACTTCAAATGAAAGCAAATGCGACACTTCCTTGCAAGGAAATAGCGTTTGCAAATGTCTACCTATAGTAGCAGTATTGTTCAAATGCTTCTTAAAACGAGATATTGCATCTCATATCTATGTTTCATGGTAAGATATAATATTCATTGCGAAGTGTTATGCATTCCTCGTCTACGATTCAAATGAATGTAAATGCGACACTTCCTTGCAAGGAAATAGCGCTTGCAGATTTCTACGTATCGTAGCAATAGAGTTCTAATGCTTCTTAAAACGCGATATCGCATCTCATTTCTATGTTTCATGGTAAGATATAATACGATTTGCGAAGTGTTATGTATTCCTCGGCTACACTTCAAATGAATGTAAATGCGACACTTCTTTGCAAGAAAATAGCGATTGCAGATGTCTACGTATCGTAGCAGTAGAGTTCTAATGATTCTTAAAACGCGATATCGCATCTCATTTCTATGTTTCATGGTAAGATATAATATGATTTGCGGAGTGTTATGTATTCCTCGTCTACACTTCAAATGAATGCAAATGCGACACTTCCTCGCTAGGAAATAGCGTTTGCAGATGTCTACGTATCGTAGCAGTTGAGTTCTAATGCTTCTTAAAACGCGATATCGCATCTCATTTCTATGTTTCATGGTAAGATATAATATGATTTGCGAAGTGTTATGTATTCCTCGTCTACACTTCAAGTGAATGTGAAGGCGACACTTCCTCGCTTGGAAATAGCGTTTGCAGATGTCTACGTATCGTAGCAATAGAGTTCAAATGCTTCTTAAAACGCGATATCGCATCTCATTTCTATGTTTCATGGTAAGATATAATATGATTTGCGAAGTGTTATGTATTCCTCGTCTACACTTCAAATGAATGCGAATGCGACACTTCCTCGCTAGGAAATAGCGTTTGCAGATGTCTACGTATCGAAGCAATAGAGTTCAAATGCTTCTTAAAACGCGATATCGCATCTCATTTCTATGTTTCATGGTAAGATATAATACGATTTGCGAAGTGTTATGTATTCCTCGTCTACACTTCAAATGAATGTAAATGCGACACTTCTTTGCAAGGAAATAGCGTTTGCAGATGTCTACGTATCGTTGCAATAGAGTTCTTATGATTCTTAAAACGCGATATCGCATCTCATTTCAATGTTTCACGGTAAGATATAATATGATTTGCGGAGTGTTATGTATTCCTCGTCTACACTTCAAATGAGTGTAAATGCGACACTTCCTTGCAAGGAAATAGCGTTTGCAGATGTCTACGGATCGTAGCAATAGAGTTCTAATGCTTCTTAAAACGCGATATCGCATCTCATTTCTATGTTTCATGGTAAGATATAATACGATTTGCGAAGTGTTCTGTATTCCTCGGCTACACTTCAAATGAATGTAAATGCGACACTTTCTTGCTAGGAAATAGCGTTTGCAGATGTCTACGTATCGTAGCAATGGATTTCTAATGCTTCTTAAAAAGCGATATCGCATCTCATTTCTATGTTTCATGGTAAGATATAATATGATTTGCGAAGTGTTATGTATTCCTCGTCTACACTTCAAATGAATGTAAATGCGACACTTCTTTGCAAGGAAATAGCGTCTGCAGATGTCTACGTATCGTAGCTATAGAGTTCTTATGATTCTAAAACGCGATATCGCATCTCATTTCTATGTTTCATGGTAAGATATAATACGATTTGCGAAGTGTTATGTATTCCTCGGCTACACTACAAATGAATGTAAATGCGACACTTCTTTGCAAGGAAATTGCGATTGAGAAGGTCTACGTATCGTAGCAGTAGAGATCTTATGATTCTTAAAACGCGATATCGCATCTCATTTCTATGTTTCATGGTAGGATATAATATGATTTGCGGAGTGTTATGTATTCCTCGTCTACACTTCAAATGAAAGCAAATGCGACACTTCCTTGCAAGGAAATAGCGTTTGCAAATGTCTACCTATAGTAGCAGTATTGTTCTAATGCTTCTTAGAACGCGATATCGCATCCCATTTCTATGTTTCATGGTAAGATATAATATGATTTGCGAAGTGTTATGTATTCCTCGTCTACGATTCAGATGAATGTAAATGCGACACATCCTCGCTAGGAAATAGCGTTTGCAGATATCTACGTATCGTAGCAAGTTGAGTTCTAATGCTTCTTAAAACGCGATATCGCATCTCATTTCTATGTTTCATGGTAAGATATAATATGATTTGCGAAGTGTTATGTATTCCTCGTCTACACTTCAAATGAATGTAAATGCGACACTTCCTTGCAAGGAAATAGCGTTTGCAGATGTCTACGTATCGAAGCAATAGAGTTCAAATGCTTCTTAAAACGAGATATTGCATCTCATATCTATGTTTCATGATAAGATATAATATTCATTGCGAAGTGTTATGCATTCCTCGTCTACGATTCAGATGAATGTAAATGCGACACTTCCTTGCAAGGAAATAGCGTTTGCAGATGTCTACGTATCGTAGCAAGTTGAGTTCTAATGCTTCTTAAAACGCGATATCGCATCTCATTTCTATGTTTCATGGTAAGATATAATATGATTTGCGAAGTGTTATGTATTCCTCGTCTACACATCAAATGAATGTAAATGCGACACTTCCTTGCAAGGAAATAGCGTTTGCAGATGTCTACGTATCGTTGCAATAGAGTTCTTATGATTCTTAAAACGCGATATCGCATCTCATTTCTATGTTTCATGGTAAGGTATAATATGATTTGCGAAGTGTTATGTATTCCTCGTCTACACTTCAAATGAATGTGAATGCGACACTTCCTCGCTAGGAAATAGTGTTTGCAGATGTCTACGTATCGAAGCAATAGAGTTCAAATGCTTCTTAAAACGAGAAATTGCATCTCATATATATGTTTCATGATAAGATATAATATTCATTGCGAAGTGTTATGCATTCCTCGTATACGATTCAAATGAAAGCAAATGCGACACTTCCTTGCAAGGAAATAGCGTTTGCAAATGTCTACCTATAGCAGCAGTATTGTTCTAAAGCTTCTTAGAACGCGATATCGCATCTCATTTCTATGTTTCATGGTAAGATATAATATGATTTGCGAAGTGTTATGTATTCCTCGTCTACACTTCAAATGAATGTAAATGCGACACTTCCTTGCAAGGAAATAGCGTTTGCAGATGTCTACGTATCGAAGCAATAGAGTTCAAATGCTTCTTAAAACGAGATATTGCATCTCATATCTATGTTTCATGATAAGATATAATATTCATTGCGAAGTGTTATGCATTCCTCGTCTACGATTCAGATGAATGTAAATGCGACACTTCCTTGCAAGGAAATAGCGTTTGCAGATGTCTACGTATCGTAGCAATAGAGTTCTTATGATTCTTAAAACGCGATATCGCATCTCATTTCTATGTTTCATGGTAAGATACAATATGATTTGCGAAGTGTTATGTATTCCTCGTCTACACTTCAAATGAATGTGAATGCGACACTTCCTCGCTAGGAAATAGTGTTTGCAGATGTCTACGTATCGAAGCAATGGAGTTCAAATGCTTCTTAAAACGAGATATTGCATCTCATATCTATGTTTCATGATGAGATATAATATTCATTGCGAAGTGTTATGCATTCCTCGTCTACGATTCAGATGAATGTAAATGCGACACTTCCTTGCAAGGAAATAGCGTTTGCAGATGTCTACGTATCGTAGCAATAGAGTTCATATGATACTTAAAACGCGATATCGCATCTCATTTCTATGTTTCATGGTAAGATATAACATGATTTGCGAAGTGTTATGTATTCCTCGTCTGCACTTCAAATGAATGTGAATGCGATACTTCCTCGCTAGGAAATAGCGTTTGCAGATGTCTACGTATCGTAGCAATAGCTTTCTAATACTTCATAAAACGCGATATCGCATCTCTTTTCTATGTTTCATGGTAAGATATAATATGATTTGCGAAGTGTCATGTATTCCTCGTCTACACTTCAAATGAATGTAAATGTGACACTTCCTTGCAAGGAAATAGCGTTTGCAGATGTCTACGTATCGAAGCAATAGAGTTCAAATGCTTCTTAAAACGAGATATTGCATCTCATATCTATGTTTCATGATAAGATATAATATTCATTGCGAAGTGTTATGCATTCCTCGTCTACGATTCAAATGAATGTAAATGCGACACTTCCTTGCAAGGAAATAGCGCTTGCAGATTTCTACGTATCGTAGCAATAGAGTTCTAATGCTTCTTAAAACGCGATATCGCATCTCATTTCTATGTTTCATGGTAAGATATAATACGATTTGCGAAGTGTTATGTATTCCTCGGCTACACTTCAAATGAATGTAAATGCGACACTTCTTTGCAAGAAAATAGCGATTGCAGATGTCTACGTATCGTAGCAGTAGAGTTCTAATGATTCTTAAAACGCGATATCGCATCTCATTTCTATGTTTCATGGTAAGATATAATATGATTTGCGGAGTGTTATGTATTCCTCGTCTACACTTCAAATGAATGCAAATGCGACACTTCCTCGCTAGGAAATAGCGTTTGCAGATGTCTACGTATCGTAGCAGTTGAGTTCTAATGCTTCTTAAAACGCGATATCGCATCTCATTTCTATGTTTCATGGTAAGATATAATATGATTTGCGAAGTGTTATGTATTCCTCGTCTACACTTCAAGTGAATGTGAAGGCGACACTTCCTCGCTTGGAAATAGCGTTTGCAGATGTCTACGTATCGTAGCAATAGAGTTCAAATGCTTCTTAAAACGCGATATCGCATCTCATTTCTATGTTTCATGGTAAGATATAATATGATTTGCGAAGTGTTATGTATTCCTCGTCTACACTTCAAATGAATGCGAATGCGACACTTCCTCGCTAGGAAATAGCGTTTGCAGATGTCTACGTATCGAAGCAATAGAGTTCAAATGCTTCTTAATACGCGATATCGCATCTCATTTCTATGTTTCATGGTAAGATATAATACGATTTGCGAAGTGTTATGTATTCCTCGTCTACACTTCAAATGAATGTAAATGCGACACTTCTTTGCAAGGAAATAGCGTTTGCAGATGTCTACGTATCGTTGCAATAGAGTTCTTATGATTCTTAAAACGCGATATCGCATCTCATTTCAATGTTTCACGGTAAGATATAATATGATTTGCGGAGTGTTATGTATTCCTCGTCTACACTTCAAATGAGTGTAAATGCGACACTTCCTTGCAAGGAAATAGCGTTTGCAGATGTCTACGGATCGTAGCAATAGAGTTCTAATGCTTCTTAAAACGCGATATCGCATCTCATTTCTATGTTTCATGGTAAGATATAATACGATTTGCGAAGTGTTCTGTATTCCTCGGCTACACTTCAAATGAATGTAAATGCGACACTTTCTTGCTAGGAAATAGCGTTTGCAGATGTCTACGTATCGTAGCAATGGATTTCTAATGCTTCTTAAAAAGCGATATCGCATCTCATTTCTATGTTTCATGGTAAGATATAATATGATTTGCGAAGTGTTATGTATTCCTCGTCTACACTTCAAATGAATGTAAATGCGACACTTCTTTGCAAGGAAATAGCGTCTGCAGATGTCTACGTATCGTAGCTATAGAGTTCTTATGATTCTAAAACGCGATATCGCATCTCATTTCTATGTTTCATGGTAAGATATAATACGATTTGCGAAGTGTTATGTATTCCTCGGCTACACTACAAATGAATGTAAATGCGACACTTCTTTGCAAGGAAATAGCGATTGAGAAGGTCTACGTATCGTAGCAGTAGAGATCTTATGATTCTTAAAACGCGATATCGCATCTCATTTCTATGTTTCATGGTAGGATATAATGTGATTTGCGGAGTGTTATGTATTCCTCGTCTACACTTCAAATGAAAGCAAATGCGACACTTCCTTGCAAGGAAATAGCGTTTGCAAATGTCTACCTATAGTAGCAGTATTGTTCTAATGCTTCTTAGAACGCGATATCGCATCCCATTTCTATGTTTCATGGTAAGATATAATATGATTTGCGAAGTGTTATGTATTCCTCGTCTACGATTCAGATGAATGTAAATGCGACACATCCTCGCTAGGAAATAGCGTTTGCAGATGTCTACGTATCGTAGCAAGTTGAGTTCTAATGCTTCTTAAAACGCGATATCGCATCTCATTTCTATGTTTCATGGTAAGATATAATATGATTTGCGAAGTGTTATGTATTCCTCGTCTACACATCAAATGAATGTAAATGCGACACTTCCTTGCAAGGAAATAGCGTTTGCAGATGTCTACGTATCGTTGCAATAGAGTTCTTATGATTCTTAAAACGCGATATCGCATCTCATTTCTATGTTTCATGGTAAGGTATAATATGATTTGCGAAGTGTTATGTATTCCTCGTCTACACTTCAAATGAATGTGAATGCGACACTTCCTCGCTAGGAAATAGTGTTTGCAGATGTCTACGTATCGAAGCAATAGAGTTCAAATGCTTCTTAAAACGAGATATTGCATCTCATATATATGTTTCATGATAAGATATAATATTCATTGCGAAGTGTTATGCATTCCTCGTCTACGATTCAAATGAAAGCAAATGCGACACTTCCTTGCAAGGAAATAGCGTTTGCAAATGTCTACCTATAGCAGCAGTATTGTTCTAAAGCATCTTAGAACGCGATATCGCATCTCATTTCTATGTTTCATGGTAAGATATAATATGATTTGCGAAGTGTTATGTATTCCTCGTCTACACTTCAAATGAATGTAAATGCGACACTTCCTTGCAAGGAAATAGCGTTTGCAGATGTCTACGTATCGAAGCAATAGAGTTCAAATGCTTCTTAAAACGAGATATTGCATCTCATATCTATGTTTCATGATAAGATATAATATTCATTGCGAAGTGTTATGCATTCCTCGTCTACGATTCAGATGAATGTAAATGCGACACTTCCTTGCAAGGAAATAGCGTTTGCAGATGTCTACGTATCGTAGCAATAGAGTTCTTATGATTCTTAAAACGCGATATCGCATCTCATTTCTATGTTTCATGGTAAGATACAATATGATTTGCGAAGTGTTATGTATTCCTCGTCTACACTTCAAATGAATGTGAATGCGACACTTCCTCGCTAGGAAATAGTGTTTGCAGATGTCTACGTATCGAAGCAATGGAGTTCAAATGCTTCTTAAAACGAGATATTGCATCTCATATCTATGTTTCATGATGAGATATAATATTCATTGCGAAGTGTTATGCATTCCTCGTCTACGATTCAGATGAATGTAAATGCGACACTTCCTTGCAAGGAAATAGCGTTTGCAGATGTCTACGTATCGTAGCAATAGAGTTCATATGATACTTAAAACGCGATATCGCATCTCATTTCTATGTTTCATGGTAAGATATAACATGATTTGCGAAGTGTTATGTATTCCTCGTCTGCACTTCAAATGAATGTGAATGCGATACTTCCTCGCTAGGAAATAGCGTTTGCAGATGTCTACGTATCGTAGCTATAGCTTTCTAATACTTCTTAAAACGCGATATCGCATCTCTTTTCTATGTTTCATGGTAAGATATAATATGATTTGCGAAGTGTCATGTATTCCTCGTCTACACTTCAAATGAATGTAAATGTGACACTTCCTTGCAAGGAAATAGCGTTTGCAGATGTCTACGTATCGAAGCAATAGAGTTCAAATGCTTCTTAAAACGAGATATTGCATCTCATATCTATGTTTCATGATAAGATATAATATTCATTGCGAAGTGTTATGCATTCCTCGTCTACGATTCAAATGAATGTAAATGCGACACTTCCTTGCAAAGAAATAGCGCTTGCAGATTTCTACGTTTCGTAGCAATAGAGTTCTAATGCTTCTTAAAACGCGATATCGCATCTCATTTCTATGTTTCATGGTAAGATATAATACGATTTGCGAAGTGTTATGTATTCCTCGGCTACACTTCAAATGAATGTAAATGCGACACTTCTTTGCAAGAAAATAGCGATTGCAGATGTCTACGTATCGTAGCAGTAGAGTTCTAATGATTCTTAAAACGCGATATCGCATCTCATTTCTATGTTTCATGGTAAGATATAATATGATTTGCGGAGTGTTATGTATTCCTCGTCTACACTTCAAATGAATGCAAATGCGACACTTCCTCGCTAGGAAATAGCGTTTGCAGATGTCTACGTATCGTAGCAGTTGAGTTCTAATGCTTCTTAAAACGCGATATCGCATCTCATTTCTATGTTTCATGGTAAGATATAATATGATTTGCGAAGTGTTATGTATTCCTCGTCTACACTTCAAATGAATGTGAAGGCGACACTTCCTCGCTTGGAAATAGCGTTTGCAGATGTCTACGTATCGAAGCAATAGAGTTCAAATGCTTCTTAAAACGCGATATCGCATCTCATTTCTATGTTTCATGGTAAGATATAATATGATTTGCGAAGTGTTATGTATTCCTCGTCTACACTTCAAATGAATGCGAATGCGACACTTCCTCGCTAGGAAATAGCGTTTGCAGATGTCTACGTATCGAAGCAATAGAGTTCAAATGCTTCTTAAAACGCGATATCGCATCTCATTTCTATGTTTCATGGTAAGATATAATACGATTTGCGAAGTGTTATGTATTCCTCGTCTACACTTCAAATGAATGTAAATGCGACACTTCTTTGCAAGGAAATAGCGTTTGCAGATGTCTACGTATCGTTGCAATAGAGTTCTTATGATTCTTAAAACGCGATATCGCATCTCATTTCAATGTTTCACGGTAAGATATAATATGATTTGCGGAGTGTTATGTATTCCTCGTCTACACTTCAAATGAATGTAAATGCGACACTTCCTTGCAAGGAAATAGCGTTTGCAGATGTCTACGGATCGTAGCAATAGAGTTCTAATGCTTCTTAAAACGCGATATCGCATCTCATTTCTATGTTTCATGGTAAGATATAATACGATTTGCGAAGTGTTCTGTATTCCTCGGCTACACTTCAAATGAATGTAAATGCGACACTTTCTTGCTAGGAAATAGCGTTTGCAGATGTCTACGTATCGTAGCAATGGATTTCTAATGCTTCTTAAAAAGCGATATCGCATCTCATTTCTATGTTTCATGGTAAGATATAATATGATTTGCGAAGTGTTATGTATTCCTCGTCTACACTTCAAATGAATGTAAATGCGACACTTCTTTGCAAGGAAATAGCGTCTGCAGATGTCTACGTATCGTAGCTATAGAGTTCTTATGATTCTAAAACGCGATATCGCATCTCATTTCTATGTTTCATGGTAAGATATAATACGATTTGCGAAGTGTTATGTATTCCTCGGCTACACTACAAATGAATGTAAATGCGACACTTCTTTGCAAGGAAATAGCGATTGAGAAGGTCTACGTATCGTAGCAGTAGAGATCTTATGATTCTTAAAACGCGATATCGCATCTCATTTCTATGTTTCATGGTAGGATATAATATGATTTGCGGAGTGTTATGTATTCCTCGTCTACACTTCAAATGAAAGCAAATGCGACACTTCCTTGCAAGGAAATAGCGTTTGCAAATGTCTACCTATAGTAGCAGTATTGTTCTAATGCTTCTTAGAACGCGATATCGCATCCCATTTCTATGTTTCATGGTAAGATATAATATGATTTGCGAAGTGTTATGTATTCCTCGTCTACGATTCAGATGAATGTAAATGCGACACATCCTCGCTAGGAAATAGCGTTTGCAGATGTCTACGTATCGTAGCAAGTTGAGTTCTAATGCTTCTTAAAACGCGATATCGCATCTCATTTCTATGTTTCATGGTAAGATATAATATGATTTGCGAAGTGTTATGTATTCCTCGTCTACACTTCAAATGAATGTGAATGTGACACTTCCTCGCTAGGAAATAGCGTTTGCAGATGTCTGCGTATCGCAGCAGTAGAGTTCTAATGCTTCTTAAAACGCGATATCGCATCTCATTTCTATGTTTCATGGTAAGATACAATATGATTTGCGAAGTGTTATGTATTCCTCGTCTACACTTCAAATGAATGCGAATGCGACACTTCCTCGCTAGGAAATAGCGTTTGCAGATGTCTACGTATCGAAGCAATAGAGTTCAAATGCTTCTTAAAACGCGATATCGCATCTCATTTCTATGTTTCATGGTAAGATATAATACGATTTGCGAAGTGTTATGTATTCCTCGGCTACACTTCAAATGAATGTAAATGCGACACTTTTTTGCAAGAAAATAGCTATTGCAGATGTCTACGTATCGTAGCAGCAGAGTTCTTATGATTCTTAAAACGCGATATCGCATCTCATTTCTATGTTTCATGGTAAGATATAATATGATTTGCGGAGTGTTATGTATTCCTCGTCTACACTTCAAATGAATGCAAATGCGACACTTCCTTGCAACGAAATAGCGTTTGCAAATGTCTACCTATCGTAGCAGTAGTGTTCTAATGCTTCTTAGAACACGATATCGCATCTCATTTCTATGTTTCATGGTAAGATATAATATGATTTGCGGAGTGTTATGTATTCCTCGTCTACACTTCAAATGAATGCAAATGCGACACTTCCTTGCAACGAAATAGCGTTTGCAAATGTCTACCTATCGTAGCAGTAGTGTTCTAATGCTTCTTAGAACACGATATCGCATCTCATTTCTATGTTTCATGGTAAGATATAATATGATTTGCGAAGTGTTATGTATTCCTCGTCTACACATCAAACGAATGTAAATGCGACACTTCCTTGCAAGGAAATAGCGTTTGCAGATGTCTACGTATCGTAGCAATAGAGTTCTAATGCTTCTTAAAACGATGTATTGCATCTCATATCTATGTTTGATGATAAGATATAATATTCATTGCGAAGTGTTATGCATTCCTCGTCTACGATTCAAATGAATGTAAATGCCACACTTCCTTGCAAGGAAATAGCGTTTGCAGATGTCTACGTATCGAAGTAATAGAGTTCAAATGCTCCTTAAAACGAGATATTGCATCTCATATCTATGTTTCATGGTAAGATATAATATGATTTGCGGAGTGTTATGTATTCCTCGTCTACACTTCAAATGAATGCAAATGCGACACTTCCTCGCTAGGAAATAGCGTTTGCAGATGTCTACGTATCGTCGCAGTTGAGTTCTAATGCTTCTTAAAACGCGATATCGCATCTCATTTCTATGTTTCATGGTAAGATATAATATGATTTGCGAAGTGTTATGTATTCCTCGTCTACACATCAAATGAATGTAAATGCGACACTTGCTTGCAAGGAAATATCGTTTGCAGATGTCTACGTATCGTTGCAATAGAGTTCTTATGATTCTTAAAACGCGATATCGCATCTCATTTCTATGTTTCATGGTAAGATATAATATGATTTGCGGAGTGTTATGTATTCCTCGTCTACACTTCAAATGAATGCAAATGCGACACTTCCTTGCAACGAAATAGCGTTTGCAAATGTCTACCTATCGTAGCAGTAGAGTTCTAATGATTCTTAAAACGCGATATCGCATCTCATTTCTATGTTTCATGGTAAGATATAATATGATTTGCGGAGTGTTCTGTATTCCTCGGCTACACTTCAAATGAATGTAAATGCGACACTTTCTTGCTAGGAAATAGCGTTTGCAGATGTCTACGTATCGTAGCAATGGATTTCTAATGCTTCTTAAAAAGCGATATCGCATCTCATTTCTATGTTTCATGGTAAGATATAATATGATTTGCGAAGTGTTATGTATTCCTCGTCTACACTTCAAATGAATGTAAATGCGACACTTCTTTGCAAGGAAATAGCGTCTGCAGATGTCTACGTATCGTAGCTATAGAGTTCTTATGATTCTAAAACGCGATATCGCATCTCATTTCTATGTTTCATGGTAAGATATAATACGATTTGCGAAGTGTTATGTATTCCTCGGCTACACTACAAATGAATGTAAATGCGACACTTCTTTGCAAGGAAATAGCGATTGAGAAGGTCTACGTATCGTAGCAGTAGAGATCTTATGATTCTTAAAACGCGATATCGCATCTCATTTCTATGTTTCATGGTAGGATATAATATGATTTGCGGAGTGTTATGTATTCCTCGTCTACACTTCAAATGAAAGCAAATGCGACACTTCCTTGCAAGGAAATAGCGTTTGCAAATGTCTACCTATAGTAGCAGTATTGTTCTAATGCTTCTTAGAACGCGATATCGCATCCCATTTCTATGTTTCATGGTAAGATATAATATGATTTGCGAAGTGTTATGTATTCCTCGTCTACGATTCAGATGAATGTAAATGCGACACATCCTCGCTAGGAAATAGCGTTTGCAGATGTCTACGTATCGTAGCAAGTTGAGTTCTAATGCTTCTTAAAACGCGATATCGCATCTCATTTCTATGTTTCATGGTAAGATATAATATGATTTGCGAAGTGTTATGTATTCCTCGTCTACACTTCAAATGAATGTGAATGTGACACTTCCTCGCTAGGAAATAGCGTTTGCAGATGTCTGCGTATCGCAGCAGTAGAGTTCTAATGCTTCTTAAAACGCGATATCGCATCTCATTTCTATGTTTCATGGTAAGATACAATATGATTTGCGAAGTGTTATGTATTCCTCGTCTACACTTCAAATGAATGCGAATGCGACACTTCCTCGCTAGGAAATAGCGTTTGCAGATGTCTACGTATCGAAGCAATAGAGTTCAAATGCTTCTTAAAACGCGATATCGCATCTCATTTCTATGTTTCATGGTAAGATATAATACGATTTGCGAAGTGTTATGTATTCCTCGGCTACACTTCAAATGAATGTAAATGCGACACTTTTTTGCAAGAAAATAGCTATTGCAGATGTCTACGTATCGTAGCAGCAGAGTTCTTATGATTCTTAAAACGCGATATCGCATCTCATTTCTATGTTTCATGGTAAGATATAATATGATTTGCGGAGTGTTATGTATTCCTCGTCTACACTTCAAATGAATGCAAATGCGACACTTCCTTGCAACGAAATAGCGTTTGCAAATGTCTACCTATCGTAGCAGTAGTGTTCTAATGCTTCTTAGAACACGATATCGCATCTCATTTCTATGTTTCATGGTAAGATATAATATGATTTGCGGAGTGTTATGTATTCCTCGTCTACACTTCAAATGAATGCAAATGCGACACTTCCTTGCAACGAAATAGCGTTTGCAAATGTCTACCTATCGTAGCAGTAGTGTTCTAATGCTTCTTAGAACACGATATCGCATCTCATTTCTATGTTTCATGGTAAGATATAATATGATTTGCGAAGTGTTATGTATTCCTCGTCTACACATCAAACGAATGTAAATGCGACACTTCCTTGCAAGGAAATAGCGTTTGCAGATGTCTACGTATCGTAGCAATAGAGTTCTAATGCTTCTTAAAACGATGTATTGCATCTCATATCTATGTTTGATGATAAGATATAATATTCGTTGCGAAGTGTTATGCATTCCTCGTCTACGATTCAAATGAATGTAAATGCCACACTTCCTTGCAAGGAAATAGCGTTTGCAGATGTCTACGTATCGAAGTAATAGAGTTCAAATGCTCCTTAAAACGAGATATTGCATCTCATATCTATGTTTCATGGTAAGATATAATATGATTTGCGGAGTGTTATGTATTCCTCGTCTACACTTCAAATGAATGCAAATGCGACACTTCCTCGCTAGGAAATAGCGTTTGCAGATGTCTACGTATCGTCGCAGTTGAGTTCTAATGCTTCTTAAAACGCGATATCGCATCTCATTTCTATGTTTCATGGTAAGATATAATATGATTTGCGAAGTGTTATGTATTCCTCGTCTACACATCAAATGAATGTAAATGCGACACTTGCTTGCAAGGAAATATCGTTTGCAGATGTCTACGTATCGTTGCAATAGAGTTCTTATGATTCTTAAAACGCGATATCGCATCTCATTTCTATGTTTCATGGTAAGATATAATATGATTTGCGGAGTGTTATGTATTCCTCGTCTACACTTCAAATGAATGCAAATGCGACACTTCCTTGCAACGAAATAGCGTTTGCAAATGTCTACCTATCGTAGCAGTAGTGTTCTAATGCTTCTTAGAACACGATATCGCATCTCATTTCTATGTTTCATGGTAAGATATAATATGATTTGCGAAGTGTTATGTATTCCTCGTCTACACATCAAATGAATGTAAATGCGACACTTGCTTGCAAGGAAATATCGTTTGCAGATGTCTACGTATCGTTGCAATAGAGTTCTTATGATTCTTAAAACGCGATATCGCATCTCATTTCTATGTTTCATGGTAAGGTATAATATGATTTGCGAAGTGTTATGTATCCGTCGTCTACACTTCAAATGAATGTAAATGCGACACTTTCTTGCAAGGAAATAGCGTATGCAGATGTCTACGTATCGTAGTAATGGATTTCTGATGCTTCTTAAAACGCGATATCGCATGTCATTTCTATGTTTCATGGTAAGATATAATATGATTTGCGAAGTGTTATGTATTCCTCGTCTACACTTCAAATGAATGTAAATGCGACACTTCTTTGCAAGGAAATAGCGTTTGCAGATGTCTACGTATCGTTGCAATAGAGTTCTTATGATTCTTAAAACGCGATATCGCATCTCATTTCAATGTTTCACGGTAAGATATAATATGATTTGCGGAGTGTTATGTATTCCTCGTCTACACTTCAAATGAATGTAAATGCGACACTTCTTTGCAAGGAAATAGCGTTTGCAGATGTCTACGTATCGTTGCAATAGAGTTCTTATGATTCTTAAAACGCGATATCGCATCTCATTTCAATGTTTCGCGGTAAGATATAATATGATTTGCGGAGTGTTATGTATTCCTCGTCTACACTTCAAATGAATGTAAATGCGACACTTCCTTGCAAGGAAATAGCGTTTGCAGATGTCTACGGATCGTAGCAATAGAGTTCTAATGCTTCTTAAAACGCGATATCGCATCTCATTTCTATGTTTCATGGTAAGATATAATACGATTTGCGAAGTGTTCTGTATTCCTCGGCTACACTTCAAATGAATGTAAATGCGACACTTTCTTGCTAGGAAATAGCGTTTGCAGATGTCTACGTATCGTAGCAATGGATTTCTAATGCTTCTTAAAAAGCGATATCGCATCTCATTTCTATGTTTCATGGTAAGATATACTATGATTTGCGAAGTGTTATGTATTCCTCGTCTACACTTCAAATGAATGTAAATGCGACACTTCTTTGCAAGGAAATAGCGTTTGCAGATGTCTACGTATCGTAGCTATAGAGTTCTTATGATTCTAAAACGCGATATCGCATCTCATTTCTATGTTTCATGGTAAGATATAATACGATTTGCGAAGTGTTATGTATTCCTCGGCTACACTACAAATGAATGTAAATGCAACACTTCTTTGCAAGGAAATAGCGATTGAGAAGGTCTACGTATCGTAGCAGTAGAGATCTTATGATTCTTAAAACGCGATATCGCATCTCATTTCTATGTTTCATGGTAGGATATAATATGATTTGCGGAGTGTTATGTATTCCTCGTCTACACTTCAAATGAAAGCAAATGCGACACTTCCTTGCAAGGAAATAGCGTTTGCAAATGTCTACCTATAGTAGCAGTATTGTTCTAATGCTTCTTAGAACGCGATATCGCATCCCATTTCTATGTTTCATGGTAAGATATAATATGATTTGCGAAGTGTTATGTATTCCTCGTCTACACTTCAAATGAATGTAAATGCGACACTTCCTTGCAAGGAAATAGCGTTTGCAGATGTCTACGTATCGAAGCAATAGAGTTCAAATGCTTCTTAAAACGAGATATTGCATCTCATATCTATGTTTCATGATAAGATATAATATTCATCGCGAAGTGTTATGCATTCCTCGTCTACGATTCAGATGAATGTAAATGCGACACTTCCTTGCAAGGAAATAGCGTTTGCAGATGTCTACGTATCGTAGCAATAGAGTTTTTATGATTCTCAAAACGCGATATCGCATCTCATTTCTATGTTTCATGGTAAGATACAATATGATTTGCGAAGTGTTATGTATTCCTCGTCTACACTTCAAATGAATGTGAATGCGACACTTCCTCGCTAGGAAATAGTGTTTGCAGATGTCTACGTATCGAAGCAATAGAGTTCAAATGCTTCTTAAAACGAGATATTGCATCTCATACCTATGTTTCATTATAAGATATAATATTCATTGCGAAGTGATATGCATTCCTCGTCTACGATTCAAATGAATGTAAATGCGACACTTCCTTGCAAGGAAATAGCGTTTGCAGATGTCTACGGATCGTAGCAATAGAGTTCTAATGCTTCTTAAAACGCGATATCGTATCTCATTTCTATGTTTCATGGTAGGATATAATACGATTTGCGAAGTGTTATGTATTCCATGGCTACACTTCAAATGAATGTAAATGCGACACTTTTTTGCAAGAAAATAGCTATTGCAGATGTCTACGTATCGTAGCAGCAGAGTTCTTATGATTCTTAAAACGCGATATCGCATCTCATTTCTATGTTTCATGGTAAGATATAATATGATTTGCGGAGTGTTATGTATTCCTCGTCTACACTTCAAATGAATGCAAATGCGACACTTCCTTGCAACGAAATAGCGTTTGCAAATGTCTACCTATCGTAGCAGTAGTGTTCTAATGCTTCTTAGAACACGATATCGCATCTCATTTCTATGTTTCATGGTAAGATATAATATGATTTGCGAAGTGTTATGTATTCCTCGTCTACACATCAAACGAATGTAAATGCGACACTTCCTTGCAAGGAAATAGCGTTTGCAGATGTATACGTATCGTAGCAATAGAGTTCTAATGCTTCTTAAAACGATGTATTGCATCTCATATCTATGTTTGATGATAAGATATAATATTCATTGCGAAGTGTTATGCATTCCTCGTCTACGATTCAAATGAATGTAAATGCGACACTTCCTTGCAAGGAAATAGCGTTTGCAGATGTCTACGTATCGAAGTAATAGAGTTCAAATGCTCCTTAAAACGAGATATTGCATCTCATATCTATGTTTCATGATAAGATATAATATTCACTGCGATGTGTTATGCATTCCTCGTCTACACTTCAAATGAATGTGAATGCGACACTTCCTTGCAAGGAAATAGCGATTGCAGATGTCTACGTATCGTAGCAATAGAGTTCATATGATTCTTAAAACGCGATATCGCATGTCATTTCTATGTTTCATGGTAAGATATAACATGATTTGCGAAGTGTTACGTATCCCTAGTCTACTCTTCAAATGAATGTGAATGCGATACTTCCTCGCTAGGAAATAGCGTTTGCAGATGTCTAGGTATCGTAGCAATAGAGTTCTAATGCTTCTTAAAACGCGTTATCGCATCTCATTTCTATGTTTCATGATAAGATATAATATGATTTGCGAAGTGTCATGTATTCCTCGTCTACACTTCAAATGAATGTAAATGCGACACTTCCTTGCTAGGAAATAGCGTCTGCAGATGTCTAGGTATCGTAGCAATAGAGTTCTAATGCTTCTTAAAACGCGATATCGCATCTCATTTCTATGTTTCATGGTAAGATGTAATATGATTTGCGAAGTGTTATGTATTCCTCCTCTACACTTCAAATGAATGTAAATGCGACACTTCCTTGCAAGGAAATAGCGTTTGCAAATGTCTACCTATCGTAGCAATAGTGTTCTAATGCTTCTTAAAACGCGATATCGCATCTCATTTCTATGTTTCATGGTAAGATATAATATGATTTGCGAACTGTTATGTATTCATCGTCTACACTTCAAATGAATGTAAATGCGACACTTCCTTGCAAGGAAATAGCGTATGCAGATGTCTACGTATCGAAGTAATAGAGTTCAAATGCTCCTTAAAACGAGATATTGCATCTCATATCTATGTTTCATGATAAGATATAATATTCATTGCGATGTGTTATGCATTCCTCGTCTACACTTCAAATGAATGTGAATGCGACACTTCCTTGCAAGGAAATAGCGATTGCAGATGTCTACGTATCGTAGCAATAGAGTTCATATGATTCTTAAAACGCGATATCGCATGTCATTTCTATGTTTCATGGTAAGATATAACATGATTTGCGAAGTGTTACGTATTCCTAGTCTACTCTTCAAATGAATGTGAATGCGATACTTCCTCGCTAGGAAATAGCGTTTGCAGATGTCTAGGTATCGTAGCAATAGAGATCTAATGCTTCTTAAAACGCGATATCGCATCTCATTTCTATGTTTCATGGTAAGATACAATATGATTTGCGAAGTGTTATGTATTCCTCGTCTACACATCAAATGAATGTAAATACGACACTTCCTTGCAAGGAAATAGCGTTTGCAGATGTCTACGTATCGTTGCAATAGAGTTCTTATGATTCTTAAAACGCGATATCGCATCTCATTTCTATGTTTCATGGTAAGATACAATATGATTTGCGAAGTGTTATGTATTCCTCGTCTACACATCAAATGAATGTAAATACGACACTTCCTTGCAAGGAAATAGCGTTTGCAGATGTCTACGTATCGTTGCAATAGAGTTCTTATGATTCTTAAAACGCGATATCGCATCTCATTTCTATGTTTCATGGTAAGGTATAATATGATTTGCGAAGTGTTATGTATCCGTCGTCTACACTTCAAATGAATGTAAATGCGACATTTTCTTGCAAGGAAATAGCGTTTGCAGATATCTACGTATCGTAGCAATGGATTTCTGGTGCTTCTTAAAACGCGATATCGCATGTCATTTCTATGTTTCATGGTAAGATATAATATGATTTGCGAAGTGTTATGTATTCCTCGTCTACACTTCAAATGAATGTAAATGCGACACTTCTTTGCAAGGAAATAGCGTTTGCAGATGTCTACGTATCGTTGCAATAGAGTTCTTATGATTCGTAAAACGCGATATCGCATCTCATTTCTATGTTTCATGGTAAGATATAATATGATTTGCGGAGTGTTATGTATTCCTCGTCTACACTTCAAATGAATGTAAATGCGACACTTCCTTGCAAGGAAATAGCGTTTGCAGATGTCTACGTATCGACACAATAGAGTTCAAATGCTTCTTAAAACGAGATATTGCATCTCATATCTATGTGTCATTATAAGATATAATATTCATTGCGAAGTGATATTCATTCCTCGTCTACGATTCAAATGAATGTAAATGCGACACTTCCTTGCAAGGAAATAGCGTTTGCAGATGTCTACGGATCGTAGCAATAGAGTTCTAATGCTTCTTAAAACGCGATATCGCATCTCATTTCTATGTTTCATGGTAAGATATAATACGATTTGCGAAGTGTTATGTATTCCTCGGCTACACTTCAAATGAATGTAAATGCGACACTTTTTTGCAAGAAAATAGCGTTTGCAGATGTCTACGTATCGTAGCAATAGCTTTCTAGTGCTTCTTAAAACGCGATATCGCATCTCATTTCTATGTTTCATGGTAAGATATAATATGATTTGCGATGTGTTATGTATTCCTCGTCTACACTTCAAATGAATGTAAATGCGACACTTCCTTGCAAGGAAATAGCGTTTGCAGATGTCTACGTATCGTAGCAATAGAGTTCTTATGATTCTTAAAACGCGATATCGCATCTCATTTCTATGTTTCATGGTAAGATATAATACGATTTGCGAAGTGTTATTTATTCCTCGGCTACACTTCAAATGAATGTAAATGCGACACTTCTTTGCTAGGAAATAGCGATTGCAGATGTCTACGTATCGTAGCAGTAGAGATCTTATGATTCTTAAAACGCGATATCGCATCTCATTTCTATGTTTCATGGTAAGATATAATATGATTTGCGGAGTGTTATGTATTCCTCGTCTACACTTCAAATGAATGCAAATGCGACACTTCCTTGCAAGGAAATAGCGTTTGCAAATGTCTACCTATCGTAGCAGTAGTGTTCTAATGCTTCTTAAAACGCGATATTGCATCTCATTTCTATGTTTCATGGAAAGATATAACATGATTTTCGAAGTGTTATGTATTCCTAGTCTACTCTTCAAATGAATGTGAATGCGATACTTCCTCGCTAGGAAATAGCGTTTGCAGATGTCTACGTATCGTAGCAGTAGCTTTCTAGTGCTTCTTAAAACGCGATATCGCATCTCATTTCTATGTTTCATGGTAAGATGTAATATGATTTGCGAAGTGTCATGTATTCCTCGTCTACACTTCAAATGAATGTAAATGCGACACTTCCTTGCTAGGAAATAGCGTCTGCAGATGTCTACGTATCGTAGCAATAGAGTTCTTATGATTCTTAAAACGCGATATCGCATCTCATTTCTATGTTTCATGGTAAGGTATAATATGATTTGCGAAGTGTTATGTATTCCTCGTCTACGCATCAAATGAATGTAAATGCGACACTTCCTTGCAAGGAAATAGCGTTTGCAGGTGTCTACTGTCACGTCCGGGACCGGGAGAATTTCCGGAGTCGTCCGTACGAAACGAAATATAAAACACAGGGCCGATCACTCGATTGTGATGGGTACCGTGGTTTCCTTTTATGGGACGCGAGCCGGAATTGTACCCTTTTCGACGCGGTGAGGTGAAATTTACTTACCTTTCGTCGATTAACACTTTAATATCCTCTTTCCAGGTATCGCCGTTGTCGAGGGTCACCGGCTGGGACAGTGGACGCGTAAGATAGGCGTTGAGGGAGCGTCAATGGAGAGAGGGTCCAGCGACGTTGACCGGACTCGGATGCTGGCGTCGGAGATGTCGGTGGTGCTGCAGGAGGCTGGATGCGGACAGCAGTAACAGCAATCACGGAATGGTAGGCTGGGCACGCCTGGGATCCGTTATATTCCCGCACAAGTTGTCGCAAGAAATTCTTTCTACCGGCGCGGCGCGTCATCTCTTGGTAGCGGAGCGACACATACGAGATCTTCTTCTCCTAACCAGATTCGAGTCGGATAAGCGGCGGTCCGCTCTATCGTCGTCGGTCCAGGAGGGTGAAGAGTGATCGTCCACTCGGGAGATCTTCCACTTGTATTCGGCACAGATAAGCGGCGGTCCGCTCTATCTAATGCAGAGGTTCAAGTATCTGTATCTCCGCAAAGTAGCGCTGTGTATGGTTGTACGCGAGAACCGGAGTGTGTCGCGTAGATATAAAATGAATAAGGACTCGGATGTAGAAATAAAATAGAGATATATTCTTGATTAATCCTAGCTATACACTTACTTCCCTATCTAGATTTAGAGTAACATAATGAACTAGAAATAGAACTTAGATTTAGAAATAGAGTAGGAACTTGAAATGGAACTTGAATACGATTTGAATTAGAAGTCGAGGTTTGAGAGAGGTCCGAAGTCGGGCGATGCCCGGGACGAAGTGTCGATCCACTCGCGTGCACGAGACCTCCTCGGTTCTCGTGGCGCGCCAGTCGCTGAGCTCTTCGAGTGGGGCGGACGGTAGGAGTAGGGCGGACGGCCCTTGCGGTGGGGCGCGGCTCGCGTTACGCGTGAGCCGCGCGCGTCGAGTGCGCGCGCGAGCGCATCGCTTCTTAGAGAATATTGATTATACATATATCTTAAAATTATGTGTGAGTGTTGTTCGTGTTACATCGAATAGTGTCGTGTGTACTTAGATCTAGAATTAATATATATAGTTATATATATTAGAAAAAATGAAGTATGGCTGAGTTACGGTGGGCGATTCGGTGGGTCGTTGTTGCGAAGGTGGATCGTGGGTGCTGTGATTTGCGCGGTAGCGCAAATGATTGTTCCATCTCCGGGGCGTGATTTGCGGGTCGGCTGCCTTAGCTCGGCGAAAGGGGTGTTTACCCGTGCGCTGGGCCGTGGACGGGTGCAGGTAATTCGTCCCTGCTCTGTGTGGGAGGTGTCGGAGGGTGGACGGCGATACGCCGGACGTCACACTACGTATCGTAGCAATGGATTTCTGATGCTCCTTAAAACGCGATATCGCATCCCATTTCTATGTTTCATGGTAAGATATAATATGATTTGCGAAGTGTTATGTATTCCTCGTCTACACTTCAAATGAATGAAAATACGACACTTCCTTGCTAGGAAATAGCGTCTGCAGATATCTAGGTATCGTAGCAATAGAGTCCTAATGCTTCTTAAAACGAGATATTGCATCTCATATCTATGTTTCATGATAAGATATAATATTCATTGCGAAGTGTTATGCATTCCTCGTCTACGATTCAAATGAATGTAAATGCGACACTTCCTTGCAAGGAAATAGCGTTTGCAGATGTCTACGTATCGTAGCAATAGAGTTCTAATGCTTCTCAGAACGTGATATCGCATCTCATTTCTATGTTTCATGGTAAGATATAATATGATTTGCGAAGTGTCATGTATTCTTCGTCTAAACTTCAAATGAATGTAAATGCGACACTTCCTTGCAAGGAAATAGCGTTTGCAGATGTCTACGTATCGTAGCAAAAGAGTTCTAATGCTTCTTAAAACGCGATATCGCATCTCATTTCTATGTTTCATGGTAAGATATAATATGATTTGCGAAGTGTTATGTATTCCTCGTCTACACATCAACTGAATGTAAATGCGACACTTCCTCGCAAGGAAATAGCGTTTGCAAATGTCTACCTATCGTAGCAGTAGTGTTCTAATGCTTCTTAGAACGTGATATCGCATCTCATTTCTATGTTTCATGGTAAGATATAATATGATTTGCGAAGTGTTATGTATTACTCGTCTACACTTCAAATGAATGTAAATGCGACACTTCCTTGCAAGGAAATAGCGTTTGCAGATGTCTACGTATCGAAGCAATAGAGTTCAAATGCTTCTTAAAACGAGATATTGCATCTCATATCTATGTTTCATGATAAGATATAATATGCATTGCGAAGTGTTATGCATTCCTCGTCTACGATTCAAATGAATGTAAATGCGACACTTCCTCGCAAGGAAATAGCGTTTGCAGATGTCTACGTATCGTAGCAATAGAGTTCTTATGATTCTTAAAACGCGATATCGCATCTCATTTCTATGTTTCATGGTAAGGTATAACATGATTTGCGAAGTGTTACGTATTCATCGTCTACACTTCAAATGAATGTGAATGCGATACTTCCTCGCTAGGAAATAGCGTTTGCAGATGTCTACGTATCGTAGCAATAGCTTTCTAGTGCTTCTTAAAACGCGATATCGCATCCAATTGCTATGTTTCATGGTAAGATATAATATGATTTGCGAAGTGTTATGTATTCCTTGTATACACCTCAAATGAATGTAAATGCGACACTTCCTTGCAAGAAAATAGCGTTTGCAGATGTCTACGTATCGAAGCAATAGATTTCAAATGCTTCTTAAAACGAGATATTGCATCTCATATCTATGTTTCATGATAAGATATAATATTCTTTGCGAAGTGTTATGCATTCCTCGTCTACGATTCAAATGAATGTAAATGCGACTCTTCCTTGCAAGGAAATAGCGTTTGCAAATGTCTACCTATCGTAGCAGTAGTGTTCCAATGCTTCTTAGAACGCGATGTCGCATCTCATTTCTATGTTTCATGGTAAGATATAATATGATTTGCGAAGTGTTATGTATTCCTCGTCTACACATCAAATGAATGTAAATGCGACACTTCCTTGCAAGGAAATAGCGTTTGCAGATGTCTACGTATCGTAGCAATATAGTTCTTATGATTCTTAAAACGCGATATCGCATCTCATTTCTATGTTTCATGGTAAGGTATAATATGATTTGCGAAGTGTTATGTATTCCTTGTCTACACTTCAAATGAATGTAAATGCGACACTTCCTTGCAAGGAAATAGCGTTTGCAGATGTCTACGTATCGTAGCAATAGATTTCTTATGATTCTTAAAACGCGATATCGCATCTCATTTCTACGTATCACGGTAAGATATAATAAGATTTGCGAAGTGTCATGTATTCCTCGTCTACACTTCAAATGATTGTGAATGCGACACTTCCTCGCTAGGAAATAGCGTTTGCAGATGTCTACGTATCGTAGCAATAGATTTCTAATGCTTCTTAAAACGCGATATCGCATCTCATTTCTATGTTTCATGGTAAGATATAATATGAATTGCGAAGTGTTATGTATTCCTCGTCTACACTTCAATTGAATGTAAATGCGACACTTCTTTGCAAGGAAATAGCGTTTGCAAATGTCTACCTATCGTAGCAATAGTGTTCTAATGCTTCTTAAAACGCGATATCGCATCTCATTTCTATGTTTCATGGTAAGATATAATATAATTTGCGAAGTGTCATGTATTCCTCGTCTACACTTCAAATGGATGTAAATGCGACACGTCCTTGCAAGGAAATAGCGTTTGCAGATGTCTACGTATCGTAGCAATAGAGATCTTATGATACTTAAAACGCGATATCGCATCTCATTTCTATGTTTCATGGTAAGATATAATATGATTTGCGAAGTGTCATGTATTCCTCGTCTACACTTCAAATGAATGTAAATGCGACACTTCCTTAGAAGGAAATAGCGTTTGCAGATGTCCACGTATCGTAGCATTAGAGTTCTTATGACTCTTAAAACGCGATATCGCATCTCATTTCTACGTTTCATGGTAAGATATTATATGATTTGCGAAGTGTCATGTATTCCTCGTCTACACTTCAAATAAATGTAAGTGCGACACTTCCTTGCTAGGAAGTAGCGTCTGCAGATGTCTAGGTATCGTAGCAATAGAGTTCTAATGCTTCCTAAACGCGATACCGCATCTCATTTCTATGTTTCGTGGTAAGATATAATATGATTTGCGAAGTGTCATGTATTCCTCGTCCACGCTTCAAATGAAT
Organism: Xylocopa sonorina; assembly: GCF_050948175.1. Lineage (NCBI taxonomy): Eukaryota > Metazoa > Arthropoda > Insecta > Hymenoptera > Apidae > Xylocopa > Xylocopa sonorina. The sequence continues at coordinate 118,686 of NW_027490172.1, forward strand.
GTAAATGCGACACTTCCTTGCAAGGAAATAGCGTTTGCAGATGTCTACGTATCGTAGCAATAGAGTTCTTATTATTCTTAAAACGCGATATCGCATTACATTTCTATGTTTCATGGTAAGATATAATATGATTTGCGAAGTGTTATGTATTCCTCGTCTACACATCAAATGAATGTAAATGCGACACTTCCTTGCTAGGAAATAGCGTCTGCAGATGTCTAGGTATCGTAGCAATAGAGTTCTAATGCTTCTTAAAACGCGATATCGCATCTCATTTCTATGTATCATGGTAAGATATAAAATGATTTGCGAAGTGTTATGCATTCCTCGTCTACGATTCAAATGAATGTAAATGCGACACTTCCTTGCAAGGAAATAGCGTTTGCAGATGTCTACGTATCGTAGCAATAGAGTTCTTATGATTCTTAAAACGCGATATCGCATCTCATTTCTATGTTTCATGGTAAGGTACAACATGATTTGCGAAGTGTTACGCATTCATCGTCTACACTTCAAATGAATGTGAATGCGATACTTCCTCGCTAGGAAATAGCGTTTGCAGATGTCTACGTATCGTAGCAATAGCTTTCTAGTGCTTCTTAAAACGCGATATCGCATCCCATTGCTATGTTTCATGGTAAGATATAATATGACTAGCGAAGTATCATGTAGTCCTCGTCCACACTTCAAATGAATGTAAATGCGACACTTCCTTGCTAGGAAATAGCGTCTGCAGATGTCTAGGTATCGTAGCAATAGAGATCTAATGCTTCTTAAAACGCGATATCGCATCTCATTTCTACGTTTCATGGTAAGATATTATATGATTTGCGAAGTGTCATGTATTCCTCGTCTACCCTTCAAATGAATGTAAATGCGACACTTCCTTGCTAGGAAGTAGCGTCTGCAGATGTCTAGGTATCGTAGCAATAGAGTTCTAATGCTTCTTAAAACGCGATATCGCATCTCACTTCTATGTTTCGTGGTAAGATATAATATGATTTGTGAAGTGTCATGTATTCCTCGTCCACGCTTCAAATGAATGTAAATGCGACACTTCCTTGCAAGGAAATAGCGTTTGCAGATGTCTACGTATCGTAGCAATAGATTTCTTATGATTCTTAAAACGCGATATCGGATCTCATTTCTATGTTTCATGGTAAGATATAATATGATTTGCGATGTGTTATGTATTCCTCGTCTACACATCAACTAAATGTAAATGCGACACTTCCTTGCAAGGAAATGGCGTTTGCAGATGTCTACGTATCGTAGCAATAGAGTTCTTACGATTCTTAAAACGCGATATCGCATCTCATTTCTACGTTTCATGGTAAGATATTATATGATTTGCGAAGTGTCATGTATTCCTCGTCTACACTTCAAATGAATGAAAATGCAACACTTCCTTGCAAGGAAATAGCGTTTGCAAATGTCTACCTATCGTAGCAATAGTGTTCTAATGCTTCTTAAAACGCGATATCGCATCTCATTTCTATGTTTCATGGTAAGATATAATATGATTTGCGAAGTATTATGTATTCCTCGTCTACATATCAAATGAATGTAAGTGCGACACTTCTTTGCAAGGAAATAGCGTTTGCAGATGTCTACGTATCGTAGCAATAGAGTTCTTATGATTCTTAAAACGCGATATCGCATCTCATTTCTATGTTTCATGGTAAGATATAATATGATTTGAGGAGTGTTATGTATTCCTCGTCTACACTTCAAATGAATGTAAATGCGACACTTCCTTGCTAGGAAGTAGCGTCTGCAGATGTCTAGGTATCGTAGCAATGGTGTTCTAATGCTTCTTAAAACGCGATATCGCATCTCGTTTCTATGTTTCGTGGTAAGATATAATATGATTTGCGAAGTGTCATGTATTCCTCGTCCACGCTTCGAATGAATGTAAATGCGACACTTCCTTGCAAGGAAATAGCGTTTGCAGATGTCTAGGTATCGTAGCAATAGAGTTCTTGTGACTCTTAAATCGCGATATCGGATCACATTTCTATGTTTCATGGTAAGATATAATATGATTTGCGAAGTGTTATGTATTCCTCGTCTACACTTCAAATGAATGTAAATGCGACACTTCTTTGCAAGGAAATAGCGTTTGCAGGTGTCTACGTATCGTAACAATAGAGTTCTTATGATTCTTAAAATGCGATATCGCATCACATTTCTATGTTTCATGGTAAAATATAATATGATTTGCGGAGTGTTATGTATTCCTCGTCTACACTTCAAATGAATGTAAATGCGACACTTCCTTGCAAGGAAATAGCGTTTGCAGATGTCTACGTATCGTAGCAATAGAGTTCTTATGATTCTTAAAACGCGATATCGGATCTCATTTCTATGTTTCATGGTAAGATATAATACGATTTGCGAAGTGTTATGTATTCCTCGTCCACACTTCAAATGAATGTAAATGCGAAACTTCCTTGCAAGGAAATAACGTCTGCAGATGTATAGGTATCGTAGCAATAGAGTTCTTATGATTCTTAAAACGCGATATCGCATCTCATTTCTATGTTTCATGGTAAGATATAATATGATTTGCGAAGTGTTATTTATTCCTCGTCTACACTTCAAATGAATGAAAATGCAACACTTCCTTGCAAGGAAATAGCGTTTGCAAATGTCTACCTATCGTATCAATAGTGTTCTAATGCTTCTTAAAACGCGATATCGCATCTCATTTCTATGTTTCATGGTAAGATATAATATGATTTGCGAAGTATTATGTATTCCTCGTCTACATATCAAATGAATGTAAGTGCGACACTTCTTTGCAAGGAAATAGCGTTTGCAGATGTCTACGTATCGTAGCAATAGAGTTCTTATGATTCTTAAAACGCGATATCGCATCTCATTTCTATGTTTCATGGTAAGATATAATATGATTTGAGGAGTGTTATGTATTCCTCGTCTACACTTCAAATGAATGTAAATGCGACACTTCCTTGCTAGGAAGTAGCGTCTGCAGATGTCTAGGTATCGTAGCAATAGAGTTCTAATGCTTCTTAAAACGCGATATCGCATCTCATTTCTATGCTTCGTGGTAAGATATAATATGATTTGCGAAGTGTCATGTATTCCTCGTCCACGCTTCAAATGAATGTAAATGCGACACTTCCTTGCAAGGAAATAGCGTTTGCAGATGTCTACGTATCGTAGCAATAGTGTTCTTGTGATTCTTAAATCGCGATATCGGATCTCATTTCTATGTTTCATGGTAAGATATAATATGATTTGCGAAGTGTTATGTATTCCTCGTCTACACTTCAAATGAATGTAAATGCGACACTTCTTTGCAAGGAAATAGCGTTTGCAGATGTCTACGTATCGTAACAATAGAGTTCTTATGATTCTTAAAACGCGATATCGCATCACATTTCTATGTTTCATGGTAAAATATAATATGATTTGCGGAGTGTTATGTATTCCTCGTCTACACTTCAAATGAATGTGAATGCGACACTTCCTCGCTAGGAAATAGTGTTTGCAGATATCTACGTATCGTAGCAATAGTGTTCTAATGCTTCTTAAAACGCGATATCGCATCTCATTTCTATGTTTCATGGTAAGATATAATATGATTTGCGAAGTGTCATGTATTCCTCGTCTACACTTCAAATGGATGTAAATGCGACACTTCCTTGCAAGGAAATAGCGTTTGCAGATGTCTACGTATCGAAGCAATAGAGTTCAAATGCTTCTTAAAACGAGATATTGCATCTCATATCTATGTTTCATGATAAGATATAATATTCATTGCGAAGTGTTATGCATTCCTCGTCTACGATTCAAATGAATGTAAATGCGACACTTCCTTGCAAGGAAATAGCGTTTGCAGATGACTACGTATCGTAGCAATAGAGTTCTAATGCTTCTTAAAACGCGATATCGCATCTCATTTCTATGTTTCATGGTAAGATATAATATGATTTGCGAAGTTTTATGTATTCCTCGTCTACACATCAAATGAATGTAAATGCGACACTTCCTTGCTAGGAAATAGCGTCTGCAGATGTCTAGGTATCGTAGCAATAGAGTTCTAATGCTTCTTAAAACGCGATATCGCATCTCATTTCTATGTATCATGGTAAGATATAAAATGATTTGCGAAGTGTTATGCATTCCTCGTCTACGATTCAAATGAATGTAAATGCGACACTTCCTCGCAAGGAAATAGCGTTTGCAGATGTCTACGTATCGTAGCAATAGAGTTCTTATGATTCTTAAAACGCGATATCGCATCTCATTTCTATGTTTCATGGTAAGGTATAACATGATTTGCGAAGTGTTACGTATTCATCGTCTACACTTCAAATGAATGTGAATGCGATACTTCCTCGCTAGGAAATAGCGTTTGCAGATGTCTACGTATCGTAGCAATAGCTTTCTAGTGCTTCTTAAAACGCGATATCGCATCCAATTGCTATGTTTCATGGTAAGATATAATATGATTTGCGAAGTGTTATGTATTCCTTGTCTACACCTCAAATGAATGTAAATGCGACACTTCCTCGCAAGGAAATAGCGTCTGCAGATGTCTAGGTATCGTAGCAATAGAGTTCTAATGCTTCTTAAAACGCGATATCGCATCTCATATCTGTGTTTCATGATAAGATATAATATTCTTTGCGAAGTGTTATGCATTCCTCGTCTATGATTCAAATGAATGTAAATGCGACTCTTCCTTGCAAGGAAATAGCGTTTGCAAATGTCTACCTATCGTAGCAGTAGTGTTCTAATGCTTCTTAGAACGCGATGTCGCATCTCATTTCTATGTTTCATGGTAAGATATAATATGATTTGCGAAGTGTTATGTATTCCTCGTCTACACATCAAATGAATGTAAATGCGACACTTCCTTGCAAGGAAATAGCGTTTGCAGATGTCTACGTATCGTAGCAATATAGTTCTTATGATTCTTAAAACGCGATATCGCATCTCATTTCTATGTTTCATGGTAAGGTATAATATGATTTGCGAAGTGTTATGTATTCCTTGTCTACACTTCAAATGAATGTAAATGCGACACTTCCTTGCAAGGAAATAGCGTTTGCAGATGTCTGCGTATCGTAGCAATAGAGTTCTTATGATTCTTAAAACGCGATATCGCATCTCATTTCTATGTTTCATGGTAAGGTACAACATGATTTGCGAAGTGTTACGTATTCAGCGTCTACACTTCAAATGAATGTGAATGCGATACTTCCTCGCTAGGAAATAGCGTTTGCAGATGTATAGGTATCGTAGCAATAGAGTTCTTATGATTCTTAAAACGCGATATCGCATCTCATTTCTATGTTTCATGGTAAGATATAATATGATTTGCGAAGTGTTATTTATTCCTCGTCTACACTTCAAATGAATGAAAATGCAACGCTTCCTTGCAAGGAAATAGCGTTTGCAAATGTCTACCTATCGTATCAATAGTGTTCTAATGCTTCTTAAAACGCGATATCGCATCTCATTTCTATGTTTCATGGTAAGATATAATATGATTTGCGAAGTATTATGTATTCCTCGTCTACATATCAAATGAATGTAAGTGCGACACTTCTTTGCAAGGAAGTAGCGTTTGCAGATGTCTACGTATCGTAGCAATAGAGTTCTTATGATTCTTAAAACGCGATATCGCATCTCATTTCTATGTTTCATGGTAAGATATAATATGATTTGAGGAGTGTTATGTATTCCTCGTCTACACTTCAAATGAATGTAAATGCGACACTTCCTTGCTAGGAAGTAGCGTCTGCAGATGTCTAGGTATCGTAGCAATAGAGTTCTAATGCTTCTTAAAACGCGATATCGCATCTCATTTCTATGCTTCGTGCTAAGATATAATATGATTTGCGAAGTGTCATGTATTCCTCGTCCACGCTTCAAATGAATGTAAATGCGACACTTCCTTGCAAGGAAATAGCGTTTGCAGATGTCTACGTATCGTAGCAATAGAGTTCTTGTGATTCTTAAATCGCGATATCGGATCTCATTTCTATGTTTCATGGTAAGATATAATATGATTTGCGAAGTGTTATGTATTCCTCGTCTACACTTCAAATGAATGTAAATGCGACACTTCTTTGCAAGGAAATAGCGTTTGCAGATGTCTACGTATCGTAACAATAGAGTTCTTATGATTCTTAAAACGCGATATCGCATCACATTTCTATGTTTCATGGTAAAATATAATATGATTTGCGGAGTGTTATGTATTCCTCGTCTACACTTCAAATGAATGTGAATGCGACACTTCCTCGCTAGGAAATAGTGTTTGCAGATATCTACGTATCGTAGCAGTAGCGTCCTAATGCTTCTTAAAACGAGATATCGCATCTCATTGCTATGTTTCATGGTAAGATATAATAAGATTTGCGAAGTGTCATGTATTCCTCGTCTACACTTCAAATGAATGTGAATGCGACACTTCCTCGCTAGGAAATAGCGTTTGCAGATGTCTACGTATCGTAGCAATAGATTTCTAATGCTTCTTAAAACGCGATATCGCATCTCATTTCTATGTTTCATGGTAAGATATAATATGATTTGCGGAGTGTCATGTATTCCTCGTCTACACTTCAAATGAATGTAAATGCGACACTTCCTTAGAAGGAAATAGCGTTTGCAGATGTCTACGTATCGTAGCATTAGAGTTCTTATGATTCTTAAAACGCGATATCGCATCTCATTTCTACGTTTCATGGTAAGATATTATATGATTTGCGAAGTGTCATGTATTCCTCATCTACACTTCAAATAAATGTAAGTGCGACACTTCCTTGCTAGGAAGTAGCGTCTGCAGATGTCTAGGTATCGTAGCAATAGAGTTCTAATGCTTCCTAAACGCGATATCGCACCTCATTTCTATGTTTCGTGGTAAGATATAATATGATATGCGAAGTGTCATGTATTCCTCGTCCACGCTTCAAATGAATGTAAATGCGACACTTCCTTGCAAGGAAATAGCGTTTGCAGATGTCTGCGTATCGTAGCAATAGAGTTCTTATGATTCTTAAAACGCGATATCGGATCTCATTTCTATGTTTCATGGTAAGATATAATATGATTTGCGAACTGTTATGTATTCCTCGTCTACACTTCAAATGAATGTAAATGCTACACTTCTTTGCAAGAAAATAGCGTTTGCAGATGTCTACGAATCGTAGCAATAGAGTTCTTATTATTCTTAAAACGCGATATCGCATCACATTTCTATGTTTCATGGTAAGATATAATATGATTTGCGAAGTGTTATGTATTCCTCGTCTACACATCAAATGAATGTAAATGCGACACTTCCTTGCTAGGAAATAGCGTCTGCAGATGTCTAGGTATCGTAGCAATAGAGTTCTAATGCTTCTTAAAACGCGATATCGCATCTCATTTCTATGTATCATGGTAAGATATAAAATGATTTGCGAAGTGTTATGCATTCCTCGTCTACGATTCAAATGAATGTAAATGCGACACTTCCTTGCAAGGAAATAGCGTTTGCAGATGTCTACGTATCGTAGCAATAGAGCTCTTATGATGCTTAAAACGCGATATCGCATCTTATTTCTATGTTTCATGGTAAGGTATAACATGATTTGCGAAGTGTTACGTATTCATCGTCTACACTTCAAATGAATGTGAATGCGATACTTCCTCGCTAGGAAATAGCGTTTGCAGATGTCTACGTATCGTAGCAATAGCTTTCTAGTGCTTCTTAAAACGCGATATCGCATCCCATTGCTATGTTTCATGGTAAGATATAATATGACTAGCGAAGTATCATGTATTCCTCGTCCACACTTCAAATGAATGTAAATGCGACACTTCCTTGCTAGGAAATAGCGTCTGCAGATGTCTAGGTATCGTAGCAATAGAGTTCTTATGATTCTTAAAACGCGATATCGCATCTCATTTCTACGTTTCATGGTAGGATATTATATGATTTGCGAAGTGTTATGTATTCCTCGTCTACACATCAAATGAATGTAAATGCGACACTTCCTTGCTAGGAAATAGCGTTTGCCGATGTCTACGTATCGTAGCAATAGAGTTCTTATGATTCTTAAAACGCGATATCGCATCTCATTTCTATGTTTCATGGTATGATATAATATGATTTGCGAAGTGTTATGTATTCCTCGTCTACACTTCAAATGAATGTAAATGCGACACTTCCTTGCAAGGAAATAGCGTTTGCAGATGTCTACGTATCGAAGCAATAGATTTCAAATGCTTCTTAAAACGAGATATTGCATCTCATATCTACGTTTCATGATAAGATATAATATTCATTGCGAAGTGTTATGCATTCCTCGTCTACGATTCAAATGAAAGTAAATGCGACACTTCGTTGCAAGGAAATAGCGATTGCAGATGTCTACGTATCGTAGCAATAGAGTTCATATGATCCTTAAAACGCGATATCGCATCTCATAGCTATGTTTCAAGATAAGATATAATATTCATTGCGAAGTGTTATGCATTCCTCCTCTACGATTCAAATGAATGTAAATGCGACACTTCCTTGCAAGGAAATAGCGTTTGCAGATGTCTACGTATCGTAGCAATAGAGTTCTTATGATTCTTAAAACGCGATATCGCATCTCATTTCTGTTTCATGGTAAGGTATAATATGATTTGCGAAGTGTCATGTATTCCTCGTCTACACTTCAAATGAATGTAAATGCGACACTTCCTTGCAAGGAAATAGCGTTTGCAAATGTCTGCCTATCGCAGCAATAGTGTTCTAATGCTTCTTAAAACGCGATATCGCATCTCATTTCTATGTTTCATGGTAAGACATAATATGATTTGCGAAGTGTCATGTATTCCTCGTCTACACTTCAAATGAATGTAAATGCGACACTTCCTTGCTAGGAAATAGCGTCTGCAGATGTCTACGTATCGTAGCAGTAGAGATCTTATGATTCTTAAAACGCGATATCGCATCTCATTTCTATGTTTCATGGTAAGATATAATATGATTTGCGGAGTGTTATGTATTCCTCGTCTACACTTCAAATGAATGCAAATGCGACACTTCCTTGCTAGGAAATAGCGTCTGCAGATGTCTACGTATCGTAGCAATAGAGTTCTAATGCTTCTTAAAACGCGATATCGCATCTCATTTCTATGTTTCATGGTAAGATATAATATGATTTGCTAAGTGCTATGTATTCCTCGCCTACACTTCAAATGAATGTAAATGCGACACTTCCTTGCAAGGAAATAGCGTTTGCAAATGTCTGCCTATCGCAGCAATAGTGTTCTAATGCTTCTTAAAACGCGATATCGCATCTCATTTCTATGTTTCATGGTAAGATGTAATATGATTTGCGAAGTTTTATGTATTCCTCCTCTACACTTCAAATGAATGTAAATGCGACACTTCCTTGCAAGGAAATGGCGTTTGCAAATGTCTACCTATGGTAGCAATAGTATTCTAATGCTTCTTAAAACGCGATATCGCAACTCATTTCTATGTTTCATGGTAAGATATAATATGATTTGCGAACTGTTATGTATTCCTCGTCTACACTTCAAATGAATGTAAATGCGACACTTCCTTGCAAGGAAATAGCGTATGCAGATGTCTACGTATCGAAGCAATAGAGTTCAAATGCTCCTTAAAACGAGATATTGCATCTCATATCTATGTTTCATGATAAGATATAATATTCATTGCGATGTGTTATGCATTCCTCGTCTACACTTCAAATGAATGTGAATGCGACACTTCCTTGCAAGGAAAAAGCGATTGCAGATGTCTACGTATCGTAGCAATAGAGTTCATATGATTCTTAAAACGTGATATCGCATCTCATTTCTATGTTTCATGGTAAGATATAACATGATTTGCGAAGTGTTACGTATTCCTAGTCTACTCTTCAAATGAATGTGAATGCGATACTTCCTCGCTAGGAAATAGCGTTTGCAGATGTCTAGGTATCGTAGCAATAGAGATCTAATGCTTCTTAAAACGCGATATCGCATCTCATTTCTATGTTTCATGGTAAGATACAATATGATTTGCGAAGTGTTATGTATTCCTCGTCTACACATCAAATGAATGTAAATACGACACTTCCTTGCAAGGAAATAGCGTTTGCAGATGTCTACGTATCGTTGCAATAGAGTTCTTATGATTCTTAAAACGCGATATCGCATCTCACTTCTATGTTTCATGGTAAGGTATAATATGATTTGCGAAGTGTTATGTATTCCTCGTCTACACTTCAAATGAATGTAAATGCGACACTTCTTTGCTAGGAAATAGCGATTGCAGATGTCTACGTATCGCAGCAGTAGAGATCTTATGATTCTTAAAACGCGATATCGCATCTCATTTCTATGCTTCATGGTAAGATATAATATGATTTGCGGAGTGTTATGTATTCCTCGTCTACACTTCAAATGAATGCAAATGCGACACTTCCTTGCAAGGAAATAGCGTTTGCAAATGTCTACCTATCGTAGCAGTAGTGTTCTAATGCTTCTTAAAACGCGATATCGCATCTCATTTCTATGTTTCATGGTAAGATACAATATGATTTGCGAAGTGTTATGTATTCCTCGTCTACACATCAAATGAATGTAAATACGACACTTCCTTGCAAGGAAATAGCGTTTGCAGATGTCTACGTATCGTTGCAATAGAGTTCTTATGATTCTTAAAACGCGATATCGCATCTCATTTCTATGTTTCATGGTAAGGTATAATATGATTTGCGAAGTGTTATGTATTCCTCGTCTACACTTCAAATGAATGTAAATGCGACACTTCCTTGCAAGGAAATAGCGTTTGCAGATGTCTACGTATCGTAGCAATAGAGTTCTTATGATTCTTAAAACGCGATATCGCATCTCATTTCTATGTTTCATGGTAAGATATAATACGATTTGCGAAGTGTTATTTATTCCTCGGCTACACTTCAAATGAATGTAAATGCGACACTTCTTTGCTAGGAAATAGCGATTGCAGATGTCTACGTATCGTAGCAGTAGAGACCTTATGATTCTTAAAACGCGATATCGCATGTCATTTCTATGTTTCATGGTAAGATATAATATGATTTGCGGAGTGTTATGTATTCCTCGTCTACACTTCAAATGAATGCAAATGCGACACTTCCTTGCAAGGAAATAGCGTTTGCAAATGTCTACCTATCGTAGCAGTAGTGTTCCAATGCTTCTTAAAACGCGATATCGCATCTCATTTCTATGTTTCATGGTAAGATATAATATGATTTGCGAAGTGTTATGTATTCCTCGTCTACACATCAAACGAATGTAAATGCGACACTTCCTTGCAAGGAAATAGCGTTTGCAGATGTCTACGTATCGTAGCAATAGAGTTCTAATGCTTCATAAAACGAGATATTGCATCTCATATCTATGTTTGATGATAAGATATAATATTCATTGCGAAGTGTTATGCATTCCTCGTCTACGATTCAAATGAATGTAAATGCGACACTTCCTTGCAAGGAAATAGCGTTTGCAGATGTCTACGTATCGTAGCAATAGAGTTCATATGATCCTTAAAACGCGATATCGCATCTCATATCTATGTTTCAAGATAAGATATAATATTCATTGCGAAGTGTTATGCATTCCTCGTCTACGATTCAAATGAAAGTAAATGTGACACTTCATTGCAAGGAAATAGCGATTGCAGATGTCTACGTATCGTAGCAATAGAGATCTAATGCTTCTTAAAACGCGATATCGCATCTCATTTCTATGTTTCATGGTAAGATATAATATGATTTGCGAAGTGTTATGTATTCCTCGTCTACACTTCAAATGAATGTAAATGCAACCCTTCCTTACAAGGAAATAGCGTTTGCAGATGTCTACGTATCGATGCAATAGAGTTCAAATGCTTCTTAAAACGAGATATTGCATCTCATATCTATGTTTCATGATAAGATATAATATTCATTGCGATGTGTTATGCATTCCTCCTCTACGATTCAAATGAATGTAAATGCGACACTTCCTTGCAAGGAAATAGCGTTTGCAGATGTCTACGTATCGTAGCAATAGAGTTCTTATGATTCTTAAAACGTGATATCGCATCTCATTTCTATGTTTCATGGTAAGATATAACATGTAAGTGTTACGTATTCCTAGTCTACTCTTCAAATGAATGTGAATGCGATACTTCCTCGCTAGGAAATAGCGTTTGCAGATGTCTAGGTATCGTAGCAATAGAGATCTAATGCTTCTTAAAACGCGATATCGCATCTCATTTCTATGTTTCATGGTAAGATACAATATGATTTGCGAAGTGTTATGTATTCCTCGTCTACACATCAAATGAATGTAAATACGACACTTCCTTGCAAGGAAATAGCGTTTGCAGATGTCTACGTATCGTTGCAATAGAGTTCTTATGATTCTTAAAACGCGATATCGCATCTCATTTCTATGTTTCATGGTAAGGTATAATATGATTTGCGAAGTGTTATGTATTCCTCGTCTACACTTCAAATGAATGTAAATGCGACACTTCTTTGCTAGGAAATAGCGATTGCAGATGTCTACGTATCGTAGCAGTAGAGATCTTATGATTCTTAAAACGCGATATCGCATCTCATTTCTATGCTTCATGGTAAGATATAATATGATTTGCGGAGTGTTATGTATTCCTCGTCTACACTTCAAATGAATGCAAATGCGACACTTCCTTGCAAGGAAATAGCGTTTGCAAATGTCTACCTATCGTAGCAGTAGTGTTCTAATGCTTCTTAAAACGCGATATCGCATCTCATTTCTATGTTTCATGGTAAGATACAATATGATTTGCGAAGTGTTATGTATTCCTCGTCTACACATCAAATGAATGTAAATACGACACTTCCTTGCAAGGAAATAGCGTTTGCAGATGTCTACGTATCGTTGCAATAGAGTTCTTATGATTCTTAAAACGCGATATCGCATCTCATTTCTATGTTTCATGGTAAGGTATAATATGATTTGCGAAGTGTTATGTATTCCTCGTCTACACTTCAAATGAATGTAAATGCGACACTTCCTTGCAAGGAAATAGCGTTTGCAGATGTCTACGTATCGTAGCAATAGAGTTCTTATGATTCTTAAAACGCGATATCGCATCTCATTTCTATGTTTCATGGTAAGATATAATACGATTTGCGAAGTGTTATTTATTCCTCGGCTACACTTCAAATGAATGTAAATGCGACACTTCTTTGCTAGGAAATAGCGATTGCAGATGTCTACGTATCGCAGCAGTAGAGACCTTATGATTCTTAAAACGCGATATCGCATGTCATTTCTATGTTTCATGGTAAGATATAATATAATTTGCGGAGTGTTATGTATTCCTCGTCTACACTTCAAATGAATGCAAATGCGACACTTCCTTGCAAGGAAATAGCGTTTGCAAATGTCTACCTATCGTAGCAGTAGTGTTCTAATGCTTCTTAAAACGCGATATCGCATCTCATTTCTATGTTTCATGGTAAGATATAATATGATTTGCGAAGTGTTATGTATTCCTCGTCTACACATCAAACGAATGTAAATGCGACACTTCCTTGCAAGGAAATAGCGTTTGCAGATGTCTACGTATCGTAGCAATAGAGTTCTAATGCTTCATAAAACGAGATATTGCATCTCATATCTATGTTTGATGATAAGATATAATATTCATTTGCGAAGTGTTATGCATTCCTCGTCTACGATTCAAATGAATGTAAATGCGACACTTCCTTGCAAGGAAATAGCGTTTGCAGATGTCTACGTATCGTAGCAATAGAGTTCAAATGTTTCTTAAAACGCGATATCGCATCTCATATCTATGTTTCATGATAAGATATAATATTCATTGCGAAGTGTTATGCATTCCTCGTCTATACTTCAAATGAATGTGAATGCGACACTTCCTCGCTAGGAAATAGCGTTTGCAGATGTCTACGTATCGTAGCAATAGATTTCTAATGCTTCTTAAAGCGCGATATCGCATCTCATTTCTATGTTTCATGATAAGATATAATGTGATTTGCGAAGTGTCATGCATTCCTCGTCTACACTTCAAAGGAATGTAAATGCCACACTTCCTTGCTAGGAAATAGCGTCTTCAGATTTCTAGGTATCGTAGCAATAGAGTTCTAATGCTTCTTAAAACGCGATATCGCATCTCATTTCTATGTTTCATGGTAAGATGTAATATGATTTGCGAAGTGTTATGTATTCCTCCTCTACACTTCAAATGAATGTAACTGCGACACTTCCTTGCAAGGAAATAGCGTTTGCAAATTTCTACCTATCGTAGCAGTAGTGTTCTAATGCTTCTTAAAACGCGATATCGCATCTCATTTCTATGTTTCATGGAAAGATATAACATGATATTCGAAGTGTTATGTATTCCTGGTCTACTCTTCAAATGAATGTGAATGCGATACTTCCTCGCTAGGAAATAGCGTTTGCAGATGTCTACGTATCGTAGCAGTAGCTTTCTAGTGCTTCTTAAAAACGCGATATCGCATCTCATTTCTATGTTTCATGGTAAGATATAATATGATTTGCGAAGTGTTATGTATTCCTCGTCTACACATCAAATGAATGTAAATGCGACACTTCCTTGCAAGGAAATAGCGTTTGCAGATGTCTACGTATCGTAGCAATAGAGTTCTTATGATTCTTAAAACGCGATATCGCCTCTCATTTCTATGTTTCCATGGTAAGATATTATATGATTTGCGAAGTGTCATGTATTCCTCGTCTATACTTCAAATGAATGTAAATGCGACACTTCCTTGCAAGGAAATAGCGTTTGCAGATGTCTACGTATCGTAGCAATAGAGTTCTAATGCTTCTTAGAACGCGATATCGCATCTCATTTCTATGTTTCATGGTAAGATATAATATGATTTGCGAAGTGTTATGTATTCCTCGTCTACACTTCAAATGAATGTGAATGCGACACTTTCTCGCTAGGAAATAGCGTTTGCAGATGTCTACGTATCGCAGCAATAGATTTCTAATGCTTCTTAAAATGCGATATCGCATTTCATTTCTATGTTTCATGGTAAGATAGAATATGATTTGCGAAGTGTTATGTATTCCTCGTCTACACTTCAAATGAATGTAAATGCGACACTTCCTTGCTAGGAAATAGCGTCTGCAGATGTCTACGTATCGTAGCAGTAGAGATCTTATGATTCTTAAAACGCGATATCGCATCTCATTTCTATGTTTCATGGTAAGATATAATATGATTTGCGGAGTGTTATGTATTCCTCGTCTACACTTCAAATGAATGCAAATGCGACACTTCCTTGCTAGGAAATAGCGTCTGCAGATGTCTACGTATCGTAGCAATAGAGTTCTAATGCTTCTTAAAACGCGATATCGCATCTCATTTCTATGTTTCATGGTAAGATATAATATGATTTGCTAAGTGCTATGTATTCCTCGCCTACACTTCAAATGAATGTAAATGCGACTCTTCTTTGCTAGGAAATAGCGTTTGCAAATGTCTACCTATCGTAGCAATAGTGTTCTAATGCTTCTTAAAACGCGATATTGCATCTCATATCTATGTTTCATGATAGGATATAATATTCATTGCGAAGTGTTATGCATTCCTCGTCTATACTTCAAATGAATGTGAATGCGACACTTCCTCGCTAGGAAATAGCGTTTGCAGATGTCTACGTATCGTAGCAATAGAGTTCTTATGATTCTTAAAACGCGATATCGCATCTCATTTCTATGTTTCATGGTAAGATGTAATATGATTTGCGAAGTGTTATGCATTCCTCGTCTACGATTCAAATGAATGTAAATGCGACACTTCCTTGCAAGGAAATAGCGTTTGCAGATGTCTACGTATGGTAGCAATAGAGTTCTTATGATTCTTAAAACGCGATATCGCATCTCATTTCTATGTTTCATGGTAAGATATTACATGATTTGCGAAGTGTCATGTAGTCCTCGTCTACACTTCAAATGAATGTAAATGCGACACTTCCTTGCAAGGAAATAGCGTTTGCGGATGTCTACGTATCGTAGCAATAGAGTTCCAATGCTTCTTAAAACGCGATATCGCATCTAATTTCTATGTTTCATGGTAAGATATAATATGATTTGCGAAGTGTCATGTATTCCTCGTCTACACTTCAAATGAATGTAAATGCGACACTTCCTTGCAAGGAAATAGCGTTTGCAGGTGTGTACGTGTCGTAGCAATAGAGTTCTAATGCTTCTTAAAACGCGAAATCGCATCTCATTATTATGTTTCGTGGTAAGATATAATTAGATTTGCGAAGTGTCATGTATTCCTCGTCTACACATAAACTGAATGTAAATGCGACACTTCCTCGCAAGGAAATAGCGTTTGCAAATGTCTACCTATCGTAGCAGTAGTGTTCTAATGCTTCTTAGAACGCGATATCGCATCTCATTTCTATGTTTCATGGTAAGATATAATATGATTTGCGAAGTGTTATGTATTACTCGTCTACACTTCAAATGAATGTAAATGCGACACTTCCTTGCAAGGAAATAGCGTTTGCAGATGTCTACGTATTGAAGCAATAGATTTCAAATGCTTCTTAAAACGACATATTGCATCTCATATCTATGTTTGATGATAAGATATAATATTCATTGCGAAGTGTTATGCATTCCTCGTCTACGATTCAAATGAAAGTAAGTGCGACACTTCCTTGCAAGGAAATAGCGATTGCAGATGTCTACGTATCGTAGCAATAGATTTCTTATGATCCTTAAAACGCGATATCGCATCTCATTTCTATGTTTCATGGTAAGATATAATATGATTTGCGATGTGCTATGTATTCCTCGTCTACACTTCAAATGAATGTAAATGCGACACTTCCTTGCAAGGAAATAGCGTCTGCAGATGTCTAGGTATCGTAGCAATAGAGTTCTAATGCTTCTTAAAACGCGATATCGCATCTCATTTCTACGTATCACGGTAAGATATAATAAGATTTGCGAAGTGTCATGTATTCCTCGTCTACACTTCAAATGAATGTGAATGCGACACTTCCTCGCAAGGAAATAGCGTTTGCAGATGTCTACGTATCGTAGCAATAGTGTTCTAATGCTTCTTAAAACGCGATATCGCATCTCATTTCTATGTTTCATGGTAAGATATAATATGATTTGCGAAGTGTCATGTATTCCTCGTCTACACTTCAAATGGATGTAAATGCGACACTTCCTTGCAAGGAAATAGCGTTTGCAGATGTCTACGTATCGTAGCAATAGAATTCTTATGATTCCTAAAACGCGATATCGCATCTCATTTCTATGTTTCATGGTAGGATATAATATGATTTGCGGAGTGTTTGTATTCCTCGTCTACACTTCAAATGAAAGCAAATGCGACACTGCCTTGCAAGGAAATAGCGTTTGCAAATGTCTACCTATAGTAGCAGTATTGTTCTAATGCTTCTTAGAACGCGATATCGCATCCCATTTCTATGTTTCATGGTAAGATATAATATGATTTGCGAAGTGTTACGTATTCATCGTCTACACTTCAAATGAATGTGAATGCGATACTTCCTCGTTAGGAAATAGCGTTTGCAGATGTCAACGTATCGTAGCAATAGCTTTCTAGTGCTTCTTAAAACGCGATATCGCATCCCATTGCTATGTTTCATGGTAAGATATAATATGACTAGCGAAGTATCATGTATTCCTCGTCCACACTTCAAATGAATGTAAATGCGACACTTCCTTGCTAGGAAATAGCGTCTGCAGATGTCTAGGTATCGTAGCAATAGAGATCTAATGCTTCTTAAAACGCGATATCGCATCTCATATCTATGTTTCATGATAAGATATAATATTCATTGCGAAGTGTTATGCATTCCTCGTCTACGATTCAAATGAATGTAAATGCGACACTTCCTTGCAAGGAAATAACGTCTGCAGATGTATAGGTATCGTAGCAACAGAGTTCTAATGCTTCTTAAAACGCGATATCGCATCTCATTTCTATGTTTCGTGGTAGGATATAATATGATTTGCGAAGTGTCATGTATTCCTCGTCCACGCTTCAAATGAATGTAAATGCGACACTTCCTTGCAAGGAAATAGCGTTTGCAGATGTCTACGTATCGTAGCAATGGAGTTCTAATGCTTCTTAAAACGCGATATCGCATCTCATTTCTATGTTTCATGGTAAGATATAATATGATTTGCGATGTGTTATGTATTCCTCGTCTACACATCAACTGAATGTAAATGCGACACTTCCTTGCAAGGAAATAGCGTTTGCAGATGTCTACGTATCGTAGCAATAGAATTCTTATGATTCCTAAAACGCGATATCGCATCTCATTTCTATGTTTCATGGTAAGATATAATATGATTTGAGGAGTGTTATGTATTCCTCGTGTACACTTCAAATGAATGTAAATGCGACACTTCCTTGCTAGTGAAGTAGCGTCTGCAGATGTCTAGGTATCGTAGCAATAGAGTTCTAATGCTTCTTAAAACGCGATATCGCATCTCGTTTCTATGTTTCGTGGTAAGATATAATATGATTTGCGAAGTGTCATGTATTCCTCGTCCACGCTTCGAATGAACGTAAATGCGACACTTCCTTGCAAGGAAATAGCGTTTGCAGATGTCTACGTATCGTAGCAATAGAGTTCTTGTGATTCTTAAATCGCGATATCGGATCTCATTTCTATTTTTCATGGTAAGGTATAATATGATTTGCGAAGTGTTATGTATTCCTCGTCTACACTTCAAATGAATGTAAATGCGACACTTCTTTGCAAGGAAATAGCGTTTGCAGATGTCTACGTTTCGTAACAATAGAGTTCTTATGATTCTTAAAACGCGATATCGCATCACATTGTTATGTTTCATGGTAAAATATAATATGATTTGCGGAGTGTTATGTATTCCTCGTCTACACTTCAAATGAATGTGAATGCGACACTTCCTCGCTAGGAAATAGTGTTTGCAGATATCTACGTATCGTAGCAGTAGAGTTCTAATGCTTCTTAAAACGCGATATCGCATCTCATTTCTACGTTTCATGATAAGATATTATATGATTTGCGAAGTGTCATGTATTCCTCATCTACCCTTCAAATGAATGTAAATGCGACACATCCTTGCTAGGAAGTAGCGTCTGCAGATGTCTAGGTATCGTAGCAATAGAGTTCTAATGCTTCTTAAAACGCGATATCGCATCTCATTTCTATGTTTCGTGGTAAGATATAATATGATTTGCGAAGTGTCATGTATTCCTCGTCCACGCTTCAAATGAATGTAAATGCGACACTTCCTTGCAAGGAAATAGCGTTTGCAGATGTCTACGTATCGTAGCAATAGAGTTCTTATGATTCTTAAAACGCGATATCGGATCTCATTTCTATGTTTCATGGTAAGATATAATATGATTTGCGAAGTGTTATGTATTCCTTGTCCACACTTCAAATGAATGTAAATGCGACACTTCCTTGCAAGGAAATAGCGTTTGCAGATGTCTACGTATCGTAACAATAGAGTTCTCATGATTCTTAAAACGCGATATCGCATCTCATTTCTATGTTTCATGGTAAGATATAATATGTTTTGCGAAGTGTTATTTATTCCTCGTCTACACTTCAAATGAATGAAAATGCAACACTTCCTTGCAAGGAAATAGCCTTAGCAAATGTCTACCTATCGTAGCAATAGTGTACTAATGCTTCTTAAAACGCGATATCGCATCTCATTTCTGTGTTTCATGGTAAGATATAATATGATTTGCGAAGTATTATGTATTCCTCGTCTACATATCAAATGAATGTAAGTGCGACACTTCTTTGCAAGGAAATAGCGTTTGCAGATGTCTACGTATCGTAGCAATAGAATTCTTATGATTCCTAAAACGCGATATCGCATCTCATTTCTATGTTTCATGGTAAGATATAATATGATTTGAGGAGTGTTATGTATTCCTCGTGTACACTTCAAATGAATGTAAATGCGACACTTCCTTGCTAGGAAGTAGCGTCTGCAGATGTCTAGGTATCGTAGCAACAGAGTTCTAATGCTTCTTAAAACGCGATATCGCATCTCGTTTCTATGTTTCGTGGTAAGATATAATATGATTTGCGAAGTGTCATGTATTCCACGTCCACGCTTCGAATGATCGTAAATGCGACACTTCCTTGCGAGGAAATAGCGTTTGCAGATGTCTACGTATCGTAGCAATAGAGTTCTTGTGATTCTTAAATCGCGATATCGGATCTCATTTCTATGTTTCATGGTAAGGTATAATATGATTTGCGAAGTGTTATGTATTCCTCGTCTACACTTCAAATGAATGTAAATGCGACACTTCTTTGCAAGGAAATAGCGTTTGCAGATGTCTACGTTTCGTAACAATAGAGTTCTTATGATTCTTAAAACGCGATATCGCATCACATTGTTATGTTTCATGGTAAAATATAATATGATTTGCGGAGTGTTATGTATTCCTCGTCTACACTTCAAATGAATGTGAATGCGACACTTCCTCGCTAGGAAATAGTGTTTGCAGATATCTACGTATCGTAGCAGTAGAGTTCTAATGCTTCTTAAAACGCGATATCGCATCTCATTTCTATGTTTCATGGTAAGATATAATATGATTTGCGAAGTGTTATGTATTCCTCGTCTACATATCAAATGAATGTAAATGCGACACTACCTTGCAAGGAAATAGCGTTTGCAGATGTCTACGTATCGTAGCAATAGAGTTCTTATGATTCTTAAAACGCGATATCGCATCACATTGTTATGTTTCATGGTAAAATATAATATGATTTGCGGAGTGTTACGTATTCCTCGTCTACACTTCAAATGAATGTAAATGCGACACTTCTTTGCAAGGAAATAGTGTTTGCAGATATCTACGTATCGTAGCAGTAGAGTTCTAATGCTTCTTAAAACGCGATATCGCATCTCATTTCTATGTTTCGTGGTAAGATATAATATGATTTGCGAAGTGTCATGTATTCCTCGTCCACGCTTCAAATGAATGTAAATGCGACACTTCCTTGCAAGGAAATAGCGTTTGCAGATGTCTACGGATCGTAGCAATAGAGTTCTAATGCTTCTTAAAACGCGATATCGCATCTCATTTCTATGTTTCATGGTAAGATATAATACGATTTGCGAAGTGTTATGTATTCCTCGGCTACATTTCAAATGAATGTAAATGCGACACTTTTTTGCAAGAAAATAGCGATTGCAGATGTCTACGTATCGTAGCAGTAGAGTTCTTATGATTCTTAAAACGCGATATCGCATCTCAACTCTATGTTTCATGGTAAGATATAATATGATTTGCGAAGTGTTATGTATTCCTCGTCTGCACTTCAAATGAATGTAAATGCGACACTTCCTTGCAAGGAAATAGCGTTTGCAGATGTCTACGTATCGTAGCAATAGAGTTCTTATGATTCTTAAAACGCGATATCGCATCTCATTTCTATGTTTCAAGGTAAGATATAATACGATTTGCGAAGTGTTATTTATTCCTCGGCTACACTTCAAATGAATGTAAATGCGACACTTCTTTGCTAGGAAATGGCGATTGCAGATGTCTACGTATCGTAGCAGTAGAGATCTTATGATTCTTAAAACGCGATATCGCATCTCATTCCTATGTTTCATGGTAAGATATAATATGATTTGCGGAGTGTTATGTATTCCTCGTCTACACTTCAAATGAATGCAAATGCGACACTTCCTTGCAAGGAAATAGCGTTTGCAAATGTCTACCTATCGTAGCAGTAGTGTTCTAATGCTTCTTAAAACGCGATATCGCATCTCATTTCTATGTTTCATGGTAAGATACAATACGATTTGCGAAGTGTTATGTATTCCTCGGCTACACTTCAAATGAATGTAAATGCGACACTTTTTTGCAAGAAAATAGCGATTGCAGATGTCTACGTATCGTAGCAGTAGAGTTCTTATGATTCTTAAAACGCGATATCGCATCTCATTTCTATGTTTCATGGTAAGATATAATATGATTTGCGAAGTGTTATGTATTCCTCGTCTACACTTCAAATGAATGTAAATGCGACACTTCCTTGCAAGGAAATAGCGTTTGCATATGTCTACGTATCGTAGCAGTAGAGATCTTATGATTCTTAAAACGCGATATCGCATCTCATTTCTATGTTTCATGGTAAGATATAATATGATTTGCGGAGTGTTGTGTATTCCTCGTCTACACTTCAAATGAATGCAAATGCGACACTTCCTTGCAAGGAAATAGCGTTTGCAAATGTCTACCTATCGTAGCAGTAGTGTTCTAATGCTTCTTAAAACGCGATATCGCATCTCATTTCTATGTTTCATGGTAAGATATAATATGATTTGCGAAGTGTTATGTATTCCTCGTCTACACATCAAACGAATGTAAATGCGACACTTCCTTGCAAGGAAATAGCGTTTGCAGATGTCTACGTATCGTAGCAATAGAGTTCTAATGCTTCTTAAAACGAGATATTGCATCTCATATCTATGTTTGATGATAAGATATAATATTCATTGAGAAGTGTTATGCATTCCTCGTCTACGATTCAAATGAATGTAAATGCGACACTTCCTTGCAAGGAAATAGCGTTTGCAGATGTCTACGTATCGTAGCAATAGAGTTCAAATGTTTCTTAAAACGCGATATCGCATCTCATATCTATGTTTCATGATAAGATATAATATTCATTGCGAAGTGTTATGCATTCCTCGTCTATACTTCAAATGAATGTGAATGCGACACTTCCTCGCTAGGAAATAGCGTTTGCAGATGTCTACGTATCGTAGCAATAGAGTTCAAATGTTTCTTAAAACGCGATATCGCATCTCATATCTATGTTTCATGATAAGATATAATATTCATTGCGAAGTGTTATGCATTCCTCGGCTACACTTCAAATGAATGTAAATGCGACACTTTTTTGCAAGAAAATAGCGATTGCAGATGTCTACGTATCGTAGCAGTAGAGTTCTTATGATTCTTAAAACGCGATATCGCATCTCATTTCTATGTTTCATGGTAAGATATAATATGATTTGCGAAGTGTTATGTATTCCTCGTCTACACTTCAAATGAATGTAAATGCGACACTTCCTTGCAAGGAAATAGCGTTTGCAGATGTCTACGTATCGTAGCAGTAGAGATCTTATGATTCTTAAAACGCGATATCGCATCTCATTTCTATGTTTCATGGTAAGATATAATATGATTTGCGGAGTGTTGTGTATTCCTCGTCTACACTTCAAATGAATGCAAATGCGACACTTCCTTGCAAGGAAATAGCGTTTGCAAATGTCTACCTATCGTAGCAGTAGTGTTCTAATGCTTCTTAAAACGCGATATCGCATCTCATTTCTATGTTTCATGGTAAGATATAATATGATTTGCGAAGTGTTATGTATTCCTCGTCTACACATCAAACGAATGTAAATGCGACACTTCCTTGCAAGGAAATAGCGTTTGCAGATGTCTACGTATCGTAGCAATAGAGTTCTAATGCTTCTTAAAACGAGATATTGCATCTCATATCTATGTTTGATGATAAGATATAATATTCATTGAGAAGTGTTATGCATTCCTCGTCTACGATTCAAATGAATGTAAATGCGACACTTCCTTGCAAGGAAATAGCGTTTGCAGATGTCTACGTATCGTAGCAATAGAGTTCAAATGTTTCTTAAAACGCGATATCGCATCTCATATCTATGTTTCATGATAAGATATAATATTCATTGCGAAGTGTTATGCATTCCTCGTCTATACTTCAAATGAATGTGAATGCGACACTTCCTCGCTAGGAAATAGCGTTTGCAGATGTCTACGTATCGTAGCAATAGAGTTCAAATGTTTCTTAAAACGCGATATCGCATCTCATATCTATGTTTCATGATAAGATATAATATTCATTGCGAAGTGTTATGCATTCCTCGTCTATACTTCAAATGAATGTAAATGCGACACTTCCTTGCAAGGAAATAGCGTTTGCAGATGTCTACGTATCGTAGCAATAGAGTTCTTATGATTCTTAAAACGCGATATCACATCTCATTTCTATGTTTCATGGTAAGATATAATACGATTTGCGAAGTGTTATTTATTCCTCCGCTACACTTCAAATGAATGTAAATGCGACACTTCTTTGCTAGGAAATAGCGATTGCAGATGTCTACGTATCGTAGCAGTAGAGATCTTATGATTCTTAAAACGCGATATCGCATCTCATTTCTATGTTTCATGGTAAGATATAATATGATTTGCGGAGTGTTATGTATTCCTCGTCTACACTTCAAATGAATGCAAATGCGACACTTCCTTGCAAGGAAATAGCGTTTGCAAATGTCTACCTATCGTAGCAGTAGTGTTCTAATGCTTCTTAAAACGCGATATCGCATCTCATTTCTATGTTTCATGGTAAGATATAATATGATTTGCGAAGTGTTATGTATTCCTCGTCTACACATCAAACGAATGTAAATGCGACACTTCCTTGCAAGGAAATAGCGTTTGCAGATGTCTACGTATCGTAGCAATAGAGTTCTAATGTTTCTTAAAACGAGATATTGCATCTCATATCTATGTTTGATGATAAGATATAATATTCATTGCGAAGTGTTATGCATTCCTCGTCTACGATTCAAATGAATGTAAATGCGACACTTCCTTGCAAGGAAATAGCGTTTGCAGATGTCTACGTATCGTAGCAATAGAGTTCAAATGTTTCTTAAAACGCGATATCGCATCTCATATCTATGTTTCATGATAAGATATAATATTCATTGCGAAGTGTTATGCATTCCTCGTCTATACTTCAAATGAATGTGAATGCGACACTTCCTCGCTAGGAAATAGCGTCTTCAGATTTCTAGGTATCGTAGCAATAGTGTTCTAATGCTTCTTAAAACGCGATATTGCATCTCACTTCTGTTTCATGGTAAGATGTAGTATGATTTGCGAAGTGTTATTCATTCCTCCTCTACACTTCAAATGAATGTAAATGCGACACTTCCTTGCAAGGAAATAGCGTTTGCAGATGTCTACATATCGTAGCAATAGAATTCTAGAGCTTCTTAAAACGCGTTATCGCATCTCATTTCTATGTTTCATGATAAGATATAATATGATTTGCGAAGTGTCATGCATTCCTCGTCTACACTTCAAATGAATGTAAATACCACACTTCCTTGCAAGGAAATAGCGTTTGCAGATGTCTACGTATCGTAGCAATAGAGTTCTTATGATTCTTAAAACGCGATATCGGATCTCATTTCTATGTTTCATGGTAAGATATAATATGATTTGCGAAGTGTTATGTATTCCTTGTCCACACTTCAAATGAATGTAAATGCGACACTTCCTTGCAAGGAAATAGCGTTTGCAGATGTCTACGTATCGTAACAATAGAGTTCTCATGATTCTTAAAACGCGATATCGCATCTCATTTCTATGTTTCATGGTAAGATATAATATGTTTTGCGAAGTGTTATTTATTCCTCGTCTACACTTCAAATGAATGAAAATGCAACACTTCCTTGCAAGGAAATAGCCTTAGCAAATGTCTACCTATCGTAGCAATAGTGTACTAATGCTTCTTAAAACGCGATATCGCATCTCATTTCTGTGTTTCATGGTAAGATATAATATGATTTGCGAAGTATTATGTATTCCTCGTCTACATATCAAATGAATGTAAGTGCGACACTTCTTTGCAAGGAAATAGCGTTTGCAGATGTCTACGTATCGTAGCAATAGAATTCTTATGATTCCTAAAACGCGATATCGCATCTCATTTCTATGTTTCATGGTAAGATATAATATGATTTGAGGAGTGTTATGTATTCCTCGTGTACACTTCAAATGAATGTAAATGCGACACTTCCTTGCTAGGAAGTAGCGTCTGCAGATGTCTAGGTATCGTAGCAATAGAGTTCTAATGCTTCTTAAAACGCGATATCGCATCTCGTTTCTATGTTTCGTGGTAAGATATAATATGATTTGCGAAGTGTCATGTATTCCTCGTCCACGCTTCGAATGATCGTAAATGCGACACTTCCTTGCGAGGAAATAGCGTTTGCAGATGTCTACGTATCGTAGCAATAGAGTTCTTGTGATTCTTAAACCGCGATATCGGATCTCATTTCTATGTTTCATGGTAAGGTATAATATGATTTGCGAAGTGTTATGTATTCCTCGTCTACACTTCAAATGAATGTAAATGCGACACTTCTTTGCAAGGAAATAGCGTTTGCAGATGTCTACGTTTCGTAACAATAGAATTCTTATGATTCTTAAAACGCGATATCGCATCACATTGTTATGTTTCATGGTAAAATATAATATGATTTGCGGAGTGTTATGTATTCCTCGTCTACACTTCAAATGAATGTGAATGCGACACTTCCTCGCTAGGAAATAGTGTTTGCAGATATCTACGTATCGTAGCAGTAGAGTTCTAATGCTTCTTAAAACGGGATATCGCATCTCATTTCTATGTTTCATGGTAAGATATAATATGATTTGCGAAGTGTTATGTATTCCACGTCTACACTTCAAATGAATGTAAATGCGACACTTCCTTGCAAGGAAATAGCGTTTGCAAATGTCTACCTGTCGTAGCAATAGTGTTCTAATGTTTCTTAAAACGCGATATCGCATCTCATTTCTATGTTTCATGGTAAGATATAATATGATTTGCGAAGTGTTATGTATTCCTCGTCTACATATCAAATGAATGTAAATGCGACACTACCTTGCAAGGAAATAGCGTTTGCAGATGTCTACGTATCGTAGCAATGGAGTTCTTATGATCCTAAAAACGTGATATCGCATCTCATTTCTATGTTTCATGGTAAGGTATAATATGATTTGCGAAGTGTTATATATCCGTCGTCTACACTTCAAATGAATGTAAATGCGACACTTTCTTGCAAGGAAATAGCGTTTGCTGATGTCTACGTATCGTAGCAATGGATTTCTGCTGCATCTTAAAACGCGATATCGCATCTCATTTCTATGTTTCATGGTAAGATATAATATGATTTGCGATGTGTTATGTATTCCTCGCCTACACATCAACTGAATGTAAATGCGACACTTCCTTGCAAGGAAATAGCGTTTGCAGATGTCTACGTATCGTAGCAATAGATTTCTTATGATACTTAAAACGCGATATCGCATCTCATTTCTACGTTTCATGCTAAGATATTATATGATTTCCGAAGTGTCATGTATTCCTCGTCTACACTTCAAATGAATGTAAATGCGACACTTCTTTGCAAGGAAATAGCGTTTGCAGATGTCTACGTATCGTTGCAATAGAGTTCTTATGATTCTTAAAACGCGATATCGCATCTCATTCCTATGTTTCATGGTAAGATATAATATGATTTGCGGAGTGTTATGTATTCCTCGTCTACACTTCAAATGAATGTAAATGCGACACTTCCTTGCAAGGAAATAGCGTTTGCAGATGTCTACGTATCGAAACAATAGAGTTCAAATGCTTCTTAAAACGAGATATTGCATCTCATATCCATGTTTCATTATAAGATATAATATTCATTGCGAAGTGATATGCATTCCTCGTCTACGATTCAAATGAATGTAAATGCGACACTTCCTTGCAAGGAAATAGCGTTTGCAGATGTCTACGGATCGTAGCAATAGAGTTCTAATGCTTCTTAAAACGCGATATCGCATCTCATTTCTATGTTTCATGGTAAGATATAATACGATTTGCGAAGTGTTATGTATTCCTCGGCTACACTTCAAATGAATGTAAATGCGACACTTTTTTGCAAGAAAATAGCGATTGCAGATGTCTACGTATCGTAGCAGTAGAGTTCTTATGATTCTTAAAACGCGATATCGCATCTCAACTCTATGTTTCATGGTAAGATATAATATTCATTGCGAAGTGATATGCATTCCTCGTCTACGATTCAAATGAATGTAAATGCGACACTTCCTTGCAAGGAAATAGCGTTTGCAGATGTCTACGTATCGTAGCAATAGAGATCTTATGATTCTTAAAACGCGATATCGCATCTCATTTCTATGTTTCATGGTAAGATATAATATGATTTGCGAAGTGTCATGTATTCCTCGTCTACACTTCAAATGAATGTAAATGCGACACTTCCTTAGAAGGAAATAGCGTTTGCAGATGTCTACGTATCGTAGCATTAGAGTTCTTATGATTCTTAAAACGCGATATCACATCTCATTTCTGCGTTTCATGGTAAGATATTATATGATTTGCGAAGTGTTACGTATTCATCGTCTACACTTCAAATGAATGTGAATGCGATACTTCCTCGTTAGGAAATAGCGTTTGCAGATGTCTACGTATCGTAGCAATAGCTTTCTAGTGCTTCTTAAAACGCGATATCGCATCCCATTGCTATGTTTCATGGTAAGATATAATATGACTAGCGAAGTATCATGTATTCCTCGTCCACACTTCAAAAGAATGTAAATGCGACACTTCCTTGCTAGGAAATAGCGTCTGCAGATGTCTAGGTATCGTAGCAATAGAGATCTAATGCTTCTTAAAACGCGATATCGCATCTCATATCTATGTTTCATGATAAGATATAATATTCATTGCGAAGTGTTATGCATTCCTCGTCTACGATTCAAATGAATGTAAATGCGACACTTCCTTGCAAGGAAATAACGTCTGCAGATGTATAGGTATCGTAGCAACAGAGTTCTAATGCTTCTTAAAACGCGATATCGCATCTCATTTCTATGTTTCGTGGTAGGATATAATATGATTTGCGAAGTGTCATGTATTCCTCGTCCACGCTTCAAATGAATGTAAATGCGACACTTCCTTGCAAGGAAATAGCGTTTGCAGATGTCTACGTATCGTAGCAATAGAGTTCTAATGCTTCTTAAAACGCGATATCGCATCTCATTTCTATGTTTCATGGTAAGATATAATATGATTTGCGATGTGTTATGTATTCCTCGTCTACACATCAACTGAATGTAAATGCGACACTTCCTTGCAAGGAAATAGCGTTTGCAGATGTCTACGTATCGTAGCAATAGAATTCTTATGATTCCTAAAACGCGATATCGCATCTCATTTCTATGTTTCATGGTAAGATATAATATGATTTGAGGAGTGTTATGTATTCCTCGTGTACACTTCAAATGAATGTAAATGCGACACTTCCTTGCTAGGAAGTAGCGTCTGCAGATGTCTAGGTATCGTAGCAATAGAGTTCTAATGCTTCTTAAAACGCGATATCGCATCTCGTTTCTATGTTTCGTGGTAAGATATAATATGATTTGCGAAGTGTCATGTATTCCTCGTCCACGCTTCGAATGAACGTAAATGCGACACTTCCTTGCAAGGAAATAGCGTTTGCAGATGTCTACGTATCGTAGCAATAGAGTTCTTGTGATTCTTAAATCGCGATATCGGATCTCATTTCTATTTTTCATGGTAAGGTATAATATGATTTGCGAAGTGTTATGTATTCCTCGTCTACACTTCAAATGAATGTAAATGCGACACTTCTTTGCAAGGAAATAGCGTTTGCAGATGTCTACGTTTCGTAACAATAGAGTTCTTATGATTCTTAAAACGCGATATCGCATCACATTGTTATGTTTCATGGTAAAATATAATATGATTTGCGGAGTGTTATGTATTCTTCGTCTACACTTCAAATGAATGTGAATGCGACACTTCCTCGCTAGGAAATAGTGTTTGCAGATATCTACGTATCGTAGCAGTAGAGTTCTAATGCTTCTTAAAACGCGATATCGCATCTCATTTCTACGTTTCATGATAAGATATTATATGATTTGCGAAGTGTCATGTATTCCTCGTCTACCCTTCAAATGAATGTAAATGCGACACATCCTTGCTAGGAAGTAGCGTCTGCAGATGTCTAGGTATCGTAGCAATAGAGTTCTAATGCTTCTTAAAACGCGATATCGCATCTCATTTCTATGTTTCGTGGTAAGATATAATATGATTTGCGAAGTGTCATGTATTCCTCGTCCACGCTTCAAATGAATGTAAATGCGACACTTCCTTGCAAGGAAATAGCGTTTGCAGATGTCTACGTATCGTAGCAATAGAGTTCTTGTGATTCTTAAACCGCGATATCGGATCTCATTTCTATGTTTCATGGTAAGGTATAATATGATTTGCGAAGTGTTATGTATTCCTCGTCTACACTTCAAATGAATGTAAATGCGACACTTCTTTGCAAGGAAATAGCGTTTGCAGATGTCTACGTTTCGTAACAATAGAATTCTTATGATTCTTAAAACGCGATATCGCATCACATTGTTATGTTTCATGGTAAAATATAATATGATTTGCGGAGTGTTATGTATTCCTCGTCTACACTTCAAATGAATGTGAATGCGACACTTCCTCGCTAGGAAATAGTGTTTGCAGATATCTACGTATCGTAGCAGTAGAGTTCTAATGCTTCTTAAAACGGGATATCGCATCTCATTTCTATGTTTCATGGTAAGATATAATATGATTTGCGAAGTGTTATGTATTCCACGTCTACACTTCAAATGAATGTAAATGCGACACTTCCTTGCAAGGAAATAGCGTTTGCAAATGTCTACCTGTCGTAGCAATAGTGTTCTAATGTTTCTTAAAACGCGATATCGCATCTCATTTCTATGTTTCATGGTAAGATATAATATGATTTGCGAAGTGTTATGTATTCCTCGTCTACATATCAAATGAATGTAAATGCGACACTACCTTGCAAGGAAATAGCGTTTGCAGATGTCTACGTATCGTAGCAATGGAGTTCTTATGATCCTAAAAACGTGATATCGCATCTCATTTCTATGTTTCATGGTAAGGTATAATATGATTTGCGAAGTGTTATATATCCGTCGTCTACACTTCAAATGAATGTAAATGCGACACTTTCTTGCAAGGAAATAGCGTTTGCTGATGTCTACGTATCGTAGCAATGGATTTCTGCTGCATCTTAAAACGCGATATCGCATCTCATTTCTATGTTTCATGGTAAGATATAATATGATTTGCGATGTGTTATGTATTCCTCGCCTACACATCAACTGAATGTAAATGCGACACTTCCTTGCAAGGAAATAGCGTTTGCAGATGTCTACGTATCGTAGCAATAGATTTCTTATGATACTTAAAACGCGATATCGCATCTCATTTCTACGTTTCATGCTAAGATATTATATGATTTCCGAAGTGTCATGTATTCCTCGTTTACACTTCAAATGAATGTAAATGCGACACTTCCTTGCAAGGAAATAGCGATTGCAGATGTCTATGTATCGTAGCAATAGAGTTCATATGATTCTTAAAACGCGATATCGCATCACATTTCTATGTTTCATGGTAAGATATAATATGATTTGCGAAGTGTTATGTATTCCTCGTCTACACATCAAATGAATGTAAATGCGACACTTTCTTGCAAGGAAATAGCGTTTGCAGATGTCTACGTATCGTAGCAATGGATTTCTGGTGCTTCTTAAAACGCGATATCGCATGTCATTTCTATGTTTCATGGTAAGATATAATATGATTTGCGAAGTGTTATGTATTCCTCGTCTACACTTCAAATGAATGTAAATGCGACACTTCTTTGCAAGGAAATAGCGTTTGCAGATGTCTACGTATCGTTGCAATAGAGTTCTTATGATTCTTAAAACGCGATATCGCATCTCATTCCTATGTTTCATGGTAAGATATAATATGATTTGCGGAGTGTTATGTATTCCTCGTCTACACTTCAAATGAATGTAAATGCGACACTTCCTTGCAAGGAAATAGCGTTTGCAGATGTCTACGTATCGAAACAATAGAGTTCAAATGCTTCTTAAAACGAGATATTGCATCTCATATCTATGTTTCATTATAAGATATAATATTCATTGCGAAGTGATATGCATTCCTCGTCTACGATTCAAATGAATGTAAATGCGACACTTCCTTGCAAGGAAATAGCGTTTGCAGATGTCTACGGATCGTAGCAATAGAGTTCTAATGCTTCTTAAAACGCGATATCGCATCTCATTTCTATGTTTCATGGTAAGATATAATACGATTTGCGAAGTGTTATGTATTCCTCGGCTACACTTCAAATGAATGTAAATGCGACACTTTTTTGCAAGAAAATAGCGATTGCAGATGTCTACGTATCGTAGCAGTAGAGTTCTTATGATTCTTAAAACGCGATATCGCATCTCAACTCTATGTTTCATGGTAAGATATAATATTCATTGCGAAGTGATATGCATTCCTCGTCTACGATTCAAATGAATGTAAATGCGACACTTCCTTGCAAGGAAATAGCGTTTGCAGATGTCTACGTATCGTAGCAATAGAGATCTTATGATTCTTAAAACGCGATATCGCATCTCATTTCTATGTTTCATGGTAAGATATAATATGATTTGCGAAGTGTCATGTATTCCTCGTCTACACTTCAAATGAATGTAAATGCGACACTTCCTTAGAAGGAAATAGCGTTTGCAGATGTCTACGTATCGTAGCATTAGAGTTCTTATGATTCTTAAAACGCGATATCACATCTCATTTCTGCGTTTCATGGTAAGATATTATATGATTTGCGAAGTGTTACGTATTCATCGTCTACACTTCAAATGAATGTGAATGCGATACTTCCTCGTTAGGAAATAGCGTTTGCAGATGTCTACGTATCGTAGCAATAGCTTTCTAGTGCTTCTTAAAACGCGATATCGCATCCCATTGCTATGTTTCATGGTAAGATATAATATGACTAGCGAAGTATCATGTATTCCTCGTCCACACTTCAAAAGAATGTAAATGCGACACTTCCTTGCTAGGAAATAGCGTCTGCAGATGTCTAGGTATCGTAGCAATAGAGATCTAATGCTTCTTAAAACGCGATATCGCATCTCATATCTATGTTTCATGATAAGATATAATATTCATTGCGAAGTGTTATGCATTCCTCGTCTACGATTCAAATGAATGTAAATGCGACACTTCCTTGCAAGGAAATAACGTCTGCAGATGTATAGGTATCGTAGCAACAGAGTTCTAATGCTTCTTAAAACGCGATATCGCATCTCATTTCTATGTTTCGTGGTAGGATATAATATGATTTGCGAAGTGTCATGTATTCCTCGTCCACGCTTCAAATGAATGTAAATGCGACACTTCCTTGCAAGGAAATAGCGTTTGCAGATGTCTACGTATCGTAGCAATAGAGTTCTAATGCTTCTTAAAACGCGATATCGCATCTCATTTCTATGTTTCATGGTAAGATATAATATGATTTGCGAAGTATTATGTATTCCTCGTCTACACTTCAAATGAATGAAAATGCAACACTTCCTTGCAAGGAAATAGCCTTAGCAAATGTCTACCTATCGTAGCAGTAGTGTACTAATGCTTCTTAAAACGCGATATCGCATCTCATTTCTGTGTTTCATGGTAAGATATAATATGATTTGCGAAGTATTATGTATTCCTCGTCTACATATCAAATGAATGTAAGTGCGACACTTCTTTGCAAGGAAATAGCGTTTGCAGATGTCTACGTATCGTAGCAATAGAATTCTTATGATTCCTAAAACGCGATATCGCATCTCATTTCTATGTTTCATGGTAAGATATAATATGATTTGAGGAGTGTTATGTATTCCTCGTGTACACTTCAAATGAATGTAAATGCGACACTTCCTTGCTAGGAAGTAGCGTCTGCAGATGTCTAGGTATCGTAGCAACAGAGTTCTAATGCTTCTTAAAACGCGATATCGCATCTCGTTTCTATGTTTCGTGGTAAGATATAATATGATTTGCGAAGTGTCATGTATTCCACGTCCACGCTTCGAATGATCGTAAATGCGACACTTCCTTGCGAGGAAATAGCGTTTGCAGATGTCTACGTATCGTAGCAATAGAGTTCTTGTGATTCTTAAATCGCGATATCGGATCTCATTTCTATGTTTCATGGTAAGGTATAATATGATTTGCGAAGTGTTATGTATTCCTCGTCTACACTTCAAATGAATGTAAATGCGACACTTCTTTGCAAGGAAATAGCGTTTGCAGATGTCTACGTTTCGTAACAATAGAGTTCTTATGATTCTTAAAACGCGATATCGCATCACATTGTTATGTTTCATGGTAAAATATAATATGATTTGCGGAGTGTTATGTATTCCTCGTCTACACTTCAAATGAATGTGAATGCGACACTTCCTCGCTAGGAAATAGTGTTTGCAGATATCTACGTATCGTAGCAGTAGAGTTCTAATGCTTCTTAAAACGCGATATCGCATCTCATTTCTATGTTTCATGGTAAGATATAATATGATTTGCGAAGTGTTATGTATTCCTCGTCTACATATCAAATAAATGTAAATGCGACACTACCTTGCAAGGAAATAGCGTTTGCAGATGTCTACGTATCGTAGCAATAGAGTTCTTATGATTCTTAAAACGCGATATCGCATCACATTGTTATGTTTCATGGTAAAATATAATATGATTTGCGGAGTGTTATGTATTCCTCGTCTACACTTCAAATGAATGTGAATGCGACACTTCCTCGCTAGGAAATAGTGTTTGCAGATATCTACGTATCGTAGCAGTAGAGTTCTAATGCTTCTTAAAACGCGATATCGCATCTCATTTCTACGTTTCATGATAAGATATTATATGATTTGCGAAGTGTCATGTATTCCTCGTCTACCCTTCAAATGAATGTAAATGCGACACTTCCTTGCTAGGAAGTAGCGTCTGCAGATGTCTAGGTATCGTAGCAATAGAGTTCTAATGCTTCTTAAAACGCGATATCGCATCTCATTTCTATGTTTCGTGGTAAGATATAATATGATTTGCGAAGTGTCATGTATTCCTCGTCCACGCTTCAAATGAATGTAAATGCGACACTTCCTTGCAAGGAAATAGCGTTTGCAGATGTCTACGTATCGTAGCAATAGAGTTCTTATGATTCTTAAAACGCGATATCGGATCTCATTTCTATGTTTCATGGTAAGATATAATATGATTTGCGAAGTGTTATGTATTCCTTGTCCACACTTCAAATGAATGTAAATGCGACACTTCCTTGCAAGGAAATAGCGTTTGCAGATGTCTACGTATCGTAACAATAGAGTTCTCATGATTCTTAAAACGCGATATCGCATCTCATTTCTATGTTTCATGGTAAGATATAATATGTTTTGCGAAGTGTTATTTATTCCTCGTCTACACTTCAAATGAATGAAAATGCAACACTTCCTTGCAAGGAAATAGCCTTAGCAAATGTCTACCTATCGTAGCAATAGTGTACTAATGCTTCTTAAAACGCGATATCGCATCTCATTTCTGTGTTTCATGGTAAGATATAATATGATTTGCGAAGTATTATGTATTCCTCGTCTACATATCAAATGAATGTAAGTGCGACACTTCTTTGCAAGGAAATAGCGTTTGCAGATGTCTACGTATCGTAGCAATAGAATTCTTATGATTCCTAAAACGCGATATCGCATCTCATTTCTATGTTTCATGGTAAGATATAATATGATTTGAGGAGTGTTATGTATTCCTCGTGTACACTTCAAATGAATGTAAATGCGACACTTCCTTGCTAGGAAGTAGCGTCTGCAGATATCTAGGTATCGTAGCAATAGAGTTCTAATGCTTCTTAAAACGCGATATCGCATCTCGTTTCTATGTTTCGTGGTAAGATATAATATGATTTGCGAAGTGTCATGTATTCCTCGTCCACGCTTCGAATGATCGTAAATGCGACACTTCCTTGCGAGGAAATAGCGTTTGCAGATGTCTACGTATCGTAGCAATAGAGTTCTTGTGATTCTTAAACCGCGATATCGGATCTCATTTCTATGTTTCATGGTAAGGTATAATATGATTTGCGAAGTGTTATGTATTCCTCGTCTACACTTCAAATGAATGTAAATGCGACACTTCTTTGCAAGGAAATAGCGTTTGCAGATGTCTACGTTTCGTAACAATAGAGTTCTTATGATTCTTAAAACGCGATATCGCATCACATTGTTATGTTTCATGGTAAAATATAATATGATTTGCGGAGTGTTATGTATTCCTCGTCTACACTTCAAATGAATGTGAATGCGACACTTCCTCGCTAGGAAATAGTGTTTGCAGATATCTACGTATCGTAGCAGTAGAGTTCTAATGCTTCTTAAAACGGGATATCGCATCTCATTTCTATGTTTCATGGTAAGATATAATATGATTTGCGAAGTGTTATGTATTCCACGTCTACACTTCAAATGAATGTAAATGCGACACTTCCTTGCAAGGAAATAGCGTTTGCAAATGTCTACCTGTCGTAGCAATAGTGTTCTAATGTTTCTTAAAACGCGATATCGCATCTCATTTCTATGTTTCATGGTAAGATATAATATGATTTGCGAAGTGTTATGTATTCCTCGTCTACATATCAAATGAATGTAAATGCGACACTACATTGCAAGGAAATAGCGTTTGCAGATGTCTACGTATCGTAGCAATGGAGTTCTTATGATCCTAAAAACGTGATATCGCATCTCATTTCTATGTTTCATGGTAAGGTATAATATGATTTGCGAAGTGTTATATATCCGTCGTCTACACTTCAAATGAATGTAAATGCGACACTTTCTTGCAAGGAAATAGCGTTTGCTGATGTCTACGTATCGTAGCAATGGATTTCTGCTGCATCTTAAAACGCGATATCGCATCTCATTTCTATGTTTCATGGTAAGATATAATATGATTTGCGATGTGTTATGTATTCCTCGCCTACACATCAACTGAATGTAAATGCGACACTTCCTTGCAAGGAAATAGCGTTTGCAGATGTCTACGTATCGTAGCAATAGATTTCTTATGATACTTAAAACGCGATATCGCATCTCATTTCTACGTTTCATGCTAAGATATTATATGATTTGCGAAGTGTCAAGTATTCCTCGTTTACACTTCAAATGAATGTAAATGCGACACTTCCTTGCAAGGAAATAGCGATTGCAGATGTCTATGTATCGTTGCAATAGAGTTCTTATGATTCTTAAAACGCGATATCGCATCTCATTCCTATGTTTCATGGTAAGATATAATATGATTTGCGGAGTGTTATGTATTCCTCGTCTACACTTCAAATGAATGTAAATGCGACACTTCCTTGCAAGGAAATAGCGTTTGCAGATGTCTACGTATCGAAACAATAGAGTTCAAATGCTTCTTAAAACGAGATATTGCATCTCATATCTATGTTTCATTATAAGATATAATATTCATTGCGAAGTGATATGCATTCCTCGTCTACGATTCAAATGAATGTAAATGCGACACTTCCTTGCAAGGAAATAGCGTTTGCAGATGTCTACGGATCGTAGCAATAGAGTTCTAATGCTTCTTAAAACGCGATATCGCATCTCATTTCTATGTTTCATGGTAAGATATAATACGATTTGCGAAGTGTTATGTATTCCTCGGCTACACTTCAAATGAATGTAAATGCGACACTTTTTTGCAAGAAAATAGCGATTGCAGATGTCTACGTATCGTAGCAGTAGAGTTCTTATGATTCTTAAAACGCGATATCGCATCTCAACTCTATGTTTCATGGTAAGATATAATATGATTTGCGAAGTGTTATGTATTCCTCGTCTGCACTTCAAATGAATGTAAATGCGACACTTCCTTGCAACGAAATAGCGTTTGCAGATGTCTACGTATCGTAGCAATAGAGTTCTTATGATTCTTAAAACGCGATATCGCATCTCATTTCTATGTTTCATGGTAAGATATAATACGATTTGCGAAGTGTTATTTATTCCTCGGCTACACTTCAAATGAATGTAAATGCGACACTTCTTTGCTAGGAAATGGCGATTGCAGATGTCTACGTATCGTAGCAGTAGAGATCTTATGATTCTTAAAACGCGATATCGCATCTCATTCCTATGTTTCATGGTAAGATATAATATGATTTGCGGAGTGTTATGTATTCCTCGTCTACACTTCAAATGAATGCAAATGCGACACTTCCTTGCAAGGAAATAGCGTTTGCAAATGTCTACCTATCGTAGCAGTTGTGTTCTAATGCTTCTTAAAACGCGATATCGCATCTCATTTCTATGTTTCATGGTAAGATACAATACGATTTGCGAAGTGTTATGTATTCCTCGGCTACACTTCAAATGAATGTAAATGCGACACTTTTTTGCAAGAAAATAGCGATTGCAGATGTCTACGTATCGTAGCAGTAGAGTTCTTATGATTCTTAAAACGCGATATCGCATCTCATTTCTATGTTTCATGGTAAGATATAATATGATTTGCGAAGTGTTATGTATTCCTCGTCTACACTTCAAATGAATGTAAATGCGACACTTCCTTGCAAGGAAATAGCGTTTGCAGATGTCTACGTATCGTAGCAGTAGAGATCTTATGATTCTTAAAACGCGATATCGCATCTCATTTCTATGTTTCATGGTAAGATATAATATGATTTGCGGAGTGTTGTGTATTCCTCGTCTACACTTCAAATGAATGCAAATGCGACACTTCCTTGCAAGGAAATAGCGTTTGCAAATGTCTACCTATCGTAGCAGTAGTGTTCTAATGCTTCTTAAAACGCGATATCGCATCTCATTTCTATGTTTCATGGTAAGATATAATATGATTTGCGAAGTGTTATGTATTCCTCGTCTACACATCAAACGAATGTAAATGCGACACTTCCTTGCAAGGAAATAGCGTTTGCAGATGTCTACGTATCGTAGCAATAGAGTTCTAATGCTTCTTAAAACGAGATATTGCATCTCATATCTATGTTTGATGATAAGATATAATATTCATTGAGAAGTGTTATGCATTCCTCGTCTACGATTCAAATGAATGTAAATGCGACACTTCCTTGCAAGGAAATAGCGTTTGCAGATGTCTACGTATCGTAGCAATAGAGTTCAAATGTTTCTTAAAACGCGATATCGCATCTCATATCTATGTTTCATGATAAGATATAATATTCATTGCGAAGTGTTATGCATTCCTCGTCTATACTTCAAATGAATGTGAATGCGACACTTCCTCGCTAGGAAATAGCGTTTGCAGATGTCTACGTATCGTAGCAATAGAGTTCAAATGTTTCTTAAAACGCGATATCGCATCTCATATCTATGTTTCATGATAAGATATAATATTCATTGCGAAGTGTTATGCATTCCTCGTCTATACTTCAAATGAATGTAAATGCGACACTTCCTTGCAAGGAAA
Organism: Xylocopa sonorina; assembly: GCF_050948175.1. Taxonomy (NCBI): domain Eukaryota; kingdom Metazoa; phylum Arthropoda; class Insecta; order Hymenoptera; family Apidae; genus Xylocopa; species Xylocopa sonorina. Next base: position 158,030 of record NW_027490172.1, read on the forward strand.
TAGCGTTTGCAGATGTCTACGTATCGTAGCAATAGAGTTCTTATGATTCTTAAAACGCGATATCGCATCTCATTTCTATGTTTCATGGTAAGATATAATATGTTTTGCGAAGTGTTATTTATTCCTCGTCTACACTTCAAATGAATGAAAATGCAACACTTCCTTGCAAGGAAATAGCCTTAGCAAATGTCTACCTATCGTAGCAATAGTGTACTAATGCTTCTTAAGACGCGATATCGCATCTCATTTCTGTGTTTCATGGTAAGATATAATATGATTTGCGAAGTATTATGTATTCCTCGTCTACATATCAAATGAATGTAAGTGCGACACTTCTTTGCAAGGAAATAGCGTTTGCAGATGTCTACGTATCGTAGCAATAGAGTTCTAATGCTTCTTAAAACGCGATATCGCATCTCATTTCTATGTTTCATGGTAAGATATAATATGTTTTGCGAAGTGTTATTTATTCCTCGTCTACACTTCAAATGAATGAAAATGCAACACTTCCTTGCAAGGAAATAGCCTTAGCAAATGTCTACCTATCGTAGCAATAGTGTACTAATGCTTCTTAAAACGCGATATCGCATCTCATTTCTGTGTTTCATGGTAAGATATAATATGATTTGCGAAGTATTATGTATTCCTCGTCTACATATCAAATGAATGTAAGTGCGACACTTCTTTGCAAGGAAATAGCGTTTGCAGATGTCTACGTATCGTTGCAATAGAGTTCTTATGATTCTTAAAACGCGATATTGGATCTCATTTCTATATTTCATGGTAAGGTATAATATGATTTGCGAAGTGTTATGTTTTCCTCGTCTACACTTCAAATGAATGTAAATGCGACACTTCTTTGCAAGGAAATAGCGTTTGCAGATGTCTACGTTTCGTAACAATAGAGTTCTTATGATTCTTAAAACGCGATATCGCATCACATTGTTATGTTTCATGGTAAAATATAATATGATTTGCGGAGTGTTATGTATTCCTCGTCTACACTCCAAATGAATGTGAATGCGACACTTCCTCGCTAGGAAATAGTGTTTGCAGATATCTACGTATCGTAGCAGTAGAGTTCTAATGCTTCTTAAAACGGGATATCGCATTTCATTTCTATGTTTCATGGTAAGATATAATATGATTTGCGAAGTGTTATGTATTCCACGTCTACACTTCAAATGAATGTAAATGCGACACTTCCTTGCAAGGAAATAGCGTTTGCAAATGTCTACCTATCGTAGCAATAGTGTTCTAATGTTTCTTAAAACGCGATATCGCATCTCATTTCTATGTTTCATGGTAAGATATCATATGATTTGCGAAGTGTTATGTATTCCTCGCCTACATATCAAATGAATGTAAATGCGACACTACCTTGCAAGGAAATAGCGTTTGCAGATGTCTACGTATCGTAGCAATAGAGTTCTTATGATCCTTAAAACGTGATATCGCATCTCATTTCTATGTTTCATGGTAAGGTATAATATGATTTGCGAAGTGTTATATATCCGTCGTCTACACTTCAAATGAATGTAAATGCGACACTTTCTTGCAACGAAATAGCGTTTGCTGATGTCTACGTATCGTAGCAATGGATTTCTGCTGCATCTTAAAACGCGATATCGCATCTCATTTCTATGTTTCATGGTAAGATATAATATGATTTGCGATGTGTTATGTATTCCTCGCCTACACATCAACTGAATGTAAATGCGACACTTCCTTGCAAGGAAATAGCGTTTGCAGATGTCTACGTATCGTAGCAATAGCGTTCTTATGATACTTAAAACGCGATATCGCATCTCATTTCTACGTTTCATGCTAAGATATTATATGATTTGCGAAGTGTCATGTATTCCTCGTTTACACTTCAAATGAATGTAAATGCGACACTTCCTTGCAAGGAAATAGCGATTGCAGATGTCTACGTATCGTAGCAATAGAGTTCATATGATTCTTAAAACGCGATATCGCATCACATTTCTATGTTTCATGGTAAGATATAATATGATTTGCGAAGTGTTATGTATTCCTCGTCTACACATCAAATGAATGTAAATGCGACACTTTCTTGCAAGGAAATAGCGTTTGCAGATGTCTACGTATCGTAGCAATAGAGTTCTTATTATTCTTAAAACGCGATATCGAATGTCATTTCTATGTTTCATGGTAAGATATAATATGATTTGCGAAGTGTTATGTATTCCTCGTCTACACTTCAAATGAATGTAAATGCGACACTTCTTTGCAAGGAAATAGCGTTTGCAAATGTCTACCTATCGTAGCAGTAGTGTTCTAATGCTTCTTAAAACGCGATATCGCATCTCATTTCTATGTTTCATGGTAAGATATAATATGATTTGCGAAGTGTTATGTATTCCTCGTCTACACATCAAACGAATGTAAATGCGACACTTCCTTGCATGGAAATAGCGTTTGCAGATGTCTACGTATCGTAGCAATAGAGTTCTAATGCTTCTTAAAACGAGATATTGCATCTCATATCTATGTTTGATGATAAGATATAATATTCATTGAGAAGTGTTATGCATTCCTCGTCTACGATTCAAATGAATGTAAATGCGACACTTCCTTGCAAGGAAATAGCGTTTGCAGATGTCTACGTATCGTAGCAATAGAGTTCAAATGTTCCTTAAAACGCGATATCGCATCTCATATCTATGTTTCATGATAAGATATAATATTCATTGCGAAGTGTTATGCATTCCTCGTCTATACTTCAAATGAATGTGAATGCGACACTTCCTCGCTAGGAAATAGCGTTTGCAGATGTCTACGTATCGTAGCAATAGAGTTCAAATGTTTCTTAAAACGCGATATCGCATCTCATATCTATGTTTCACGATAAGATATAATATTCATTGCGAAGTGTTATGCATTCCTCGTCTATACTTCAAATGAATGTAAATGCGACACTTCCTTGCAAGGAAATAGCGTTTGCAGATGTCTACGTATCGTAGCAATAGTGTTCTTATGATTCTTAAAACGCGATATCGCATCTCATTTCTATGTTTCATGGTAAGATATAATACGATTTGCGAAGTGTTATTTATTCCTCCGCTACACTTCAAATGAATGTAAATGCGACACTTCTTTGCTAGGAAATAGCGATTGCAGATGTCTACGTATCGTAGCAGTAGAGATCTTATGATTCCTAAAACGCGATATCGCATCTCATTTCTATGTTTCATGGTAAGATATAATATGATTTGCGGAGTGTTATGTATTCCTCGTCTACACTTCAAATGAATGCAAATGCGACACTTCCTTGCAAGGAAATAGCGTTTGCAAATGTCTACCTATCGTAGCAGTAGTGTTCTAATGCTTCTTAAAACGCGATATCGCATCTCATTTCTATGTTTCATGGTAAGATATAATATGATTTGCGAAGTGTTATGTATTCCTCGTCTACACATCAAACGAATGTAAATGCGACACTTCCTTGCAAGGAAATAGCGTTTGCAGATGTCTACGTATCGTAGCAATAGAGTTCTAATGTTTCTTAAAACGAGATATTGCATCTCATATCTATGTTTGATGATAAGATATAATATTCATTGCGAAGTGTTATGCATTCCTCGTCTACGATTCAAATGAATGTAAATGCGACACTTCCTTGCAAGGAAATAGCGTTTGCAGATGTCTACGTATCGTAGCAATAGAGTTCAAATGTTTCTTAAAACGCGATATCGCATCTCATATCTATGTTTCATGATAAGATATAATATTCATTGCGAAGTGTTATGCATTCCTCGTCTATACTTCAAATGAATGTGAATGCGACACTTCCTCGCTAGGAAATAGCGTCTTCAGATTTCTAGGTATCGTAGCAATAGTGTTCTAATGCTTCTTAAAACGCGATATTGCATCTCATTTCTGTTTCATGGTAAGATGTAGTATGATTTGCGAAGTGTTATTAATTCCTCCTCTACACTTCAAATGAATGTAAATGCGACACTTCCTTGCAAGGAAATAGCGTTTGCAGATGTCTACATATCGTAGCAATAGAATTCTAGAGCTTCTTAAAACGCGTTATCGCATCTCATTTCTATGTTTCATGATAAGATATAATATGATTTGCGAAGTGTCATGCATTCCTCGTCTACACTTCAAATGAATGTAAATACCACACTTCCTTGCTAGGAAATAGCGTCTTCAGATTTCTAGGTATCGTAGCAATAGAGTTCTAATGCTTCTTAAAACGCGATATTGCATCTCATTTCTGTTTCATGGTAAGATGTAATATGATTTGCGAAGTGTTATTAATTCCTCCTCTGCTCTTCAAATGAATGTGAATGCGATACTTCCTCGCTAGGAAATAGCGTTTGCAGATGTCTACGTATCGTAGCAGTAGCTTTCTAGTGCTTCTTAAAACGCGATATCGCATCTCATTTCTATGTTTCATGGTAAGATATAATATGATTTGCGAAGTGTTATGTATTCCTCGTCTACACATCAAATGAATGTAAATGCGACACTTCCTTGCAAGGAAATAGCGTTTGCAGATGTCTACGTATCGTAGCAATAGAGTTCTTATGATTCTTAAAACGCGATATCGCCTCTCATTTCTATGTTTCATGGTAAGATATTATATGATTTGCGAAGTGTTATGTATTCCTCGTCTACACATCAACTGAATGTAAATGCGACACTTCCTCGCAAGGAAATAGCGTTTGCAAATGTCTACCTATCGTAGCAGTAGTGTTCTAATGCTTCTTAGAACGCGATATCGCATCTCATTTCTATGTTTCATGGTAAGATATAATATGATTTGCGAAGTGTTATGCATTCCTCGTCTACGATTCAAATGAATGTAAATGCGACACTTCCTTGCAAGGAATTAGCGTTTGCAGATGGCTACGTATCGTAACAATAGAGTTCTCGTGATTCTTAAAACGCGATATCGCATCTCATTTCTATGTTTCATGGTAAGATATAATATGATTTGCGAAGTGTTATTTATTCCTCGTCTACACTTCAAATGAATGAAAATGCAACACTTCCTTGCAAGGAAATAGCGTTTGCAAATGTCTACCTATCGTAGCAATAGTGTTCTAATGCTTCTTAAAACGCGATATCGCATCTCATTTCTATGTTTCATGGTAAGATATAATATGATTTGCGAAGTATTATGTATTCCTCGTCTACATATCAAATGAATGTAAGTGCGACACTTCTTTGCAAGGAAATAGCGTTTGCAGATGTCTACGTATCGTAGCAATAGAATTCTTATGATTCTTAAAACGCGATATCGCATCTCATTTCTATGTTTCATGGTAAGATATAATATGATTTGAGGAGTGTTATGTATTCCTCGTGTACACTTCAAATGAATGTAAATGCGACACTTCGTTGCTAGGAAGTAGCGTCTGCAGATGTCTAGGTATCGTAGCAATGGAGTTCTAATGCTTCTTAAAACGCGATATCGCATCTCGTTTCTATGTTTCGTGGTAAGATATAATATGATTTGCGAAGTGTCATGTATTCCTCGTCCACGCTTCGAATGAACGTAAATGCGACACTTCCTTGCAAGGAAATAGCGTTTGCAGATGTCTACGTATCGTAGCAATAGAGTTCTTGTGATTCTTAAATCGCGATATTGGATCTCATTTCTATATTTCATGGTAAGGTATAATATGATTTGCGAAGTGTTATGTTTTCCTCGTCTACACTTCAAATGAATGTAAATGCGACACTTCTTTGCAAGGAAATAGCGTTTGCAGATGTCTACGTATCGTAGCAATAGAGTTCTAATGCTTCTTAAAACGAGATTTTGCATCTCATATCTATGTTTCATTATAAGATATAATATTCATTGCGAAGTGATATGCATTCCTCGTCTACGATTCAAATGAATGTAAATGCGACACTTCCTTGCAAGGAAATAGCGTCTGCATATGTCTACGGATCGTAGCAATAGAGTTCTAATGCTTCTTAAAACGCGATATCGCATCTCATTTCTATGTTTCATGGTAAGATATAATACGATTTGCGAAGTGTTATGTATTCCTCGGCTACACTTCAAATGAATGTAAATGCGACACTTTTTTGCAAGAGAATAGCGATTGCAGATGTCTACGTATCGTAGCAGTAGAGTTCTTATGATTCTTAAAACGCGATATCGCATCTCATTTCTATGTTTCATGGTAAGATATAATATGATTTGCGAAGTGTTATGTATTCCTCGTCTGCACTTCAAATGAATGTAAATGCGACACTTCCTTGCAAGGAAATAGCGTTTGCAGATGTCTACGTATCGTAGCAATAGAGTTCTTATGATTCTTAAAACGCGATATCGCATCTCATTTCTATGTTTCATGGTAAGATATAATACGATTTGCGAAGTGTTATTTATTCCTCGGCTACACTTCAAATGAATGTAAATGCGACACTTCTTTGCTAGGAAATGGCGATTGCAGATGTCTACGTATCGTAGCAGTAGAGATCTTATGATTCTTAAAACGCGATATCGCATCTAAATTCTATGTTTCATGGTAAGATATAATATGATTTGCGGAGTGTTATGTATTCCTCGTCTACACTTCAAATGAATGCAAATGCGACACTTCCTTGCAAGGAAATAGCGTTTGCAAATGTCTACCTATCGTAGCAGTAGTGTTCCGATGCTTCTTAAAACGCGATATCGCATCTCATTTCTATGTTTCATGGTAAGATATAATATGATTTGCGAAGTGTTATGTATTCCTCGTCTACACATCAAACGAATGTAAATGCGACACTTCCTTGCAAGGAAATAGCGTTTGCAGATGTCTACGTATCGTAGCAATAGAGTTCTAATGCTTCTTAAAACGAGATATTGCATCTCATATCTATGTTTGATGATAAGATATAATATTCATTGAGAAGTGTTATGCATTCCTCGTCTACGATTCAAATGAATGTAAATGCGACACTTCCTTGCAAGGAAATAGCGTTTGCAAGGAAATAGCGTTTGCAGATGTCTACGTATCGTAGCAATAGAGTTCAAATGTTTCTTAAAACGCGATATCGCATCTCATATCTATGTTTCATGATAAGATATAATATTCATTGCGAAGTGTTATGCATTCCTCGTCTACACTTCAAATGAATGTGAATGCGACACTTCCTCGCTAGGAAATAGCGTTTGCAGATGTCTACGTATCGTAGCACTAGATTCCTAATGCTTCCTAAAGCGCGATATCGCATCTCATTTCTATGTTTCATGATAAGATATAATATGATTTGCGAAGTGTCATGCATTCCTCGTCTACACTTCAAATGAATGTAAATGCCACACTTCCTTGCTAGGAAATAGCGTCTTCAGATTTCTAGGTATCGTAGCAATAGAGTTCTAATGCTTCTTAAAACGCGATATTGCATCTCATTTTTGTTTCATGGTAAGATGTAATATGATTTGCGAAGTGTTATTAATTCCTCCTCTACACTTCAAATGAATGTAAATGCGACACTTCCTTGCAAGAAAATAGCGATTGCAGATGTCTACATATCGTAGCAATGGAATTCTAGAGCTTCTTAAAACGCGTTATCGCATCTCATTTCTATGTTTCATGATAAGATATAATATGATTTGCGAAGTGTCATGCATTCCTCGTCTACACTTCAAATGAATGTAAATGCCACACCTCCTTGCTAGGAAATAGCGTCTTCAGATTTCTAGGTATCGTAGCAATAGAGTTCTAATGCTTCTTAAAACGCGATATTGCATCTCATTTCTGTTTCATGGTAAGATGTAATATGTTTTGCGAAGTGTTATTAATTCCTCCTCTACACTTCAAATGAATGTAAATGCGACACTTCCTTGCAAGGAAATAGCGTTTGCAGATGTCTACATATCGTAGCAATAGAATTCTAGAGCTTCTTAAAACGCGTTATCGCATCTCATTTCTATGTTTCATGATAAGATATAATATGATTTGCGGAGTGTTATGTATTCCTCGTCTACACTTCAAATGAATGCAAATGCGACACTTCCTTGCAAGGAAATAGCGTTTGCAAATGTCTACCTATCGTAGCAGTAGTGTTCTAATGCTTCTTAAAACGCGATATCGCATCTCATTTCTATGTTTCATGATAAGATATAATATGATTTGCGAAGTGTCATGTATTCATCGTCTACACTTCAAATGAATGTGAATGCGATACTTCCTCGCTAGGAAATAGCGTTTGCAGATGTCTACGTATCGTAGCAATAGCTTTCTAGTGCTTCTTAAAACGCGATATCGCATCCAATTGCTATGTTTCATGGTAAGATATAATATGATTTGCGAAGTGTTATGTATTCCTTGTCTACACCTCAAATGAATGTAAATGCGACACTTCCTTGCAAGAAAATAGCGTTTGCAGATGTCTATGTATCGAAGCAATAGATTTCAAATGCTTCTTAAAACGAGATATTGCATCGCATATCTATGTTTCATGATAAGATATAATATTCTTTGCGAAGTGTTATGCATTCCTCGTCTACGATTCAAATGAATGTAAATGCGACTCTTCCTTGCAAGGAAATAGCGTTTGCAAATGTCTACCTATCGTAGCAGTAGTGTTCTAATGCTTCTTAGAACGCGATGTCGCATCTCATTTCTATGTTTCATGGTAAGATATAATATGATTTGCGAAGTGTTATGTATTCCTCGTCTACACATCAAATGAATGTAAATGCGACACTTCCTTGCAAGGAAATAGCGTTTGCAGATGTCTACGTATCGTAGCAATATAGTTCTTATGATTCTTAGAACGCGATATCGCATCACATTTCTATGTTTCATGGTAAAATATAATATGATTTGCGGAGTGTTATGTATTCCTCGTCTACACTTCAAATGAATGTGAATGCGACACTTCCTCGCTAGGAAATAGTGTTTGCAGATATCTACGTATCGTAGCAGTAGAGTTCTAATGCTTCTTAAAACGCGATATCACATCTCATTTCTATGTTTCATGGTAAGATATAATATGATTTGCGAAGTGTTATGTATTCCACGTCTACACTTCAAATGAATATAAATGCGACACTTCCTTGCAAGGATATAGCGTTTGCAAATGTCTACCTATCGTAGCAATAGTGTTCTAATGTTTCTTAAAACGCGATATCGCATCTCATTTCTATGTTTCATGGTAAGATATAATATGATTTGCGAAGTGTTATGTATTCCTCGTCTACATATCAAATGAATGTAAATGCGACGCTACCTTGCAAGGAAATAGCGTTTGCAGATGTCTACGTATCGTAGCAATAGAGTTCTTATGATCCTTAAAACGTGATATCGCATCTCATTTCTATGTTTCATGGTAAGGTATAATATGATTTGCGAAGTGTTATATATCCGTCGTCTACACTTCAAATGAATGTAAATGCGACACTTTCTTGCAAGGAAATAGCGTTTGCTGATGTCTACGTATCGTAGCAATGGATTTCTGCTGCATCTTAAAACGCGATATCGCATCTCATTTTTATGTTTCATGGTAAGATATAATATGATTTGCGAAGTGTTATGTATTCCTCGTCTACACTTCAAATGAATGTAAATGCGACACTTCCTTGCAAGGAAATAGCGTTTGCAGATGTCTACGTATCGTAGCAGTAGAGATCTTATGATTCTTAAAACGCGATATCGCATCTCATTTCTATGTTTCATGGTAAGATATAATATGATTTGCGGAGTGTTATGTATTCCTCGTCTACACTTCAAATGAATGCAAATGCGACACTTCCTTGCAAGGAAATAGCGTTTGCAAATGTCTACCTATCGTAGCAGTAGTGTTCTAATGCTTCTTAAAACGCGATATCGCATCTCATTTCTATGTTTCATGGTAAGATATAATATGATTTGCGAAGTGCTATGTATTCCTCGTCTACACATCAAACGAATGTAAATGCGACACTTCCTTGCAAGGAAATAGCGTTTGCAGATGTCTACGTATCGTAGCAATAGAGTTCTAATGCTTCTTAAAACGAGATTTTGCATCTCATATCTATGTTTCAGTATAAGATATAATATTCATTGCGAAGTGATATGCATTCCTCGTCTACGATTCAAATGAATGTAAATGCGACACTTCCTTGCAAGGAAATAGCGTTTGCATATGTCTACGGATCGTAGCAATAGAGTTCTAATGCTTCTTAAAACGCGATATCGCATCTCATTTCTACGTTTCATGGTAAGATATAATACGATTTGCGAAGTGTTATGTATTCCTCGTTTACACTTCAAATGAATGTAAATGCGACACTTTTTTGCAAGAGAATAGCGATTGCAGATGTCTACGTATCGTAGCAGTAGAGTTCTTATGATTCTTAAAACGCGATATCGCAACTCATTTCTATGTTTCATGGTAAGATATAATATGATTTGCGAAGTGTTATGTATTCCTCGTCTGCACTTCAAATGAATGTAAATGCGACACTTCCTTGCAAGGAAATAGCGTTTGCAGATGTCTACGTATCGTAGCAATAGAGTTCTTATGATTCTTAAAACGCGATATCGCATCTCATTTCTATGTTTCATGGTAAGATATAATATGATTTGCGAAGTGTCATGTATTCCTCGTCCACGCTTCAAATGAATGTAAATGCGACACTTCCTTGCAAGGAAATAGCGTTTGCAGATGTCTACGTATCGTAGCAATAGAGTTCTTATGATTCTTAAAACGCGATATCGCATCACATTTCTATGTTTCATGGTAAGATATAATATTCTTTGCGAAGTGCTATGCATTCGTCCTCTACGATTCAAATGAATGTAAATGCGACACTTCCTTGCAAGGAAATAGCGTTTGCAAATGTCTACCTATCGTAGCAATAGTGTTCTAATGCTTCTTAAAACGCGATATCGCATCTCATTTCTATGTTTCATGGTAAGATATAATATGATTTGCGAAGTGTCATGTATTCCTCGTCTACACTTCAAATGAATGTAAATGCGACACTTCCTTGCAAGGAAATAGCGTTTGCAAATGTCTACCTATCGTAGCAATAGAGTTCTTATGATTCTTAAAACGCGATATCGCATCTCATTTCTACGTTTCATGGTAGGATATTATATGATTTGCGAAGTGTTATGTATTCCTCGTCTACACATCAAATGAATGTAAATGCGACACTTCCTTGCAAGGAAATAGCGTTTGCAGATGTCTACGTATCGAAGCAATAGATTTCAAATGCTTCTTAAAACGAGATATTGCATCTCATATCTACGTTTCATGATAAGATATAATATTCATTGCGAAGTGTTATGCATTCCTCGTCTACGATTCAAATGGAAGTAAATGCGACACTTCGTTGCAAGGAAATAGCGTTTGCAGATGCCTACTTAACGTAGCAATAGAGTTCATATGATCCTTAAAACGCGATATCGCATCTCATATCTATGTTTCAAGATATGATATAATATTCATTGCGAAGTGTTATGCATTCCTCGTCTACGATTCAAATGAAAGTAAATGTGACACTTTCTTGCAAAGAAATAGCGTTTGCAGATGTCTACGTATCGTAGCAATAGAGTTCTAATGCTTCTTAAAACGCGATATCGCATCTCATTTCTATGTTTCATGGTAAGATATAATATGATTTGCGAAGTGTCATGTATTCCTCGTTTACACTTCAAATGAATGTAAATGCGACACTTCCTTGCAAGGAAATAGCGTTTGCAGATGTCTACGTATCGCAGCAATAGAGTTCTAATGCTTCTTAAAACGCGATATCGCATCTCATTTCTACGTCTCATGGTAAGATATAATATGATCTGCGAAGTGTTATGTATTCCTCATCAACACATCAACCGAATGTAAATGCGACACTTCCTTGCAAGGAAATAGCGTTTGCAGATGTCTACGTATCGAAGCAATAGAGTTCAAATGCTTCTTAAAACGAGATATTGCATCTCATATCTATGTTTCATGATAAGATATAATATTCATTGCGATGTGTTATGCATTCCTCGTCTACGATTCAAATGAATGTAAATGCAACACTTCCTTGCAAGGAAATAGCACTTGCAGATGTCTACGTATCGTAGCAATGGATTTCTGCTGCTTCTTAAAACGCGATATCGCATCTCATTTCTATGTTTCATGGTAAGATATAATATGACTTGCGAAGTGTTATGTATTCCTAGTCTACACTCCAAATGAATGTAAATGCGACACTTCCTTGCAAGGAAATAGCGTTTGCAAATGTCTAACTATCGTAGCAGTAGTGTTCTAATGCTTCTTAAAACGCGATATCGCATCTCATTTCTATGTTTCATGGTAAGATATAATATGATTTGTGAAGTGTCATGTATTCCTCGTCTACACTTCAAATGAATGTAAATGCGACACTTCCTTGCAAGGAAATAGCGTTTGCAAATGTCTACCTATCGTAGCAATAGTGTTCTAATGCTTCTTAAAACGCGATATCGCATCTCATTTCTATGTTTCATGGTAAGATATAATATGATTTGCGAAGTGTCATGTATTCCTCGTCTACACCTCAAATGAATGTAAATGCGACACTTCCTTGCAAGGAAATAGCGTTTGCAAATGTCTACCTATCGTAGCAATAGAGTTCTTATGATTCTTAAAACGCGATATCGCATCTCATTTCTACGTTTCATGGTAGGATATTATATGATTTGCGAAGTGTTATGTATTCCTCGTCTACACATCAAATGAATGTAAATGCGACACTGCCTTGCTAGGAAATAGCGTTTGCAGATGTCTACGTATTGTGGCAATAGGGTTCTTATGATTCTTAAAGCGCGATATCGCATCTCATTTCTATGTTTCATGGTAAGATATAATATGATTTGCGAAGTGTTATGTATTCCTCGTCTACACTTCAAATGAATGTAAATGCGACACTTCCTTGCAAGGAAATAGCGTTTGCAGACGTCTACGTATCGAAGCAATAGATTTCAAATGCTTCTTAAAACGAGATATTGCATCTCCTTTCTATGTTTCATGGTAAGATATAATATGATTTGCGAAGTGTTATGTATTCCTCGTCTACACATCAAATGAATGTAAATGCGACACTACCTTGCTAGGAAATAGCGTTTGCAGATGTCTACGTATCTTAGCAATAGATTTCAAATGCTTCTTAAAACGAGATATTGCATCTCGTATCTACGTTTCATGATAAGATATAATATTCATTGCGAAGTGTTCTGCATTCCTCGTCTACGATTCAAATGAAAGTAAATGAGACACTTCATTGCAAGGAAATAGCGATTGCAGATGTCTACGTATTGTAGCAATAGAGTTCTAATGCTTCTTAAAACGCGATATCGCATCTCATTTCTATGTTTCATGGTAAGATATAATATGATTTGCGAAGTGTTATGTATTCCTCGTCTACACTTCAAATGAATGTAAATGCGACACTTTCTTGCAAGGAAATAGTTTTTGCAGATGTCTACGTATCGTAGCAATGGATTTCTGATGCTTCTTAAAACGCGATATCGCATCTCATTTTTATGTTTCATGGTAAGATATAATATGATTTGAGAAGTGTTATGTATTCCTCGTCTACACTTCAAATGAATGTAAATGCGACACTTCCTTGCAAGGAAATAGCGTTTGCAGATGTCTGCGTATCGAAGCAATAGATTTCAAATGCTTCTTAAAACGAGATATTGCCTCTCATATCTACGTTTCAAGATAAGATATAATATTCATTGCGAAGTGTTATGCATTCCTCGTCTACGATTCAAATGAAAGTAAATGTGACACTTCGTTGCAAGGAAATAGCGATTGCAGATGTCTACGTATCGTAGCAATAGTGTTCTAATGCTTCTTAAAACGCGATATCGCATCTCATTTCTATGTTTCATGGTAAGATATAATATGATTTGCGAAGTGTTATGTATTCCTCGTCTACACTTCAAATGAATGTAAATGCAACCCTTCCTTGCAAGGAAATAGCGTTTGCAGATGTCTACGTATCGAAGGAATAGAGTTCAAATGCTTCTTAAAACGAGATATTGCATCTCATATCTACGTTTCATGATAAGATATAATATTCATTGCGAAGTGTTATGCATTCCTCGTCTACGATTCAAATGGAAGTAAATGCGACACTTCGTTGCAAGGAAATAGCGATTGCAGATGTCTACGTATCGTAGCAATAGAGTTCATATGATCCTTAAAACGCGATTTCGCATCTCATATCTATGTTTCAAGATAAGATATAATATTCATTGCGAAGTGTTATGCATTCCTCGTCTACGATTCAGATGAAAGTAAATGTGACACTTCTATGTCATTTCTATGTCTCATGGTAAGATATAATATGATTTGCGAAGTGTTATGTATTCCTCATCAACACATCAACCGAATGTAAATGCGACACTTCCTTGCAAGGAAATAGCGTTTGCAGATGTCTACGTATCGAAGCAATAGAGTTCAAATGCTTCTTAAAACGAGATATTGCATCTCATATCTATGTTTCATGATAAGATATAATATTCATTGCGATGTGTTATGCATTCCTCGTCTACGATTCAAATGAATGTAAATGCAACACTTCCTTGCAAGGAAATAGCACTTGCAGATGTCTACGTATCGTAGCAATGGATTTCTGCTGCTTCTTAAAACGCGATATCGCATCTCATTTCTATGTTTCATGGTAAGATATAATATGATTTGCGAAGTGTTATGTATTCCTAGTCTACACTTCAAATGAATGTAAATGCGACACTTCCTTGCAAGGAAATAGCGTTTGCAAATGTCTAACTATCGTAGCAGTAGTGTTCTAATGCTTCTTAAAACGCGATATCGCATCTCATTTCTATGTTTCATGGTAAGATATAATATGATTTGTGAAGTGTCATGTATTCCTCGCCTACACTTCAAATGAATGTAAATGCGACACTTCCTTGCAAGGAAATAGCGTTTGCAAATGTCTACCTATCGTAGCAATAGTGTTCTAATGCTTCTTAAAACGCGATATCGCATCTCATTTCTATGTTTCATGGTAAGATATAATGTGATTGGCGAAGTGTCATGTATTCCTCTTCTACACTTCAAATGAATGTAAATGCGACACTTCGTTGCAAGGAAATAGCGATTGCAGATGTCTACGTATCGTAGCAATAGAGTTCTAATGCTTCTTAAAACGCGATATCGCAACTCATTTCTATGTTTCATGGTAAGATATAATATGATTTGCGAAGTGTTATGTACTCCTCGTCTACACATCAAATGAATGTACATGCGACACTTCCTTGCTAGGAAATAGCGTTTGCAGATGTCGACGTATCGTAGCAATAGAGTTCTTATGATTCTTAAAACGCGATATCGCATCTCATTTCTATGTTTCATGGTAAGATAGAATATGATTTGCGAAGTGTTATGTATTCCTCGTCTACACTTCAAATGAATGTAAATGCGACACTTCCTTGCAAGGAAATAGCGTTTGCAGATGTCTACGTATCGAAGCAATAGATTTCAAATTCTTCTTAAAACGAGATATTGCATCTCATATCTACGTTTCATGATTAGATATAATATTCATTGCGAAGTGTTATGCATTCCTCGTCTACGATTCAAATGAAAGTAAATGCGACACTTCCTTGCAAGGAAATAGCGATTGCAGATGTCTACGTATCGTAGCAATGGATGTCTGATGCTTCTTAAAATGCGATATCGCATCTCATTTCTATGTTTCATGGTAAGATATAATATGATTTGCGAAGTGTCATGTATTCCTCGTCCACACTTCAAATGAATGTAAATGCGACACCTCCTTGCTAGGAAATAGCGTCTGCTGATGTCTAGGTATCGTAGAAATAGAGTTCTAATGCTTCTTAAAACGCGATATCGCATCACATTAGTATGTTTCATGGTAAGATATAATATGATTTGCGAAGTGTTATGTGTTCCTCGTCTGCACTTCAAATGAATGTAAATGCGACACTTCCTTGCTAGGAAATAGCGTTTGCAGATGTCTACGTATCGTAGCAATGGATTTCTGATGCTTCTCAAAACGCGATATCGCAACTCATTTCTATGTTTCATGGTAAGATATAATATGATTTGCGAAGTGTTATGTATTCCTAGTCTACACTTCAAATGAATGTAAATGCGACACTTCCTTGCAAGGAAATAGCGTTTGCAGATGTCTACCTATCGTAGCAATAGTGTTCTAATGCTTCTTAAAACGCGATATCGCAACTCATTTCTATGTTTCATGGTAAGATATAATATGATTTGCGAAGTGTTATGTACTCCTCGTCGACACATCAAATGAATGTAAATGCGACACTTCCTTGCTAGGAAATAGCGTTTGCAGATGTCGACGTATCGTAGCAATAGAGTTCTTATGATTCTTAAAACGCGATATCGCATCTCATTTCTATGTTTCATGGTAAGATAGAATATGATTTGCGAAGTGTTATGTATTCCTCGTCTACACTTCAAATGAATGTAAATGCGACACTTCCTTGCAAGGAAATAGCGTTTGCAGATGTCTACGTATCGAAGCAATAGATTTCAAATTCTTCTTAAAACGAGATATTGCATCTCATATCTACGTTTCATGATTAGATATAATATTCATTGCGAAGTGTTATGCATTCCTCGTCTACGATTCAAATGAAAGTAAATGCGACACTTCCTTGCAAGGAAATAGCGATTGCAGATGTCTACGTATCGTAGCAATGGATGTCTGATGCTTCTTAAAACGGGATATCGCATCTCATTTCTATGTTTCATGGTAAGATATAATATGATTTGCGAAGTGTCATGTATTCCTCGTCCACACTTCAAATGAATGTAAATGCGACACCTCCTTGCTAGGAAATAGCGTCTGCTGATGTCTAGGTATCGTAGAAATAGAGTTCTAATGCTTCTTAAAACGCGATATCGCATCACATTAGTATGTTTCATGGTAAGATATAATATGATTTGCGAAGTGTTATGTGTTCCTCGTCTGCACTTCAAAAGAATGTAAATGCGACACTTCCTTGCTAGGAAATAGCGTTTGCAGATGTCTACGTATCGTAGCAATGGATTTCTGATGCTTCTCAAAACGCGATATCGCAACTCATTTCTATGTTTCATGGTAAGATATAATATGATTTGCGAAGTGTTATGTATTCCTAGTCTACACTTCAAATGAATGTAAATCCGACACTTCCTTGCAAGGAAATAGCGTTTGCAAATGTCTACCTATCGTAGCAATAGTGTTCTAATGCTTCTTAAAACGCGATATCGCATCTCATTTCTATGTTTCATGGTAAGATATAATATGATTTGCGAAATGTCATGTATTCCTCGTCTACACTTCAAACGAATGTAAATGCGACACTTCCTTGCAAGGAAATAGCGTTTTCAAATGTCTACCTATCGTAGCAATAGAGTTCTTATGATTCTTAAAACGCGATATCGCATCTCATTTCTACGTTTCATGGTAGGATATTATATGATTTGCGAAGTGTTATGTATTCCTCGTCTACACATCAAATGAATGTAAATGCGACACTTCCTTGCAAGGAAATAGCGTTTGCAGATGTCTACGTATCGAAGCAATAGATTTCAAATGCTTCTTAAAACGAGATATTGCATCTCATATCTACGTTTCATGATAAGATATAATATTCATTGCGAAGTGTTATGCATTCCTCGTCTACGATTCAAATGGAAGTAAATGCGACACTTCGTTGCAAGGAAATAGCGATTGCAGATGTCTACGTATCGTAGCAATAGAGTTCATATGATCCTTAAAACGCGATATCGCATCTCATATCTATGTTTCAAGATAAGATATAATATTCATTGCGAAGTGTTATGCATTCCTCGTCTACGATTCAAATGAAAGTAAATGTGACACTTTCTTGCAAGGAAATAGCGTTTGCAGATGTCTACGTATCGTAGCAATAGAGTTCTAATGCTTCTTAAAACGCGATATCGCATCACATTTCTATGTTTCATGGTAAGATATAATATGATTTGCGAAGTGTCATGTATTCCTCGTTTACACTTCAAATGAATGTAAATGCGACACTTCCTTGCAAGGAAATAGCGTTTGCAGATGTCTACGTATCGCAGCAATAGAGTTCTAATGCTTCTTAAAACGCGATATCGCATCTCATTTCTATGTCTCATGGTAAGATATAATATGATTTGCGAAGTGTTATGTATTCCTCATCAACACATCAACCGAATGTAAATGCGACACTTCCTTGCAAGGAAATAGCGTTTGCAGATGTCTACGTATCGAAGCAATAGTGTTCAAATGCTTCTTAAAACGAGATATTGCATCCCATATCTATGTTTCATGATAAGATATAATATTCATTGCGATGTGTTATGCATTCCTCGTCTACGATTCAAATGAATGTAAATGCGACACTTCCTTGCAAGGAAATAGCGATTGCAGATGTCTACGTATCGTAGCAATAGAGTTCATATGGTTCTTAAAACGCGATGTCGCATTTCATATCTATGTTTCAAGATAAGATATAATATTCATTGCGAAGTGTTCTGCATTCCTCGTCTACGATTCAAATGAAAGTAAATGAGACACTTCATTGCAAGGAAATAGCGATTGCAGATGTCTACGTATTGTAGCAATAGAGTTCTAATGCTTCTTAAAACGCGATATCGCATCTCATTTCTATGTTTCATGGTAAGATATAATATGATTTGCGAAGTGTTATGTATTCCTCGTCTACACTTCAAATGAATGTAAATGCGACACTTTCTTGCAAGGAAATAGCGTTTGCAGATGTCTACGTATCGTAGCAATGGATTTCTGATGCTTCTTAAAACGCGATATCGCATCTCATTTCTATGTTTCATGGTAAGATATAATATGATTTGCGGAGTGTCATGTATTCCTCGTCCACACTTCAAATGAATGTAAATGCGACACTTCCTTGCTAGGAAATAGCGTTTGCAGATGTCTACGTATCGAAGCAATAGATTTCAAATTCTTCTTAAAACGAGATATTGCATCTCATATCTACGTTTCATGATTAGATATAATATTCATTGCGAAGTGTTATGCATTCCTCGTCTACGATTCAAATGAAAGTAAATGCGACACTTCCTTGCAAGGAAATAGCGATTGCAGATGTCTACGTATCGTAGCAATGGATGTCTGATGCTTCTTAAAACGGGATATCGCATCTCATTTCTATGTTTCATGGTAAGATATAATATGATTTGCGAAGTGTCATGTATTCCTCGTCCACACTTCAAATGAATGTAAATGCGACACCTCCTTGCTAGGAAATAGCGTCTGCTGATGTCTAGGTATCGTAGAAATAGAGTTCTAATGCTTCTTAAAACGCGATATCGCATCACATTAGTATGTTTCATGGTAAGATATAATATGATTTGCGAAGTGTTATGTGTTCCTCGTCTGCACTTCAAAAGAATGTAAATGCGACACTTCCTTGCTAGGAAATAGCGTTTGCAGATGTCTACGTATCGTAGCAATGGATTTCTGATGCTTCTCAAAACGCGATATCGCAACTCATTTCTATGTTTCATGGTAAGATATAATATGATTTGCGAAGTGTTATGTATTCCTAGTCTACACTTCAAATGAATGTAAATCCGACACTTCCTTGCAAGGAAATAGCGTTTGCAAATGTCTACCTATCGTAGCAATAGTGTTCTAATGCTTCTTAAAACGCGATATCGCATCTCATTTCTATGTTTCATGGTAAGATATAATATGATTTGCGAAATGTCATGTATTCCTCGTCTACACTTCAAACGAATGTAAATGCGACACTTCCTTGCAAGGAAATAGCGTTTTCAAATGTCTACCTATCGTAGCAATAGAGTTCTTATGATTCTTAAAACGCGATATCGCATCTCATTTCTACGTTTCATGGTAGGATATTATATGATTTGCGAAGTGTTATGTATTCCTCGTCTACACATCAAATGAATGTAAATGCGACACTTCCTTGCAAGGAAATAGCGTTTGCAGATGTCTACGTATCGAAGCAATAGATTTCAAATGCTTCTTAAAACGAGATATTGCATCTCATATCTACGTTTCATGATAAGATATAATATTCATTGCGAAGTGTTATGCATTCCTCGTCTACGATTCAAATGGAAGTAAATGCGACACTTCGTTGCAAGGAAATAGCGATTGCAGATGTCTACGTATCGTAGCAATAGAGTTCATATGATCCTTAAAACGCGATATCGCATCTCATATCTATGTTTCAAGATAAGATATAATATTCATTGCGAAGTGTTATGCATTCCTCGTCTACGATTCAAATGAAAGTAAATGTGACACTTTCTTGCAAGGAAATAGCGTTTGCAGATGTCTACGTATCGTAGCAATAGAGTTCTAATGCTTCTTAAAACGCGATATCGCATCACATTTCTATGTTTCATGGTAAGATATAATATGATTTGCGAAGTGTCATGTATTCCTCGTTTACACTTCAAATGAATGTAAATGCGACACTTCCTTGCAAGGAAATAGCGTTTGCAGATGTCTACGTATCGCAGCAATAGAGTTCTAATGCTTCTTAAAACGCGATATCGCATCTCATTTCTATGTCTCATGGTAAGATATAATATGATTTGCGAAGTGTTATGTATTCCTCATCAACACATCAACCGAATGTAAATGCGACACTTCCTTGCAAGGAAATAGCGTTTGCAGATGTCTACGTATCGAAGCAATAGTGTTCAAATGCTTCTTAAAACGAGATATTGCATCCCATATCTATGTTTCATGATAAGATATAATATTCATTGCGATGTGTTATGCATTCCTCGTCTACGATTCAAATGAATGTAAATGCGACACTTCCTTGCAAGGAAATAGCGATTGCAGATGTCTACGTATCGTAGCAATAGAGTTCATATGGTTCTTAAAACGCGATGTCGCATTTCATATCTATGTTTCAAGATAAGATATAATATTCATTGCGAAGTGTTCTGCATTCCTCGTCTACGATTCAAATGAAAGTAAATGAGACACTTCATTGCAAGGAAATAGCGATTGCAGATGTCTACGTATTGTAGCAATAGAGTTCTAATGCTTCTTAAAACGCGATATCGCATCTCATTTCTATGTTTCATGGTAAGATATAATATGATTTGCGAAGTGTTATGTATTCCTCGTCTACACTTCAAATGAATGTAAATGCGACACTTTCTTGCAAGGAAATAGCGTTTGCAGATGTCTACGTATCGTAGCAATGGATTTCTGATGCTTCTTAAAACGCGATATCGCATCTCATTTCTATGTTTCATGGTAAGATATAATATGATTTGCGGAGTGTCATGTATTCCTCGTCCACACTTCAAATGAATGTAAATGCGACACTTCCTTGCTAGGAAATAACGTCTGCAGATGTCTAGGTATCGTAGAAAGAGAGTTCTAATGCTTCTTAAAACGCGATATCGCATCATATTTCTATGTTTCATGGTAAGATATAATATGATTTGAGAAGTGTTATGTATTCCTCGTCTACACTTCAAATGAATGTAAATGCGACACTTCCTTGCAAGGAAATAGCGTTTGCAGATGTCTACGTATCGTAGCAATAGAGTTCTAATGCTTCTTAAAACGCGATATCGCATCTCATTTCTATGTTTCATGGTAAGATATAATATGATTTGCGAAGTGTTATGTACTCCTCGTCTACACATCAAATGAATGTAAATGCGACACTGCCTTGCTAGGAAATAGCGTTTGCAGATGTCTACGTATTGTGGCAATAGGGTTCTTATGATTCTTAAAGCGCTATATCGCATCTCATTTCTATGTTTCATGGTAAGATATAATATGATTTGCGAAGTGTTATGTATTCCTCGTCTACACTTCAAATGAATGTAAATGCGACACTTCCTTGCAAGGAAATAGCGTTTGCAGATGTCTACGTATCGAAGCAATAGATTTCAAATGCTTCTTAAAACGAGATATTGCATCTCATTTCTATGTTTCATGGTAAGATATAATATGATTTGCGAAGTGTTATGTATTCCTCGTCTACACATCAAATGAATGTAAATGCGACACTTCCTTGCAAGGAAATAGCGTTTGCAATTGTCTACCTATCGTAGCAATAGTTTTCTAATGCTTCTTAAAACGCGATATCGCATCTCATTTCTATGTTTCATGGTAAGATATAATATGATTTGCGAAGTGTCATGTATTCCTCGATTACACTTCAAATGAATGTAAATGCGACACTTCCTTGCAAGGAAATAGCGTTTGCAGATGTCTACGTATCGAAGCAATAGAGTTCAAATGCTTCTTAAAACGAGATATTGCACCTCATATTTATGTTTCATGATCAGATATAATATTCATTGCGAAGTGTTATGCATTCCTCGTCTACGATTCAAATGAATGTAAATGCAACACTTCCTTGCAAGGAAATAGCGTTTGCAGATGTCTACGTATCGTAGCAATAGAGTTCTAATGCTTCTTAAAACGCGATATCGCATCTCGTTTCTATGTTTCATGGTAAGATATAATATGATTTGCGAAGTGTTGTGTATTCCTCGTCTACACTTCAAATGAATGTAAATGCAACACTTCTTTGCAAGGAAATAGCGTTTGCAGATCTCTACGTATCGTAGCAATAGAGTTCATATGATTCTTAAAAAGCGATATCGCATCACATTTCTATGTTTCATGGTAAGATATAATATGATTTGCGAAGTGTTATGTATTCCTCGTCTACACATCAAATGAATGTAAATGCGACACTTTCTTGCAAGGAAATAGCATTTGCAGATGTCTACGTATCGTAGCAATGGATTTCTGCTGCTTCTTAAAACGCGATATCGCATCTCATTTCTATGTTTCATGGTAAGATATAATATGATTTGCGAAGTGTTATGTATTCCTAGTCTACACTTCAATTGAATGTAAATGCGACACTTCCTTGCAAGGAAATAGCGTTTGCAAATGTCTACCTATCGTAGCAATAGTGTTCTAATGCTTCTTAAAACGCGATATGGCACCTCATTTCTATGTTTCATGGTAAGATATAATATGATTTGCGAAGTGTCATGTATTCCTCGTCTACACTTCAAATGAATGTAAATGCGACACTTCCTTGCAAGGAAATAGCGTTTGCAAATGTCTACCTATCGTAGCAATAGTGTTCTAATGCTTCTTAAAACGCGATATCGCATCTCATTTCTATGTTTCATGGTAAGACATAATATGATTTGCGAAGTGTTATGTATTCCTCGTCTACACATCAAATGAATGTAAATGCGACACTTTCTTGCAAGGAAATAGCATTTGCAGATGTCTACGTATCGTAGCAATGGATTTCTGCTGCTTCTTAAAACGCGATATCGCATCTCATTTCTATGTTTCATGGTAAGATATAATATGATTTGCGAAGTGTTATGTATTCCTAGTCTACACTTCAATTGAATGTAAATGCGACACTTCCTTGCAAGTAAATAGCGTTTGCAAATGTCTACCTATCGTAGCAATATTGTTCTAATGCTTCTTAAAACGCGATATCGCATCTCATTTCTATGTTTCATGGTAAGATATAATATGATTTGCGAAGTGTCATGTATTCCTCGTCTACACTTCAAATGAATGTAAATGCGACACTTCATTGCAAGGGAATAGCGTTTGCAAATGTCTACCTATCGTAGCAATAGTGTTCTAATGCTTCTTAAAACGCGATATCGCATCTCATTTCTATGTTTCATGGTAAGATATAATATGATTTGCGAAGTGTCATGTATTCATCTTCTACACTTCAAATGAATGTAAATGCGACACTTCCTTGCAAGGAAATAGCGTTTGCAGATGTCTACGTATCGTAGCAGTAGAGTTCTAATGCTTCTTAAAACGCGATATCGCATCTCATTTCTATGTTTCATGGTAAGATATAATATGATTTGCGAAGTGTTATGTATTCCTCGTCTACACATCAAATGGATGTAAATGCGACACTTTCTTGCAAGGAAATAGCATTTGCAGATGTCTACGTATCGTAGCAATGGATTTCTGCTGCTTCTTAAAACGCGATATCGCATCTCATTTCTATGTTTCATGGTAAGATATAATATGATTTGCGAAGTGTTATGTATTCCTAGTCTACACTTCAATTGAATGTAAATGCGACACTTCCTTGCAAGGAAATAGCGTTTGCAAATGTCTACCTATCGTAGCAATAGTGTTCTAATGCTTCTTAAAACGCGATATCGCATCTCATTTCTATGTTTCATGGTAAGATATAATATGATTTGCGAAGTGTCATGTATTCCTCGTCTACACTTCAAATGAATGTAAATGCGACACTTCCTTGCAAGGAAAAAGCGTTTAGAAATGTCTACCTATCGTAGCAATAGTGTTCTAATGCGTCTTAAAACGCGATATCGCATCTCATTTCTATGTTTCATGGTAAGATGTAATATGATTTGCGAAGTGTCATGTATTCCTCTTCTACACTTCAAATGAATGTAAATGCGACACTTCCTTGCAAGGAAATAGCGTTTGCAGATGTCTACGTATCGTAGCAATGAAGTTCTAATGGTTCTTAAAACGCGATATCGCATCTCATTTCTATGTTTCATGGTAAGATATAATATGATTTGCGAAGTGTTATTTATACCTCGTCTACACATCAAATGAATGTAAATGCGACACTTTCTTGCAAGGAAATAGCATTTGCAGATGTCTACGTATCGTAGCAATGGATTTCTGCTGCTTCTTAAAACGCGATATCGCATCTCATTTCTATGTTTCATGGTAGGGTATAATATGATTTGCGGAGTGTCATGTATTCCTCGTCTACACTTCAAATGAATGTAAATGCGACACTTCCCTGCAAGGAAATAGCGTTTGCAGATGTCTAGGTATCGTAGCAATAGAGTTCAAATGCTTCTTAAGACGAGATATTGCATCTCATATCTATGTTTCATGATAAGATATAATATTCATTGCGAAGTGTTATGCATTCCTCGTCTACGATTCAAATGAATGTAAATGCAACACTTCCTTGCAAGGAAATAGCGTTTGCAGATGTCTACGTATCGTAGCAATAGAGTTCTAATGCTTCTTAAAACGCGATATCGCATCTCGTTTCTATGTTTCATGGTAAGATATAATATGATTTGCGAAGTGTTGTGTATTCCTCGTCTACACTTCAAATGAATGTAAATGCGACACTTCTTTGCAAGGAAATAGCGTTTGCAGATGTCTACGTATCGTAGCAATAGAGTTCTTATGATTCTTAAAACGCGATATCGCATCACATTTCTATGTTTCATGGTAAGATATAATATGATTTGCGAAGTGTTATGTATTCCTCGTCTACACATCAAATGAATGTAAATGCGACACTTTCTTGCAAGGAAATAGCATTTGCAGATGTCTACGTATCGTAGCAATGGGTTTCTGCTGCTTCTTAAAACGCGATATCGCATCTCATTTCTATGTTTCATGGTAAGATATAATATAATTTGCGAAGTGTTATGTATTCCTAGTCTACACTTCAATTGAATGTAAATGCGACACTTCCTTGCAAGGAAATAGCGTTTGCAAATGTCTACCTATCGTAGCAATAGTGTTCTAATGCTTCTTAAAACGCGATATCGCATCTCATTTCTATGTTTCATGGTAAGATATAATATGATTTGCGAAGTGTCACGTATTCCTCGTCTACACTTCAAACGAATGTAAATGCGACACTTCCTTGCAAGGAAATAGCGTTTAGAAATGTCTACCTATCGTAGCAATAGTGTTCTAATGCTTCTTAAAACGCGATATCGCATCTCATTTCTATGTTTCATGGTAAGATATAATATGATTTGCGAAGTGTCATGTATTCCTCTTCTACACTTCAAATGAATGTAAATGCGACACTTCCTTGCAAGGAAATAGCGTTTGCAAATGTCTACGTATCGTAGCAATAGAGTTCTAATGGTTCTTAAAACGCGATATCGCATCTCATATCTATGTTTCAAGATAAGATATAATATTCATTGCGAAGTGTTATGCATTCCTCGTCTACGATTCAAATGAAAGTAAATGTGACACTTCTATGTCATTTCTATGTCTCATGGTAAGATATAATATGATTTGCGAAGTGTTATGTATTCCTCATCAACACATCAACCGAATGTAAATGCGACACTTCCTTGCAAGGAAATAGCGTTTGCAGATGTCTACGTATCGAAGCAATAGAGTTCAAATGCTTCTTAAAACGAGATATTGCATCTCATATCTATGTTTCATGATAAGATATAATATTCATTGCGATGTGTTATGCATTCCTCGTCTACGATTCAAACGAATGTAAATGCAACACTTCCTTGCAAGGAAATAGCACTTGCAGATGTCTACGTATCGTAGCAATGGATTTCTGCTGCTTCTTAAAACGCGATATCGCATCTCATTTCTATGTTTCATGGTAAGATATAATATGATTTGCGAAGTGTTATGTATTCCTAGTCTACACTTCAAATGAATGTAAATGCGACACTTCCTTGCAAGGAAATAGCGTTTGCAAATGTCTAACTATCGTAGCAGTAGTGTTCTAATGCTTCTTAAAACGCGATATCGCATCTCATTTCTATGTTTCATGGTAAGATATAATATGATTTGTGAAGTGTCATGTATTCCTCGCCTACACTTCAAATGAATGTAAATGCGACACTTCCTTGCAAGGAAATAGCGTTTGCAGATGTCTACGTATCGTAGCAGTAGAGTTCTAATGCTTCTTAAAACGCGATATCGCATCTCATTTCTATGTTTCATGGTAAGATATAATATGATTTGCGAAGTGTTATGTATTCCTCGTCTACACATCAAATGGATGTAAATGCGACACTTTCTTGCAAGGAAATAGCATTTGCAGATGTCGACGTATCGTAGCAATAGAGTTCTTATGATTCTTAAAACGCGATATCGCATCTCATTTCTATGTTTCATGGTAAGATAGAATATGATTTGCGAAGTGTTATGTATTCCTCGTCTACACTTCAAATGAATGTAAATGCGACACTTCCTTGCAAGGAAATAGCGTTTGCAGATGTCTACGTATCGAAGCAATAGATTTCAAATTCTTCTTAAAACGAGATATTGCATCTCATATCTACGTTTCATGATTAGATATAATATTCATTGCGAAGTGTTATGCATTCCTCGTCTACGATTCAAATGAAAGTAAATGCGACACTTCCTTGCAAGGAAATAGCGATTGCAGATGTCTACGTATCGTAGCAATGGATGTCTGATGCTTCTTAAAACGCGATATCGCATCTCATTTCTATGTTTCATGGTAAGATATAATATGATTTGCGAAGTGTCATGTATTCCTCGTCCACACTTCAAATGAATGTAAATGCGACACCTCCTTGCTAGGAAATAGCGTCTGCTGATGTCTAGGTATCGTAGAAATAGAGTTCTAATGCTTCTTAAAACGCGATATCGCATCACATTAGTATGTTTCATGGTAAGATATAATATGATTTGCGAAGTGTTATGTGTTCCTCGTCTGCACTTCAAATGAATGTAAATGCGACACTTCCTTGCTAGGAAATAGCGTTTGCAGATGTCTACGTATCGTAGCAATGGATTTCTGATGCTTCTCAAAACGCGATATCGCAACTCATTTCTATGTTTCATGGTAAGATATAATATGATTTGCGAAGTGTTATGTATTCCTAGTCTACACTTCAAATGAATGTAAATGCGACACTTCCTTGCAAGGAAATAGCGTTTGCAAATGTCTACCTATCGTAGCAATAGTGTTCTAATGCTTCTTAAAACGCGATATCGCAACTCATTTCTATGTTTCATGGTAAGATATAATATGATTTGCGAAGTGTTATGTACTCCTCGTCTACACATCAAATGAATGTAAATGCGACACTTCCTTGCTAGGAAATAGCGTTTGCAGATGTCGACGTATCGTAGCAATAGTGTTCTTATGATTCTTAAAACGCGATATCGCATCTCATTTCTATGTTTCATGGTAGGATATTATATGATTTGCGAAGTGTTATGTATTCCTCGTCTACACATCAAATGAATGTAAATGCGACACTTCCTTGCAAGGAAATAGCGTTTGCAGATGTCTACGTATCGAAGCAATAGATTTCAAATGCTTCTTAAAACGAGATATTGCATCTCATATCTACGTTTCATGATAAGATATAATATTCATTGCGAAGTGTTATGCATTGCTCGTCTACGATTCAAATGGAAGTAAATGCGACACTTCGTTGCAAGGAAATAGCGATTGCAGATGTCTACGTATCGTAGCAATAGAGTTCATATGATCCTTAAAACGCGATATCGCATCTCATATCTATGTTTCAAGATAAGATATAATATTCATTGCGAAGTGTTATGCATTCCTCGTCTACGATTCAAATGAAAGTAAATGTGACACTTTCTTGCAAGGAAATAGCGTTTGCAGATGTCTACGTATCGTAGCAATAGAGTTCTAATGCTTCTTAAAACGCGATATCGCATCACATTTCTATGTTTCATGGTAAGATATAATATGATTTGCGAAGTGTCATGTATTCCTCGTTTACACTTCAAATGTATGTAAATGCGACACTTCCTTGCAAGGAAATAGCGTTTGCAGATGTCTACGTATCGCAGCAATAGAGTTCTAATGCTTCTTAAAACGCGATATCGCATCTCATTTCTATGTCATGGTAAGATATAATATGATTTGCGAAGTGTTATGTATTCCTCATCAACACATCAACCGAATGTAAATGCGACACTTCCTTGCAAGGAAATAGCGTTTGCAGATGTCTACGTATCGAAGCAATAGTGTTCAAATGCTTCTTAAAACGAGATATTGCATCTCATATCTATGTTTCATGATAAGATATAATATTCATTGCGATGTGTTATGCATTCCTCGTCTACGATTCAAATGAATGTAAATGCGACACTTCCTTGCAAGGAAATAGCGATTGCAGATGTCTACGTATCGTAGCAATAGAGTTCATATGGTTCTTAAAACGCGATGTCGCATCTCATATCTATGTTTCAAGATAAGATATAATATTCATTGCGAAGTGTTCTGCATTCCTCGTCTACGATTCAAATGAAAGTAAATGAGACACTTCATTGCAAGGAAATAGCGATTGCAGATGTCTACGTATTGTAGCAATAGAGTTCTAATGCTTCTTAAAACGCGATATCGCATCTCATTTCTATGTTTCATGGTAAGATATAATATGATTTGCGAAGTGTTATGTATTCCTCGTCTACACTTCAAATGAATGTAAATGCGACACTTTCTTGCAAGGAAATAGCGTTTGCAGATGTCTACGTATCGTAGCAATGGATTTCTGATGCTTCTTAAAACGCGATATCGCATCTCATTTCTATGTTTCATGGTAAGATATAATATGATTTGCGGAGTGTCATGTATTCCTCGTCCACACTTCAAATGAATGTAAATGCGACACTTCCTTGCTAGGAAATAACGTCTGCAGATGTCTAGGTATCGTAGAAAGAGAGTTCTAATGCTTCTTAAAACGCGATATCGCATCACATTTCTATGTTTCATGGTAAGATATAATATGATTTGAGAAGTGTTATGTATTCCTCGTCTACACTTCAAATGAATGTAAATGCGACACTTCCTTGCAAGGAAATAGCGTTTGCAGATGTCTACGTATCGTAGCAATAGAGTTCTAATGCTTCTTAAAACGCGATATCGCATCTCATTTCTATGTTTCATGGTAAGATATAATATGATTTGCGAAGTGTTATGTACTCCTCGTCTACACTTCAAATGAATGTAAATGCGACACTGCCTTGCTAGGAAATAGCGTTTGCAGATGTCTACGTATTGTGGCAATAGGGTTCTTATGATTCTTAAAGCGCTATATCGCATCTCATATCTATGTTTCATGGTAAGATATAATATGATTTGCGAAGTGTTATGTATTCCTCGTCTACACTTCAAATGAATGTAAATGCGACACTTCCTTGCAAGGAAATAGCGTTTGCAGATGTCTACGTATCGAAGCAATAGATTTCAAATGCTTCTTAAAACGAGATATTGCATCTCATTTCTATGTTTCATGGTAAGATATAATATGATTTGCGAAGTGTTATGTATTCCTCGTCTACACATCAAATGAATGTAAATGCGACACTTCCTTGCAAGGAAATAGCGTTTGCAATTGTCTACCTATCGTAGCAATAGTTTTCTAATGCTTCTTAAAACGCGATATCGCATCTCATTTCTATGTTTCATGGTAAGATATAATATGATTTGCGAAGTGTCATGTATTCCTCGATTACACTTCAAATGAATGTAAATGCGACACTTCCTTGCAAGGAAATAGCGTTTGCAGATGTCTACGTATCGAAGCAATAGAGTTCAAATGCTTCTTAAAACGAGATATTGCACCTCATATTTATGTTTCATGATCAGATATAATATTCATTGCGAAGTGTTATGCATTCCTCGTCTACGATTCAAATGAATGTAAATGCAACACTTCCTTGCAAGGAAATAGCGTTTGCAGATGTCTACGTATCGTAGCAATAGAATTCTAATGCTTCTTAAAACGCGATATCGCATCTCGTTTCTATGTTTCATGGTAAGATATAATATGATTTGCGAAGTGTTGTGTATTCCTCGTCTACACTTCAAATGAATGTAAATGCAACACTTCTTTGCAAGGAAATAGCGTTTGCAGATCTCTACGTATCGTAGCAATAGAGTTCATATGATTCTTAAAAAGCGATATCGCATCACATTTCTATGTTTCATGGTAAGATATAATATGATTTGCGAAGTGTTATGTATTCCTCGTCTACACATCAAATGAATGTAAATGCGACACTTTCTTGCAAGGAAATAGCATTTGCAGATGTCTACGTATCGTAGCGATGGATTTCTGCTGCTTCTTAAAACGCGATATCGCATCTCATTTCTATGTTTCATGGTAAGATATAATATGATTTGCGAAGTGTTATGTATTCCTAGTCTACACTTCAATTGAATGTAAATGCGACACTTCCTTGCAAGGAAATAGCGTTTGCAAATGTCTACCTATCGTAGCAATAGTGTTCTAATGCTTCTTAAAACGCGATATGGCACCTCATTTCTATGTTTCATGGTAAGATATAATATGATTTGCGAAGTGTCATGTATTCCTCGTCTACACTTCAAATGAATGTAAATGCGACACTTCCTTGCAAGGAAATAGCGTTTGCAAATGTCTACCTATCGTAGCAATAGTGTTCTAATGCTTCTTAAAACGCGATATCGCATCTCATTTCTATGTTTCATGGTAAGATATAATATGATTTGCGAAGTGTTATGTATTCCTCGTCTACACATCAAATGAATGTAAATGCGACACTTTCTTGCAAGGAAATAGCATTTGCAGATGTCTACGTATCGTAGCAATGGATTTCTGCTGCTTCTTAAAACGCGATATCGCATCTCATTTCTATGTTTCATGGTAAGATATAATATGATTTGCGAAGTGTTATGTATTCCTAGTCTACACTTCAATTGAATGTAAATGCGACACTTCCTTGCAAGGAAATAGCGTTTGCAAATGTCTACCTATCGTAGCAATATTGTTCTAATGCTTCTTAAAACGCGATATCGCATCTCATTTCTATGTTTCATGGTAAGATATAATATGATTTGCGAAGTGTCATGTATTCCTCGTCTACACTTCAAATGAATGTAAATGCGACACTTCATTGCAAGGGAATAGCGTTTGCAAATGTCTACCTATCGTAGCAATAGTGTTCTAATGCTTCTTAAAACGCGATATCGCATCTCATTTCTATGTTTCATGGTAAGATATAATATGATTTGCGAAGTGTCATGTATTCATCTTCTACACTTCAAATGAATGTAAATGCGACACTTCCTTGCAAGGAAATAGCGTTTGCAGATGTCTACGTATCGTAGCAGTAGAGTTCTAATGCTTCTTAAAACGCGATATCGCATCTCATTTCTATGTTTCATGGTAAGATATAATATGATTTGCGAAGTGTTATGTATTCCTCGTCTACACATCAAATGGATGTAAATGCGACACTTTCTTGCAAGGAAATAGCATTTGCAGATGTCTACGTATCGTAGCAATGGATTTCTGCTGCTTCTTAAAACGCGATATCGCATCTCATTTCTATGTTTCATGGTAAGATATAATATGATTTGCGAAGTGTTATGTATTCCTAGTCTACACTTCAATTGAATGTAAATGCGACACTTCCTTGCAAGGAAATAGCGTTTGCAAATGTCTACCTATCGTAGCAATAGTGTTCTAATGCTTCTTAAAACGCGATATCGCATCTCATTTCTATGTTTCATGGTAAGATATAATATGATTTGCGAAGTGTCATGTATTCCTCGTCTACACTTCAAATGAATGTAAATGCGACACTTCCTTGCAAGGAAAAAGCGTTTAGAAATGTCTACCTATCGTAGCAATAGTGTTCTAATGCGTCTTAAAACGCGATATCGCATCTCATTTCTATGTTTCATGGTAAGATATAATATGATTTGCGAAGTGTCATGTATTCCTCTTCTACACTTCAAATGAATGTAAATGCGACACTTCCTTGCAAGGAAATAGCGTTTGCAGATGTCTACGTATCGTAGCAATGAAGTTCTAATGGTTCTTAAAACGCGATATCGCATCTCATTTCTATGTTTCATGGTAAGATATAATATGATTTGCGAAGTGTTATTTATACCTCGTCTACACATCAAATGAATGTAAATGCGACACTTTCTTGCAAGGAAATAGCATTTGCAGATGTCTACGTATCGTAGCAATGGATTTCTGCTGCTTCTTAAAACGCGATATCGCATCTCATTTCTATGTTTCATGATAGGGTATAATATGATTTGCGGAGTGTCATGTATTCCTCGTCTACACTTCAAATGAATGTAAATGCGACACTTCCCTGCAAGGAAATAGCGTTTGCAGATGTCTAGGTATCGTAGCAATAGAGTTCAAATGCTTCTTAAGACGAGATATTGCATCTCATATCTATGTTTCATGATAAGATATAATATTCATTGCGAAGTGTTATGCATTCCTCGTCTACGATTCAAATGAATGTAAATGCAACACTTCCTTGCAAGGAAATAGCGTTTGCAGATGTCTACGTATCGTAGCAATAGAGTTCTAATGCTTCTTAAAACGCGATATCGCATCTCGTTTCTATGTTTCATGGTAAGATATAATATGATTTGCGAAGTGTTGTGTATTCCTCGTCTACACTTCAAATGAATGTAAATGCGACACTTCTTTGCAAGGAAATAGCGTTTGCAGATGTCTACGTATCGTAGCAATAGAGTTCTTATGATTCTTAAAACGCGATATCGCATCACATTTCTATGTTTCATGGTAAGATATAATATGATTTGCGAAGTGTTATGTATTCCTCGTCTACACATCAAATGAATGTAAATGCGACACTTTCTTGCAAGGAAATAGCATTTGCAGATGTCTACGTATCGTAGCAATGGGTTTCTGCTGCTTCTTAAAACGCGATATCGCATCTCATTTCTATGTTTCATGGTAAGATATAATATAATTTGCGAAGTGTTATGTATTCCTAGTCTACACTTCAATTGAATGTAAATGCGACACTTCCTTGCAAGGAAATAGCGTTTGCAAATGTCTACCTATCGTAGCAATAGTGTTCTAATGCTTCTTAAAACGCGATATCGCATCTCATTTCTATGTTTCATGGTAAGATATAATATGATTTGCGAAGTGTCACGTATTCCTCGTCTACACTTCAAACGAATGTAAATGCGACACTTCCTTGCAAGGAAATAGCGTTTAGAAATGTCTACCTATCGTAGCAATAGTGTTCTAATGCTTCTTAAAACGCGATATCGCATCTCATTTCTATGTTTCATGGTAAGATATAATATGATTTGCGAAGTGTCATGTATTCCTCTTCTACACTTCAAATGAATGTAAATGCGACACTTCCTTGCAAGGAAATAGCGTTTGCAGATGTCTACGTATCGTAGCAATAGAGTTCTAATGGTTCTTAAAACGCGATATCGCATCTCATTTCTATGTTTCATGGTAAGATATAATATGATTTGCGAAGTGTTATTTATACCTCGTCTACACATCAAATGAATGTAAATGCGACACTTTCTTGCAAGGAAATAGCATTTGCAGATATCTACGTATCGTAGCAATGGATTTCTGCTGCTTCTTAAAACGCGATATCGCATCTCATTTCTATGTTTCATGGTAGGGTACAATATGATTTGCGGAGTGTCATGTATTCCTCGTCTACACTTCAAATGAATGTAAATGCGACACTTCCCTGCAAGGAAATAGCGTTTGCAGATGACTAGGTATCGTAGCAATAGAGTTCAAATGCTTCTTAAAACGAGATACTGCATCTCATATCTATGTTTCATGATAAGATATAATATTCATTGCGAAGTGTTATGCATTCCTCGTCTACGATTCAAATGAATGTAAATGCAACACTTCCTTGCAAGGAAATAGCGTTTGCAGATGTCTACGTATCGTAGCAATAGAGTTCTAATGCTTCTTAAAACGCGATATCGCATCTCGTTTCTATGTTTCATGGTAAGATATAATATGATTTGCGAAGTGTTGTGTATTCCTCGTCTACACTTCAAATGAATGTAAATGCGACACTTCTTTGCAAGGAAATAGCGTTTGCAGATGTCTACGTATCGTAGCAATAGAGTTCTTATGATTCTTAAAACGCGATATCGCATCACATTTCTATGTTTCATGGTAAGACATAATATGATTTGCGAAGTGTTATGTATTCCTCGTCTACACATCAAATGAATGTAAATGCGACACTTTCTTGCAAGGAAATAGCATTTGCAGA
Organism: Xylocopa sonorina; assembly: GCF_050948175.1. Classification (NCBI taxonomy): domain Eukaryota; kingdom Metazoa; phylum Arthropoda; class Insecta; order Hymenoptera; family Apidae; genus Xylocopa; species Xylocopa sonorina. The sequence continues at coordinate 192,870 of NW_027490172.1, forward strand.
TGTCTACGTATCGTAGCAATGGATTTCTGCTGCTTCTTAAAACGCGATATCGCATCTCATTTCTATGTTTCATGGTAAGATATAATATGATTTGCGAAGTGTCATGTATTCCTCGTCTACACTTCAAATGAATGTAAATGCGACACTTCCTTGCAAGGAAATAGCGTTTGCAGATGTCTACGTATCGAAGCAATAGAGTTCAAATGCTTCTTAAAACGAGATATTGCATCTCATATCTATGTTTCATGATAAGATATAATATTCTTTGCGAAGTGCTATGCATTCCTCCTCTACGATTCAAATGAATGTAAATGCGACACATCCTTGCAAGGAAATAGCGTTTGCAGATGTCTACGTATCGTAGCAATAGAGTTCTTATGATTCTTAAAACGCGACATCGCATCTCATTTCTGTTTCATGGTAAGGTATAATATGATTTGCGAAGTGTTATATATCCGTCGTCTACACTTCAAATGAATGTAAATGCGACACATCCTTGCAAGGAAATAGCATTTGCAGATGTCTACGTATCGTAGCAATGGATTTCTGCTGCTTCTTAAAACGCGATATCGCAACTCATTTCTATGTTTCATGGTAAGATATAATATGATTTGCGAAGTGTTATGTATTCCTAGTCTACACTTCAAATGAATGTAAATGCGACACTTCCTTGCAAGGAAATAGCGTTTGCAAATGTCTACCTATCGTAGCAATAGTGTTCTAATGCTTCTTAAAACGCGATATCGCATCTCATTTCTGTGTTTCATGGTAAGACATAATATGATTTGCGAAGTGTCATGTATTCCTCGTCTACACTTCAAATGAATGTAAATGCGACACTTCCTTGCAAGGAAATAGCGTTTGCAAATGTCTACCTATCGTAGCAATAGTGTTGTAATGCTTCTTAAAACGCGATATCGCATCTCATTTCTATGTTTCATGGTAAGATATAATATGATTTGCGAAGTGTCATGTATTCCCCTTCTACACTTCAAATAAATGTAAATGCGACACTTCCTTGCAAGGAAATAGCGTTTGCAGATGTCTACGTATCGTAGCAATAGAGTTCTTATGATTCTTAAAACGCGATATCGCATCTCATTTCTACGTTTCATGGTAGGATATTATATGATTTGCGAAGTGTTATGTATTCCTCGTCTACACATCAAATGAATGTAAATGCGACACTTCCTTGCTAGGAAATAGCGTTTGCCGATGTCTACGTATCGTAGCAATAGAGTTCTTATGATTCTTAAAACGCGATATCGCATCTCATTTCTATGTTTCATGGTAGGGTACAATATGATTTGCGGAGTGTCATGTATTCCTCGTCTACACTTCAAATGAATGTAAATGCGACACTTCCCTGCAAGGAAATAGCGTTTGCAGATGTCTAGGTATCGTAGCAATAGAGTTCAAATGCTTCTTAAAACGAGATACTGCATCTCATATCTATGTTTCATGATAAGATATAATATTCATTGCGAAGTGTTATGCATTCCTCGTCTACGATTCAAATGAATGTAAATGCAACACTTCCTTGCAAGGAAATAGCGTTTGCAGATGTCTACGTATCGTAGCAATAGAGTTCTAATGCTTCTTAAAACGCGATATCGCATCTCGTTTCTATGTTTCATGGTAAGATATAATATGATTTGCGAAGTGTTGTGTATTCCTCGTCTACACTTCAAATGAATGTAAATGCGACACTTCTTTGCAAGGAAATAGCGTTTGCAAATGTCTACCTATCGTAGCAATAGTGTTCTAATGCTTCTTAAAACGCGATATCGCATCTCATTTCTATGTTTCATGGTAAGATATAATATGATTTGCGAAGTGTCACGTATTCCTCGTCTACACTTCAAATGAATGTAAATGCGACACTTCCTTGCAAGGAAATAGCGTTTAGAAATGTCTACCTATCGTAGCAATAGTGTTCTAATGCTTCTTAAAACGCGATATCGCATCTCATTTCTATGTTTCATGGTAGGGTACAATATGATTTGCGGAATGTCATGTATTCCTCGTCTACACTTCAAATGAATGTAAATGCGACACTTCCCTGCAAGGAAATAGCGTTTGCAGATGTCTAGGTATCGTAGCAATAGAGTTCAAATGCTTCTTAAAACGAGGTATTGCATCTCATATCTATGTTTCATGATAAGATATAATATTCATTGCGAAGTGTTATGCATTCCTCGTCTACGATTCAAATGAATGTAAATGCAACACTTCCTCGCAAGGAAATAGCGTTTGCAGATGTCTACGTATCGTAGCAATAGAGTTCTAATGCTTCTTAAAACGCGATATCGCATCTCGTTTCTATGTTTCATGGTAAGATATAATATGATTTGCGAAGTGTTGCGTATTCCTCGTCTACACTTCAAATGAATGTAAATGCGACACTTCTTTGCAAGGAAATAGCGTTTGCAGATGTCTACGTATCGTAGCAATAGAGTTCTTATGATTCTTAAAACGCGATATCGCATCACATTTCTATGTTTCATGGTAAGATATAATATGATTTGCGAAGTGTTATGTATTCCTCGTCTACACATCAAATGAATGTAAATGCGACACTTTCTTGCAAGGAAATAGCATTTGCAGATGTCTACGTATCGTAGCAATAGATTTCTGCTGCTTCTTAAAACGCGATATCGCATCTCATTTCTATGTTTCATGGTAAGATATAATATAATTTGCGAAGTGTTATGTATTCCTAGTCTACACTTCAATTGAATGTAAATGCGACACTTCCTTGCAAGGAAATAGCGTTTGCAAATGTCTACCTATCGTAGCAATAGTGTTCTAATGCTTCTTAAAACGCGATATCGCATCTCATTTCTATGTTTCATGGTAAGATATAATATGATTTGCGAAGTGTCACGTATTCCTCGTCTACACTTCAAATGAATGTAAATGCGACACTTCCTTGCAAGGAAATAGCGTTTAGAAATGTCTACCTATCGTAGCAATAGTGTTCTAATGCTTCTTAAAACGCGATATCGCATCTCATTTCTATGTTTCATGGTAGGGTACAATATGATTTGCGGAATGTCATGTATTCCTCGTCTACACTTCAAATGAATGTAAATGCGACACTTCCCTGCAAGGAAATAGCGTTTGCAGATGTCTAGGTATCGTAGCAATAGAGTTCAAATGCTTCTTAAAACGAGGTATTGCATCTCATATCTATGTTTCATGATAAGATATAATATTCATTGCGAAGTGTTATGCATTCCTCGTCTACGATTCAAATGAATGTAAATGCAACACTTCCTCGCAAGGAAATAGCGTTTGCAGATGTCTACGTATCGTAGCAATAGAGTTCTAATGCTTCTTAAAACGCGATATCGCATCTCGTTTCTATGTTTCATGGTAAGATATAATATGATTTGCGAAGTGTTGCGTATTCCTCGTCTACACTTCAAATGAATGTAAATGCGACACTTCTTTGCAAGGAAATAGCGTTTGCAGATGTCTACGTATCGTAGCAATAGAGTTCTTATGATTCTTAAAACGCGATATCGCATCACATTTCTATGTTTCATGGTAAGATATAATATGATTTGCGAAGTGTTATGTATTCCTCGTCTACACATCAAATGAATGTAAATGCGACACTTTCTTGCAAGGAAATAGCATTTGCAGATGTCTACGTATCGTAGCAATGGATTTCTGCTGCTTCTTAAAACGCGATATCGCATCTCATTTCTATGTTTCATGGTAAGATATAATATAATTTGCGAAGTGTTATGTATTCCTAGTCTACACTTCAATTGAATGTAAATGCGACACTTCCTTGCAAGGAAATAGCGTTTGCAAATGTCTACCTATCGTAGCAATAGTGTTCTAATGCTTCTTAAAACGCGATATCGCATCTCATTTCTATGTTTCATGGTAAGATATAATATGATTTGCGAAGTGTCATGTATTCCTCGTCTACACTTCAAATGAATGTAAATGCGACACTTCCTTGCAAGGAAATAGCGTTTGCAAATGTCTACCTATCGTAGCAATAGTGTTCTAATGCTTCTTAAAACGCGATATCGCATCTCATTTCTATGTTTCATGGTAAGATATAATATGATTTGCGAAGTGCTATGCATTCCTCCTCTACGATTCAAATGAATGTAAATGCGACACATCCTTGCAAGGAAATAGCGTTTGCGGATGTCTACGTATCGTAGCAATAGAGTTCTTATGATTCTTAAAACGCGATATCGCATCTCATTTCTGTTTCATGGTAAGGTATAATATGATTTGCGAAGTGTTATATATCCGTCGTCTACACTTCAAATGAATGTAAATGCGACACTTTCTTGCAAGGAAATAGCATTTGCAGATGTCTACGTATCGTAGCAATAGATTTCTGCTGCTTCTTAAAACGCGATATCGCAACTCATTTCTATGTTTCATGGTAAGATATAATATGATTTGCGAAGTGTTATGTATTCCTAGTCTACACTTCAAATGAATGTAAATGCGACACTTCCTTGCAAGGAAATAGCGTTTGCAAATGTCTACCTATCGTAGCAATAGTGTTCTAATGCTTCTTAAAACGCGATATCGCATCTCATTTCTGTGTTTCATGGTAAGACATAATATGATTTGCGAAGTGTCATGTATTCCTCGTCTGCACTTCAAATGAATGTAAATGCGACACTTCCTTGCAAGGAAATAGCGTTTGCAAATGTCTACCTATCGTAGCAATAGTGTTCTAATGCTTCTTTAAACGCGATATCGCATCTCATTTCTATGTTTCATGGTAAGATATAATATGATTTGCGAAGTGTCATGTATTCCTCTTCTACACTTCAAATAAATGTAAATGCGACACTTCCTTGCAAGGAAATAGCGTTTGCAGATGTCTACGTATCGTAGCAATAGAGTTCTTATGATTCTTAAAACGCGATATCGCATCTCATTTCTACGTTTCATGGTAGGATATTATATGATTTGCGAAGTGTTATGTATTCCTCGTCTACACATCAAATGAATGTAAATGCGACACTTCCTTGCTAGGAAATAGCGTTTGCCGATGTCTACGTATCGTAGCAATAGAGTTCTTACGATTCTTAAAACGCGATATCGCATCTCATTTCTATGTTTCATGGTATGATATAATATGATTTGCGAAGTGTTATGTATTCCTCGTCTACACTTCAAATGAATGTAAATGCGACACTTCCTTGGAAGGAAATAGCGTTTGCAGATGTCTACGTATCGTAGCAATGGAGTTCTAATGGTTCTTAAAACGCGATATCGCATCTCATTTCTATGTTTCATGGTAAGATATAATATGGTTTGCGAAGTGTTATTTATACCTCGTCTACACATCAAATGAATGTAAATGCGACACTTTCTTGCAAGGAAATAGCATTTGCAGATGTCTACGTATCGTAGCAATGGATTTCTGCTGCTTCTTAAAACGCGATATCGAATCTCATTTCTATGTTTCATGGTAGGGTACAATATGATTTGCGGAGTGTCATGTTTTCCTCGTCTACACTTCAAATGAATGTAAATGCGACACTTCCCTGCAAGGAAATAGCGTTTGCAGATGTCTAGGTATCGTAGCAATAGAGTTCAAATGCTTCTTAAAACGAGATACTGCATCTCATATCTATGTTTCATGATAAGATATAATATTCATTGCGAAGTGTTATGCATTCCTCGTCTACGATTCAAATGAATGTAAATGCAACACTTCCTTGCAAGGAAATAGCGTTTGCAGATGTCTACGTATCGTAGCAATAGAGTTCTAATGCTTCTTAAAACGCGATATCGCATCTCGTTTCTATGTTTCATGGTAAGATATAATATGATTTGCGAAGTGTTGTGTATTCCTCGTCTACACTTCAAATGAATGTAAATGCGACACTTCTTTGCAAGGAAATAGCGTTTGCAGATGTCTACGTATCGTAGCAATAGAGTTCTTATGATTCTTAAAACGCGATATCGCATCACATTTCTATGTTTCATGGTAAGATATAATATGATTTGCGAAGTGTTATGTATTCCTCGTCTACACATCAAATGAATGTAAATGCGACACTTTCTTGCAAGGAAATAGCATTTGCAGATGTCTACGTATCGTAGCAATGGATTTTTGCTGCTTCTTAAAACGCGATATCGCATCTCATTTCTATGTTTCATGGTAAGATATAATATAATTTGCGAAGTGTTATGTATTCCTAGTCTACACTTCAATTGAATGTAAATGCGACACTTCCTTGCAAGGAAATAGCGTTTGCAAATGTCTACCTATCGTAGCAATAGTGTTCTAATGCTTCTTAAAACGCGATATCGCATCTCATTTCTATGTTTCATGGTAAGATATAATATGATTTGCGAAGTGTCACGTATTCCTCGTCTACACTTCAAATGAATGTAAATGCGACACTTCCTTGCAAGGAAATATCGTTTAGAAATGTCTACCTATCGTAGCAATAGTGTTCTAATGCTTCTTAAAACGCGATATCGCATCTCATTTCTATGTTTCATGGTAGGGTATAATATGATTTGCGGAGTGTCATGTATTCCTCGTCTACACTTCAAATGAATGTAAATGCGACACTTCCCTGCAAGGAAATAGCGTTTGCAGATGTCTAGGTATCGTAGCAATAGAGTTCAAATGCTTCTTAAAACGAGGTATTGCATCTCATATCTATGTTTCATGATAAGATATAATATTCATTGCGAAGTGTTATGCATTCCTCGTCTACGATTCAAATGAATGTAAATGCAACACTTCCTCGCAAGGAAATAGCGTTTGCAGATGTCTACGTATCGTAGCAATAGAGTTCTAATGCTTCTTAAAACGCGATATCGCATCTCGTTTCTATGTTTCATGGTAAGATATAATATGATTTGCGAAGTGTTGCGTATTCCTCGTCTACACTTCAAATGAATGTAAATGCGACACTTCTTTGCAAGGAAATAGCGTTTGCAGATGTCTACGTATCGTAGCAATAGAGTTCTTATGATTCTTAAAACGCGATATCGCATCACATTTCTATGTTTCATGGTAAGATATAATATGATTTGCGAAGTGTTATGTATTCCTCGTCTACACATCAAATGAATGTAAATGCGACACTTTCTTGCAAGGAAATAGCATTTGCAGATGTCTACGTATCGTAGCAATGGATTTCTGCTGCTTCTTAAAACGCGATATCGCATCTCATTTCTATGTTTCATGGTAAGATATAATATAATTTGCGAAGTGTTATGTATTCCTAGTCTACACTTCAATTGAATGTAAATGCGACACTTCCTTGCAAGGAAATAGCGTTTGCAAATGTCTACCTATCGTAGCAATAGTGTTCCAATGCTTCTTAAAACGCGATATCGCATCTCATTTCTATGTTTCATGGTAAGATATAATATGATTTGCGAAGTGTCATGTATTCCTCGTCTACACTTCAAATGAATGTAAATGCGACACTTCCTTGGAAGGAAATAGCGTTTGCAGATGTCTACGTATCGTAGCAATGGAGTTCTAATGGTTCTTAAAACGCGATATCGCATCTCATTTCTATGTTTCATGGTAAGATATAATATGATTTGCGAAGTGTTATTTATACCTCGTCTACACATCAAATGAATGTAAATGCGACACTTTCTTGCAAGGAAATAGCATTTGCAGATGTCTACGTATCGTAGCAATGGATTTCTGCTGCTTCTTAAAATGCGATATCGCATCTCATTTCTATGTTTCATGGTAGGGTACAATATGATTTGCGGAGTGTCATGTTTTCCTCGTCTACACTTCAAATGAATGTAAATGCGACACTTCCCTGCAAGGAAATAGCGTTTGCAGATGTCTAGGTATCGTAGCAATAGAGTTCAAATGCTTCTTAAAACGAGATACTGCATCTCATATCTATGTTTCATGATAAGATATAATATTCATTGCGAAGTGTTATGCATTCCTCGTCTACGATTCAAATGAATGTAAATGCAACACTTCCTTGCAAGGAAATAGCGTTTGCAGATGTCTACGTATCGTAGCAATAGAGTTCTAATGCTTCTTAAAACGCGATATCGCATCTCGTTTCTATGTTTCATGGTAAGATATAATATGATTTGCGAAGTGTTGTGTATTCCTCGTCTACACTTCAAATGAATGTAAATGCGACACTTCTTTGCAAGGAAATAGCGTTTGCAGATGTCTACGTATCGTAGCAATAGAGTTCTTATGATTCTTAAAACGCGATATCGCATCACATTTCTATGTTTCATGGTAAGATATAATATGATTTGCGAAGTGTTATGTATTCCTCGTCTACACATCAAATGAATGTAAATGCGACACTTTCTTGCAAGGAAATAGCATTTGCAGATGTCTACGTATCGTAGCAATGGATTTCTGCTGCTTCTTAAAACGCGATATCGCATCTCATTTCTATGTTTCATGGTAAGATATAATATAATTTGCGAAGTGTTATGTATTCCTAGTCTACACTTCAATTGAATGTAAATGCGACACTTCCTTGCAAGGAAATAGCGTTTGCAAATGTCTACCTATCGTAGCAATAGTGTTCTAATGCTTCTTAAAACGCGATATCGCATCTCATTTCTATGTTTCATGGTAAGATATAATATGATTTGCGAAGTGTCACGTATTCCTCGTCTACACTTCAAATGAATGTAAATGCGACACTTCCTTGCAAGGAAATATCGTTTAGAAATGTCTACCTATCGTAGCAATAGTGTTCTAATGCTTCTTAAAACGCGATATCGCATCTCATTTCTATGTTTCATGGTAGGGTATAATATGATTTGCGGAGTGTCATGTATTCCTCGTCTACACTTCAAATGAATGTAAATGCGACACTTCCCTGCAAGGAAATAGCGTTTGCAGATGTCTAGGTATCGTAGCAATAGAGTTCAAATGCTTCTTAAAACGAGGTATTGCATCTCATATCTATGTTTCATGATAAGATATAATATTCATTGCGAAGTGTTATGCATTCCTCGTCTACGATTCAAATGAATGTAAATGCAACACTTCCTCGCAAGGAAATAGCGTTTGCAGATGTCTACGTATCGTAGCAATAGAGTTCTAATGCTTCTTAAAACGCGATATCGCATCTCGTTTCTATGTTTCATGGTAAGATATAATATGATTTGCGAAGTGTTGCGTATTCCTCGTCTACACTTCAAATGAATGTAAATGCGACACTTCTTTGCAAGGAAATAGCGTTTGCAGATGTCTACGTATCGTAGCAATAGAGTTCTTATGATTCTTAAAACGCGATATCGCATCACATTTCTATGTTTCATGGTAAGATATAATATGATTTGCGAAGTGTTATGTATTCCTCGTCTACACATCAAATGAATGTAAATGCGACACTTTCTTGCAAGGAAATAGCTTTTGCAGATGTATACGTATCGTAGCAATGGATTTCTGCTGCTTCTTAAAACGCGATATCGCATCTCATTTCTATGTTTCATGGTAAGATATAATATAATTTGCGAAGTGTTATGTATTCCTAGTCTACACTTCAATTGAATGTAAATGCGACACTTCCTTGCAAGGAAATAGCGTTTGCAAATGTCTACCTATCGTAGCAATAGTGTTCTAATGCTTCTTAAAACGCGATATCGCATCTCATTTCTATGTTTCATGGTAAGATATAATATGATTTGCGAAGTGTCATGTATTCCTCGTCTACACTTCAAATGAATGTAAATGCGACACTTCCTTGGAAGGAAATAGCGTTTGCAGATGTCTACGTATCGTAGCAATGGAGTTCTAATGGTTCTTAAAACGCGATATCGCATCTCATTTCTATGTTTCATGGTAAGATATAATATGATTTGCGAAGTGTTATTTATACCTCGTCTACACATCAAATGAATGTAAATGCGACACTTTCTTGCAAGGAAATAGCATTTGCAGATGTCTACGTATCGTAGCAATGGATTTCTGCTGCTTCTTAAAACGCGATATCGCATCTCATTTCTATGTTTCATGGTAGGGTACAATATGATTTGCGGAGTGTCATGTTTTCCTCGTCTACACTTCAAATGAATGTAAATGCGACACTTCCCTGCAAGGAAATAGCGTTTGCAGATGTCTAGGTATCGTAGCAATAGAGTTCAAATGCTTCTTAAAACGAGGTATTGCATCTCATATCTATGTTTTATGATAAGATATAATATTCATTGCGAAGTGTTATGCATTCCTCGTCTACGATTCAAATGAATGTAAATGCAACACTTCCTTGCAAGGAAATAGCGTTTGCAGATGTCTACGTATCGTAGCAATAGAGTTCTAATGCTTCTTAAAACGCGATATCGCATCTCGTTTCTATGTTTCATGGTAAGATATAATATGATTTGCGAAGTGTTGCGTATTCCTCGTCTACACTTCAAATGAATGTAAATGCGACACTTCTTTGCAAGGAAATAGCGTTTGCAGATGTCTACGTATCGTAGCAATAGAGTTCTTATGATTCTTAAAACGCGATATCGCATCACATTTCTATGTTTCATGGTAAGATATAATATGATTTGCGAAGTGTTATGTATTCCTCGTCTACACATCAAATGAATGTAAATGCGACACTTTCTTGCAAGGAAATAGCATTTGCAGATGTCTACGTATCGTAGCAATGGATTTCTGCTGCTTCTTAAAACGCGATATCGCATCTCATTTCTATGTTTCATGGTAAGATATAATATAATTTGCGAAGTGTTATGTATTCCTAGTCTACACTTCAATTGAATGTAAATGCGACACTTCCTTGCAAGGAAATAGCGTTTGCAAATGTCTACCTATCGTAGCAATAGTGTTCTAATGCTTCTTAAAACGCGATATCGCATCTCATTTCTATGTTTCATGGTAAGATATAATATGATTTGCGAAGTGTCATGTATTCCTCGTCTACACTTCAAATGAATGTAAATGCGACACTTCCTTGGAAGGAAATAGCGTTTGCAGATGTCTACGTATCGTAGCAATGGAGTTCTAATGGTTCTTAAAACGCGATATCGCATCTCATTTCTATGTTTCATGGTAAGATATAATATGATTTGCGAAGTGTTATTTATACCTCGTCTACACATCAAATGAATGTAAATGCGACACTTTCTTGCAAGGAAATAGCATTTGCAGATGTCTACGTATCGTAGCAATGGATTTCTGCTGCTTCTTAAAACGCGATATCGAATCTCATTTCTATGTTTCATGGTAGGGTACAATATGATTTGCGGAGTGTCATGTTTTCCTCGTCTACACTTCAAATGAATGTAAATGCGACACTTCCCTGCAAGGAAATAGCGTTTGCAGATGTCTAGGTATCGTAGCAATAGAGTTCAAATGCTTCTTAAAACGAGATACTGCATCTCATATCTATGTTTCATGATAAGATATAATATTCATTGCGAAGTGTTATGCATTCCTCGTCTACGATTCAAATGAATGTAAATGCAACACTTCCTTGCAAGGAAATAGCGTTTGCAGATGTCTGCGTATCGTAGCAATAGAGTTCTAATGCTTCTTAAAACGCGATATCGCATCTCGTTTCTATGTTTCATGGTAAGATATAATATGATTTGCGAAGTGTTGTGTATTCCTCGTCTACACTTCAAATGAATGTAAATGCGACACTTCTTTGCAAGGAAATAGCGTTTGCAGATGTCTACGTATCGTAGCAATAGAGTTCTTATGATTCTTAAAACGCGATATCGCATCACATTTCTATGTTTCATGGTAAGATATAATATGATTTGCGAAGTGTTATGTATTCCTCGTCTACACATCAAATGAATGTAAATGCGACACTTTCTTGCAAGGAAATAGCATTTGCAGATGTCTACGTATCGTAGCAATGGATTTCTGCTGCTTCTTAAAACGCGATATCGCATCTCATTTCTATGTTTCATGGTAAGATATAATATAATTTGCGAAGTGTTATGTATTCCTAGTCTACACTTCAATTGAATGTAAATGCGACACTTCCTTGCAAGGAAATAGCGTTTGCAAATGTCTACCTATCGTAGCAATAGTGTTCTAATGCTTCTTAAAACGCGATATCGCATCTCATTTCTATGTTTCATGGTAAGATATAATATGATTTGCGAAGTGTCACGTATTCCTCGTCTACACTTCAAATGAATGTAAATGCGACACTTCCTTGCAAGGAAATAGCGTTTAGAAATGTCTACCTATCGTAGCAATAGTGTTCTAATGCTTCTTAAAACGCGATATCGCATCTCATTTCTATGTTTCATGGTAGGGTATAATATGATTTGCGGAGTGTCATGTATTCCTCGTCTACACTTCAAATGAATGTAAATGCGACACTTCCCTGCAAGGAAATAGCGTTTGCAGATGTCTAGGTATCGTAGCAATAGAGTTCAAATGCTTCTTAAAACGAGGTATTGCATCTCATATCTATGTTTCATGATAAGATATAATATTCATTGCGAAGTGTTATGCATTCCTCGTCTACGATTCAAATGAATGTAAATGCAACACTTCCTTGCAAGGAAATAGCGTTTGCAGATGTCTACGTATCGTAGCAATAGAGTTCTAATGCTTCTTAAAACGCGATATCGCATCTCGTTTCTATGTTTCATGGTAAGATATAATATGATTTGCGAAGTGTTGCGTATTCCTCGTCTACACTTCAAATGAATGTAAATGCGACACTTCTTTGCAAGGAAATAGCGTTTGCAGATGTCTACGTATCGTAGCAATAGAGTTCTTATGATTCTTAAAACGCGATATCGCATCACATTTCTATGTTTCATGGTAAGATATAATATGATTTGCGAAGTGTTATGTATTCCTCGTCTACACATCAAATGAATGTAAATGCGACACTTTCTTGCAAGGAAATAGCATTTGCAGATGTCTACGTATCGTAGCAATGGATTTCTGCTGCTTCTTAAAACGCGATATCGCATCTCATTTCTATGTTTCATGGTAAGATATAATATAATTTGCGAAGTGTTATGTATTCCTAGTCTACACTTCAATTGAATGTAAATGCGACACTTCCTTGCAAGGAAATAGCGTTTGCAAATGTCTACCTATCGTAGCAATAGTGTTCTAATGCTTCTTAAAACGCGATATCGCATCTCATTTCTATGTTTCATGGTAAGATATAATATGATTTGCGAAGTGTCATGTATTCCTCGTCTACACTTCAAATGAATGTAAATGCGACACTTCCTTGCAAGGAAATAGCGTTTGCAGATGTCTACGTATCGAAGCAATAGAGTTCAAATGCTTCTTAAAACGAGATATTGCATCTCATATCTATGTTTCATGATAAGATATAATATTCTTTGCGAAGTGCTATGCATTCCTCCTCTACGATTCAAATGAATGTAAATGCGACACATCCTTGCAAGGAAATAGCGTTTGCAGATGTCTACGTATCGTAGCAATAGAGTTCTTATGATTCTTAAAACGCGATATCGCATCTCATTTCTGTTTCATGGTAAGGTATAATATGATTTGCGAAGTGTTATATATCCGTCGTCTACACTTCAAATGAATGTAAATGCGACACTTTCTTGCAAGGAAATAGCATTTGCAGATGTCTACGTATCGTAGCAATGGATTTCTGCTGCTTCTTAAAACGCGATATCGCAACTCATTTCTATGTTTCATGGTAAGATATAATATGATTTGCGAAGTGTTATGTATTCCTAGTCTACACTTCAAATGAATGTAAATGCGACACTTCCTTGCAAGGAAATAGCGTTTGCAAATGTCTACCTATCGTAGCAATAGTGTTCTAATGCTTCTTAAAACGCGATATCGCATCTCATTTCTGTGTTTCATGGTAAGACATAATATGATTTGCGAAGTGTCATGTATTCCTCGTCTACACTTCAAATGAATGTAAATGCGACACTTCCTTGCAAGGAAATAGCGTTTGCAAATGTCTACCTATCGTAGCAATAGTGTTCTAATGCTTCTTAAAACGCGATATCGCATCTCATTTCTATGTTTCATGGTAAGATATAATATGATTTGCGAAGTGTCACGTATTCCTCGTCTACACTTCAAATGAATGTAAATGCGACACTTCCTTGCAAGGAAATATCGTTTAGAAATGTCTACCTATCGTAGCAATAGTGTTCTAATGCTTCTTAAAACGCGATATCGCATCTCATTTCTATGTTTCATGGTAGGGTATAATATGATTTGCGGAGTGTCATGTATTCCTCGTCTACACTTCAAATGAATGTAAATGCGACACTTCCCTGCAAGGAAATAGCGTTTGCAGATGTCTAGGTATCGTAGCAATAGAGTTCAAATGCTTCTTAAAACGAGGTATTGCATCTCATATCTATGTTTCATGATAAGATATAATATTCATTGCGAAGTGTTATGCATTCCTCGTCTACGATTCAAATGAATGTAAATGCAACACTTCCTCGCAAGGAAATAGCGTTTGCAGATGTCTACGTATCGTAGCAATAGAGTTCTAATGCTTCTTAAAACGCGATATCGCATCTCGTTTCTATGTTTCATGGTAAGATATAATATGATTTGCGAAGTGTTGCGTATTCCTCGTCTACACTTCAAATGAATGTAAATGCGACACTTCTTTGCAAGGAAATAGCGTTTGCAGATGTCTACGTATCGTAGCAATAGAGTTCTTATGATTCTTAAAACGCGATATCGCATCACATTTCTATGTTTCATGGTAAGATATAATATGATTTGCGAAGTGTTATGTATTCCTCGTCTACACATCAAATGAATGTAAATGCGACACTTTCTTGCAAGGAAATAGCATTTGCAGATGTCTACGTATCGTAGCAATGGATTTCTGCTGCTTCTTAAAACGCGATATCGCATCTCATTTCTATGTTTCATGGTAAGATATAATATAATTTGCGAAGTGTTATGTATTCCTAGTCTACACTTCAATTGAATGTAAATGCGACACTTCCTTGCAAGGAAATAGCGTTTGCAAATGTCTACCTATCGTAGCAATAGTGTTCCAATGCTTCTTAAAACGCGATATCGCATCTCATTTCTATGTTTCATGGTAAGATATAATATGATTTGCGAAGTGTCATGTATTCCTCGTCTACACTTCAAATGAATGTAAATGCGACACTTCCTTGGAAGGAAATAGCGTTTGCAGATGTCTACGTATCGTAGCAATGGAGTTCTAATGGTTCTTAAAACGCGATATCGCATCTCATTTCTATGTTTCATGGTAAGATATAATATGATTTGCGAAGTGTTATTTATACCTCGTCTACACATCAAATGAATGTAAATGCGACACTTTCTTGCAAGGAAATAGCATTTGCAGATGTCTACGTATCGTAGCAATGGATTTCTGCTGCTTCTTAAAACGCGATATCGAATCTCATTTCTATGTTTCATGGTAGGGTACAATATGATTTGCGGAGTGTCATGTTTTCCTCGTCTACACTTCAAATGAATGTAAATGCGACACTTCCCTGCAAGGAAATAGCGTTTGCAGATGTCTAGGTATCGTAGCAATAGAGTTCAAATGCTTCTTAAAACGAGATACTGCATCTCATATCTATGTTTCATGATAAGATATAATATTCATTGCGAAGTGTTATGCATTCCTCGTCTACGATTCAAATGAATGTAAATGCAACACTTCCTTGCAAGGAAATAGCGTTTGCAGATGTCTACGTATCGTAGCAATAGAGTTCTAATGCTTCTTAAAACGCGATATCGCATCTCGTTTCTATGTTTCATGGTAAGATATAATATGATTTGCGAAGTGTTGTGTATTCCTCGTCTACACTTCAAATGAATGTAAATGCGACACTTCTTTGCAAGGAAATAGCGTTTGCAGATGTCTACGTATCGTAGCAATAGAGTTCTTATGATTCTTAAAACGCGATATCGCATCACATTTCTATGTTTCATGGTAAGATATAATATGATTTGCGAAGTGTTATGTATTCCTCGTCTACACATCAAATGAATGTAAATGCGACACTTTCTTGCAAGGAAATAGCATTTGCAGATGTCTACGTATCGTAGCAATGGATTTCTGCTGCTTCTTAAAACGCGATATCGCATCTCATTTCTATGTTTCATGGTAAGATATAATATAATTTGCGAAGTGTTATGTATTCCTAGTCTACACTTCAATTGAATGTAAATGCGACACTTCCTTGCAAGGAAATAGCGTTTGCAAATGTCTACCTATCGTAGCAATAGTGTTCTAATGCTTCTTAAAACGCGATATCGCATCTCATTTCTATGTTTCATGGTAAGATATAATATGATTTGCGAAGTGTCACGTATTCCTCGTCTACACTTCAAATGAATGTAAATGCGACACTTCCTTGCAAGGAAATATCGTTTAGAAATGTCTACCTATCGTAGCAATAGTGTTCTAATGCTTCTTAAAACGCGATATCGCATCTCATTTCTATGTTTCATGGTAGGGTATAATATGATTTGCGGAGTGTCATGTATTCCTCGTCTACACTTCAAATGAATGTAAATGCGACACTTCCCTGCAAGGAAATAGCGTTTGCAGATGTCTAGGTATCGTAGCAATAGAGTTCAAATGCTTCTTAAAACGAGGTATTGCATCTCATATCTATGTTTCATGATAAGATATAATATTCATTGCGAAGTGTTATGCATTCCTCGTCTACGATTCAAATGAATGTAAATGCAACACTTCCTCGCAAGGAAATAGCGTTTGCAGATGTCTACGTATCGTAGCAATAGAGTTCTAATGCTTCTTAAAACGCGATATCGCATCTCGTTTCTATGTTTCATGGTAAGATATAATATGATTTGCGAAGTGTTGCGTATTCCTCGTCTACACTTCAAATGAATGTAAATGCGACACTTCTTTGCAAGGAAATAGCGTTTGCAGATGTCTACGTATCGTAGCAATAGAGTTCTTATGATTCTTAAAACGCGATATCGCATCACATTTCTATGTTTCATGGTAAGATATAATATGATTTGCGAAGTGTTATGTATTCCTCGTCTACACATCAAATGAATGTAAATGCGACACTTTCTTGCAAGGAAATAGCTTTTGCAGATGTATACGTATCGTAGCAATGGATTTCTGCTGCTTCTTAAAACGCGATATCGCATCTCATTTCTATGTTTCATGGTAAGATATAATATAATTTGCGAAGTGTTATGTATTCCTAGTCTACACTTCAATTGAATGTAAATGCGACACTTCCTTGCAAGGAAATAGCGTTTGCAAATGTCTACCTATCGTAGCAATAGTGTTCTAATGCTTCTTAAAACGCGATATCGCATCTCATTTCTATGTTTCATGGTAAGATATAATATGATTTGCGAAGTGTCATGTATTCCTCGTCTACACTTCAAATGAATGTAAATGCGACACTTCCTTGGAAGGAAATAGCGTTTGCAGATGTCTACGTATCGTAGCAATGGAGTTCTAATGGTTCTTAAAACGCGATATCGCATCTCATTTCTATGTTTCATGGTAAGATATAATATGATTTGCGAAGTGTTATTTATACCTCGTCTACACATCAAATGAATGTAAATGCGACACTTTCTTGCAAGGAAATAGCATTTGCAGATGTCTACGTATCGTAGCAATGGATTTCTGCTGCTTCTTAAAACGCGATATCGCATCTCATTTCTATGTTTCATGGTAGGGTACAATATGATTTGCGGAGTGTCATGTTTTCCTCGTCTACACTTCAAATGAATGTAAATGCGACACTTCCCTGCAAGGAAATAGCGTTTGCAGATGTCTAGGTATCGTAGCAATAGAGTTCAAATGCTTCTTAAAACGAGGTATTGCATCTCATATCTATGTTTTATGATAAGATATAATATTCATTGCGAAGTGTTATGCATTCCTCGTCTACGATTCAAATGAATGTAAATGCAACACTTCCTTGCAAGGAAATAGCGTTTGCAGATGTCTACGTATCGTAGCAATAGAGTTCTAATGCTTCTTAAAACGCGATATCGCATCTCGTTTCTATGTTTCATGGTAAGATATAATATGATTTGCGAAGTGTTGCGTATTCCTCGTCTACACTTCAAATGAATGTAAATGCGACACTTCTTTGCAAGGAAATAGCGTTTGCAGATGTCTACGTATCGTAGCAATAGAGTTCTTATGATTCTTAAAACGCGATATCGCATCACATTTCTATGTTTCATGGTAAGATATAATATGATTTGCGAAGTGTTATGTATTCCTCGTCTACACATCAAATGAATGTAAATGCGACACTTTCTTGCAAGGAAATAGCATTTGCAGATGTCTACGTATCGTAGCAATGGATTTCTGCTGCTTCTTAAAACGCGATATCGCATCTCATTTCTATGTTTCATGGTAAGATATAATATAATTTGCGAAGTGTTATGTATTCCTAGTCTACACTTCAATTGAATGTAAATGCGACACTTCCTTGCAAGGAAATAGCGTTTGCAAATGTCTACCTATCGTAGCAATAGTGTTCTAATGCTTCTTAAAACGCGATATCGCATCTCATTTCTATGTTTCATGGTAAGATATAATATGATTTGCGAAGTGTCATGTATTCCTCGTCTACACTTCAAATGAATGTAAATGCGACACTTCCTTGGAAGGAAATAGCGTTTGCAGATGTCTACGTATCGTAGCAATGGAGTTCTAATGGTTCTTAAAACGCGATATCGCATCTCATTTCTATGTTTCATGGTAAGATATAATATGATTTGCGAAGTGTTATTTATACCTCGTCTACACATCAAATGAATGTAAATGCGACACTTTCTTGCAAGGAAATAGCATTTGCAGATGTCTACGTATCGTAGCAATGGATTTCTGCTGCTTCTTAAAACGCGATATCGAATCTCATTTCTATGTTTCATGGTAGGGTACAATATGATTTGCGGAGTGTCATGTTTTCCTCGTCTACACTTCAAATGAATGTAAATGCGACACTTCCCTGCAAGGAAATAGCGTTTGCAGATGTCTAGGTATCGTAGCAATAGAGTTCAAATGCTTCTTAAAACGAGATACTGCATCTCATATCTATGTTTCATGATAAGATATAATATTCATTGCGAAGTGTTATGCATTCCTCGTCTACGATTCAAATGAATGTAAATGCAACACTTCCTTGCAAGGAAATAGCGTTTGCAGATGTCTGCGTATCGTAGCAATAGAGTTCTAATGCTTCTTAAAACGCGATATCGCATCTCGTTTCTATGTTTCATGGTAAGATATAATATGATTTGCGAAGTGTTGTGTATTCCTCGTCTACACTTCAAATGAATGTAAATGCGACACTTCTTTGCAAGGAAATAGCGTTTGCAGATGTCTACGTATCGTAGCAATAGAGTTCTTATGATTCTTAAAACGCGATATCGCATCACATTTCTATGTTTCATGGTAAGATATAATATGATTTGCGAAGTGTTATGTATTCCTCGTCTACACATCAAATGAATGTAAATGCGACACTTTCTTGCAAGGAAATAGCATTTGCAGATGTCTACGTATCGTAGCAATGGATTTCTGCTGCTTCTTAAAACGCGATATCGCATCTCATTTCTATGTTTCATGGTAAGATATAATATAATTTGCGAAGTGTTATGTATTCCTAGTCTACACTTCAATTGAATGTAAATGCGACACTTCCTTGCAAGGAAATAGCGTTTGCAAATGTCTACCTATCGTAGCAATAGTGTTCTAATGCTTCTTAAAACGCGATATCGCATCTCATTTCTATGTTTCATGGTAAGATATAATATGATTTGCGAAGTGTCACGTATTCCTCGTCTACACTTCAAATGAATGTAAATGCGACACTTCCTTGCAAGGAAATAGCGTTTAGAAATGTCTACCTATCGTAGCAATAGTGTTCTAATGCTTCTTAAAACGCGATATCGCATCTCATTTCTATGTTTCATGGTAGGGTATAATATGATTTGCGGAGTGTCATGTATTCCTCGTCTACACTTCAAATGAATGTAAATGCGACACTTCCCTGCAAGGAAATAGCGTTTGCAGATGTCTAGGTATCGTAGCAATAGAGTTCAAATGCTTCTTAAAACGAGGTATTGCATCTCATATCTATGTTTCATGATAAGATATAATATTCATTGCGAAGTGTTATGCATTCCTCGTCTACGATTCAAATGAATGTAAATGCAACACTTCCTTGCAAGGAAATAGCGTTTGCAGATGTCTACGTATCGTAGCAATAGAGTTCTAATGCTTCTTAAAACGCGATATCGCATCTCGTTTCTATGTTTCATGGTAAGATATAATATGATTTGCGAAGTGTTGCGTATTCCTCGTCTACACTTCAAATGAATGTAAATGCGACACTTCTTTGCAAGGAAATAGCGTTTGCAGATGTCTACGTATCGTAGCAATAGAGTTCTTATGATTCTTAAAACGCGATATCGCATCACATTTCTATGTTTCATGGTAAGATATAATATGATTTGCGAAGTGTTATGTATTCCTCGTCTACACATCAAATGAATGTAAATGCGACACTTTCTTGCAAGGAAATAGCATTTGCAGATGTCTACGTATCGTAGCAATGGATTTCTGCTGCTTCTTAAAACGCGATATCGCATCTCATTTCTATGTTTCATGGTAAGATATAATATAATTTGCGAAGTGTTATGTATTCCTAGTCTACACTTCAATTGAATGTAAATGCGACACTTCCTTGCAAGGAAATAGCGTTTGCAAATGTCTACCTATCGTAGCAATAGTGTTCTAATGCTTCTTAAAACGCGATATCGCATCTCATTTCTATGTTTCATGGTAAGATATAATATGATTTGCGAAGTGTCATGTATTCCTCGTCTACACTTCAAATGAATGTAAATGCGACACTTCCTTGCAAGGAAATAGCGTTTGCAGATGTCTACGTATCGAAGCAATAGAGTTCAAATGCTTCTTAAAACGAGATATTGCATCTCATATCTATGTTTCATGATAAGATATAATATTCTTTGCGAAGTGCTATGCATTCCTCCTCTACGATTCAAATGAATGTAAATGCGACACATCCTTGCAAGGAAATAGCGTTTGCAGATGTCTACGTATCGTAGCAATAGAGTTCTTATGATTCTTAAAACGCGATATCGCATCTCATTTCTGTTTCATGGTAAGGTATAATATGATTTGCGAAGTGTTATATATCCGTCGTCTACACTTCAAATGAATGTAAATGCGACACTTTCTTGCAAGGAAATAGCATTTGCAGATGTCTACGTATCGTAGCAATGGATTTCTGCTGCTTCTTAAAACGCGATATCGCAACTCATTTCTATGTTTCATGGTAAGATATAATATGATTTGCGAAGTGTTATGTATTCCTAGTCTACACTTCAAATGAATGTAAATGCGACACTTCCTTGCAAGGAAATAGCGTTTGCAAATGTCTACCTATCGTAGCAATAGTGTTCTAATGCTTCTTAAAACGCGATATCGCATCTCATTTCTGTGTTTCATGGTAAGACATAATATGATTTGCGAAGTGTCATGTATTCCTCGTCTACACTTCAAATGAATGTAAATGCGACACTTCCTTGCAAGGAAATAGCGTTTGCAAATGTCTACCTATCGTAGCAATAGTGTTCTAATGCTTCTTAAAACGCGATATCGCATCTCATTTCTATGTTTCATGGTAAGATATAATATGATTTGCGAAGTGTCATGTATTCCTCGTCTACACTTCAAATGAATGTAAATGCGACACTTCCTTGCAAGGAAATAGCGTTTGCAAATGTCTACCTATCGTAGCAATAGTGTTCTAATGCTTCTTAAAACGCGATATCGCATCTCATTTCTATGTTTCATGGTAAGATATAATATGTTTTGCGAAGTGTCATGTATTCCTCTTCTACACTTCAAATAAATGTAAATGCGACACTTCCTTGCAAGGAAATAGCGTTTGCAGATGTCTACGTATCGTAGCAATAGAGTTCTTATGATTCTTAAAACGCGATATCGCATCTCATTTCTACGTTTCATGGTAGGATATTATATGATTTGCGAAGTGTTATGTATTCCTCGTCTACACTTCAAATGAATGTAAATGCGACACTTCCTTGCAAGGAAATAGCGTTTGCAGATGTCTACGTATCGTAGCAATGGAGTTCTAATGGTTCTTAAAACGCGATATCGCATCTCATTTCTATGTTTCATGGTAAGATATAATATGATTTGCGAAGTGTTATTTATACCTCGTCTACACATCAAATGAATGTAAATGCGACACTTTCTTGCAAGGAAATAGCATTTGCAGATGTCTACGTATCGTAGCAATGGATTTCTGCTGCTTCTTAAAATGCGATATCGCACCTCATTTCTATGTTTCATGGTAGGGTACAATATGATTTGCGGAGTGTCATGTATTCCTCGTCTACACTTCAAATGAATGTAAATGCGACACTTCCCTGCAAGGAAATAGCGTTTGCAGATGTCTAGGTATCGTAGCAATAGAGTTCAAATGCTTCTTAAAACGAGATACTGCATCTCATATCTATGTTTCATGATAAGATATAATATTCATTGCGAAGTGTTATGCATTCCTCGTCTACGATTCAAATGAATGTAAATGCAACACTTCCTTGCAAGGAAATAGCGTTTGCAGATGTCTACGTATCGTAGCAATAGAGTTCTAATGCTTCTTAAAACGCGATATCGCATCTCGTTTCTATGTTTCATGGTAAGATATAATATGATTTGCGAAGTGTTGTGTATTCCTCGTCTACACTTCAAATGAATGTAAATGCGACACTTCTTTGCAAGGAAATAGCGTTTGCAGATGTCTACGTATCGTAGCAATAGAGTTCTTATGATTCTTAAAACGCGATATCGCATCACATTTCTATGTTTCATGGTAAGATATAATATGATTTGCGAAGTGTTATGTATTCCTCGTCTACACATCAAATGAATGTAAATGCGACACTTTCTTGCAAGGAAATAGCATTTGCAGATGTCTACGTATCGTAGCAATGGATTTCTGCTGCTTCTTAAAACGCGATATCGCATCTCATTTCTATGTTTCATGGTAAGATATAATATAATTTGCGAAGTGTTATGTATTCCTAGTCTACACTTCAATTGAATGTAAATGCGACACTTCCTTGCAAGGAAATAGCGTTTGCAAATGTCTACCTATCGTAGCAATAGTGTTCTAATGCTTCTTAAAACGCGATATCGCATCTCATTTCTATGTTTCATGGTAAGATATAATATGATTTGCGAAGTGTCACGTATTCCTCGTCTACACTTCAAATGAATGTAAATGCGACACTTCCTTGCAAGGAAATAGCGTTTAGAAATGTCTACCTATCGTAGCAATAGTGTTCTAATGCTTCTTAAAACGCGATATCGCATCTCATTTCTATGTTTCATGGTAGGGTATAATATGATTTGCGGAGTGTCATGTATTCCTAGTCTACACTTCAATTGAATGTAAATGCGACACTTCCTTGCAAGGAAATAGCGTTTGCAAATGTCTACCTATCGTAGCAATAGTGTTCTAATGCTTCTTAAAACGCGATATCGCATCTCATTTCTATGTTTCATGGTAAGATATAATATGATTTGCGAAGTGTCATGTATTCCTCGTCTACACTTCAAATGAATGTAAATGCGACACTTCCTTGCAAGGAAATAGCGTTTGCAGATGTCTACGTATCGAAGCAATAGAGTTCAAATGCTTCTTAAAACGAGATATTGCATCTCATATCTATGTTTCATGATAAGATATAATATTCTTTGCGAAGTGCTATGCATTCCTCCTCTACGATTCAAATGAATGTAAATGCGACACATCCTTGCAAGGAAATAGCGTTTGCAGATGTCTACGTATCGTAGCAGTAGAGTTCTTATGATTCTTAAAACGCGATATCGCATCTCATTTCTGTTTCATGGTAAGGTATAATATGATTTGCGAAGTGTTATATATCCGTCGTCTACACTTCAAATGAATGTAAATGCGACACTTTCTTGCAAGGAAATAGCATTTGCAGATGTCTACGTATCGTAGCAATGGATTTCTGCTGCTTCTTAAAACGCGATATCGCAACTCATTTCTATGTTTCATGGTAAGATATAATATGATTTGCGAAGTGTTATGTATTCCTAGTCTACACTTCAAATGAATGTAAATGCGACACTTCCTTGCAAGGAAATAGCGTTTGCAAATGTCTACCTATCGTAGCAATAGTGTTCTAATGCTTCTTAAAACGCGATATCGCATCTCATTTCTGTGTTTCATGGTAAGACATAATATGATTTGCGAAGTGTCATGTATTCCTCGTCTACACTTCAAATGAACGTAAATGCGACACTTCCTTGCAAGGAAATAGCGTTTGCAAATGTCTACCTATCGTAGCAATAGTGCTCTAATGCTTCTTAAAACGCGATATCGCATCTCATTTCTATGTTTCATGGTAAGATATAATATGATTTGCGAAGTGTCATGTATTCCTCGTCTACACTTCAAATGAATGTAAATGCGACACTTCCTTGCAAGGAAATAGCGTTTGCAGATGTCTACGTATCGAAGCAATAGAGTTCAAATGCTTCTTAAAACGAGATATTGCATCTCATATCTATGTTTCATGATAAGATATAATATTCTTTGCGAAGTGCTATGCATTCCTCCTCTACGATTCAAATGAATGTAAATGCGACACATCCTTGCAAGGAAATAGCGTTTGCAGATGTCTACGTATCGTAGCAATAGAGTTCTTATGATTCTTAAAACGCGATATCGCATCTCATTTCTGTTTCATGGTAAGGTATAATATGATTTGCGAAGTGTTATATATCCGTCGTCTACACTTCAAATGAATGTAAATGCGACACTTTCTTGCAAGGAAATAGCATTTGCAGATGTCTACGTATCGTAGCAATGGATTTCTGCTGCTTCTTAAAACGCGATATCGCAACTCATTTCTATGTTTCATGGTAAGATATAATATGATTTGCGAAGTGTTATGTATTCCTAGTCTACACTTCAAATGAATGTAAATGCGACACTTCCTTGCAAGGAAATAGCGTTTGCAAATGTCTACCTATCGTAGCAATAGTGTTCTAATGCTTCTTAAAACGCGATATCGCATCTCATTTCTGTGTTTCATGGTAAGACATAATATGATTTGCGAAGTGTCATGTATTCCTCGTCTACACTTCAAATGAATGTAAATGCGACACTTCCTTGCAAGGAAATAGCGTTTGCAAATGTCTACCTATCGTAGCAATAGTGTTCTAATGCTTCTTAAAACGCGATATCGCATCTCATTTCTATGTTTCATGGTAAGATATAATATGATTTGCGAAGTGTCATGTATTCCTCTTCTACACTTCAAATAAATGTAAATGCGACACTTCCTTGCAAGGAAATAGCGTTTGCAGATGTCTACGTATCGTAGCAATAGAGTTCTTATGATTCTTAAAACGCGATATCGCATCTCATTTCTACGTTTCATGGTAGGATATTATATGATTTGCGAAGTGTTATGTATTCCTCGTCTACACATCAAATGAATGTAAATGCGACACTTCCTTGCTAGGAAATAGCGTTTGCCGATGTCTACGTATCGTAGCAATAGAGTTCTTATGATTCTTAAAACGCGATATCGCATCTCATTTCTATGTTTCATGGTATGATATAATATGATTTGCGAAGTGTTATGTATTCCTCGTCTACACTTCAAATGAATGTAAATGCGACACTTCCTTGCAAGGAAATAGCGTTTGCAGATGTCTACGTATCGTAGCAATGGAGTTCTAATGGTTCTTAAAACGCGATATCGCATCTCATTTCTATGTTTCATGGTAAGATATAATATGATTTGCGAAGTGTTATTTATACCTCGTCTACACATCAAATGAATGTAAATGCGACACTTTCTTGCAAGGAAATAGCATTTGCAGATGTCTACGTATCGTAGCAATGGATTTCTGCTGCTTCTTAAAATGCGATATCGCATCTCATTTCTATGTTTCATGGTAGGGTACAATATGATTTGCGGAGTGTCATGTATTCCTCGTCTACACTTCAAATGAATGTAAATGCGACACTTCCCTGCAAGGAAATAGCGTTTGCAGATGTCTAGGTATCGTAGCAATAGAGTTCAAATGCTTCTTAAAACGAGATACTGCATCTCATATCTATGTTTCATGATAAGATATAATATTCATTGCGAAGTGTTATGCATTCCTCGTCTACGATTCAAATGAATGTAAATGCAACACTTCCTTGCAAGGAAATAGCGTTTGCAGATGTCTACGTATCGTAGCAATAGAGTTCTAATGCTTCTTAAAACGCGATATCGCATCTCGTTTCTATGTTTCATGGTAAGATATAATATGATTTGCGAAGTGTTGTGTATTCCTCGTCTACACTTCAAATGAATGTAAATGCGACACTTCTTTGCAAGGAAATAGCGTTTGCAGATGTCTACGTATCGTAGCAATAGAGTTCTTATGATTCTTAAAACGCGAAATCGCATCACATTTCTATGTTTCATGGTAAGATATAATATGATTTGCGAAGTGTTATGTATTCCTCGTCTACACATCAAATGAATGTAAATGCGACACTTTCTTGCAAGGAAATAGCATTTGCAGATGTCTACGTATCGTAGCAATGGATTTCTGCTGCTTCTTAAAACGCGATATCGCATCTCATTTCTATGTTTCATGGTAAGATATAATATAATTTGCGAAGTGTTATGTATTCCTAGTCTACACTTCAATTGAATGTAAATGCGACACTTCCTTGCAAGGAAATAGCGTTTGCAAATGTCTACCTATCGTAGCAATAGTGTTCTAATGCTTCTTAAAACGCGATATCGCATCTCATTTCTATGTTTCATGGTAAGATATAATATGATTTGCGAAGTGTCACGTATTCCTCGTCTACACTTCAAATGAATGTAAATGCGACACTTCCTTGCAAGGAAATAGCGTTTAGAAATGTCTACCTATCGTAGCAATAGTGTTCTAATGCTTCTTAAAACGCGATATCGCATCTCATTTCTATGTTTCATGGTAGGGTATAATATGATTTGCGGAGTGTCATGTATTCCTCGTCTACACTTCAAATGAATGTAAATGCGACACTTCCCTGCAAGGAAATAGCGTTTGCAGATGTCTAGGTATCGTAGCAATAGAGTTCAAATGCTTCTTAAAACGAGGTATTGCATCTCATATCTATGTTTCATGATAAGATATAATATTCATTGCGAAGTGTTATGCATTCCTCGTCTACGATTCAAATGAATGTAAATGCAACACTTCCTTGCAAGGAAATAGCGTTTGCAGATGTCTACGTATCGTAGCAATAGAGTTCTAATGCTTCTTAAAACGCGATATCGCATCTCGTTTCTATGTTTCATGGTAAGATATAATATGATTTGCGAAGTGTTGCGTATTCCTCGTCTACACTTCAAATGAATGTAAATGCGACACTTCTTTGCAAGGAAATAGCGTTTGCAGATGTCTACGTATCGTAGCAATAGAGTTCTTATGATTCTTAAAACGCGATATCGCATCACATTTCTATGTTTCATGGTAAGATATAATATGATTTGCGAAGTGTTATGTATTCCTCGTCTACACATCAAATGAATGTAAATGTGACACTTTCTTGCAAGGAAATAGCATTTGCAGATGTCTACGTATCGTAGCAATGGATTTCTGCTGCTTCTTAAAACGCGATATCGCATCTCATTTCTATGTTTCGTGGTAAGATATAATATAATTTGCGAAGTGTTATGTATTCCTAGTCTACACTTCAATTGAATGTAAATGCGACACTTCCTTGCAAGGAAATAGCGTTTGCAAATGTCTACCTATCGTAGCAATAGTGTTCTAATGCTTCTTAAAACGCGATATCGCATCTCATTTCTATGTTTCATGGTAAGATATAATATGATTTGCGAAGTGTCATGTATTCCTCGTCTACACTTCAAATGAATGTAAATGCGACACTTCCTTGCAAGGAAATAGCGTTTGCAGATGTCTACGTATCGAAGCAATAGAGTTCAAATGCTTCTTAAAACGCGATATCGCATCACATTTCTTTGTTTCATGGTAAGATATAATATGATTTGCGAAGTGTCATGTATTCCTCGTTTACACTTCAAATGAATGTAAATGCGACACTTCCTTGCAAGGAAATAGCGATTGCAGATGTCTACGTAACGTAGCAATAGGGTTCATATGATTCTTAAAACGCGATATCGCATCTCATATCTATGTTTCAAGATAAGATATAATATTCATTGCGAAGTGTTATGCATTCCTCGTCTACGATTCAAATGAAAGTAAATGGGACACTTTCTTGCAAGGAAATAGCGTTTGCAGATGTCTACGTATCGTAGCAATGGATTTCTGCTGCTTCTTAAAACGCGATATCGCAACTCATTTCTATGTTTCATGGTAAGATATAATATGATTTGCGAAGTGTTATGTATTCCTAGTCTACACTTCAAATGAATGTAAATGCGACACTTCCTTGCAAGGAAATAGCGTTTGCAAATGTCTACCTATCGTAGCAATAGTGTTCTAATGCTTCTTAAAACGCGATATCGCATCTCATTTCTATGTTTCATGGTAAGACATAATATGATTTGCGAAGTGTCATGTATTCCTCGTCTACACTTCAAATGAATGTAAATGCGACACTTCCTTGCAAGGAAATAGCGTTTGCAAATGTCTACCTATCGTAGCAATAGTGTTCTAATGCTTCTTAAAACGCGATATCGCATCTCATTTCTATGTTTCATGGTAAGATATAATATGATTTGCGAAGTGTCATGTATTCCTCTTCTACACTTCAAATAAATGTAAATGCGACACTTCCTTACAAGGAAATAGCGTTTGCAGATGTCTACGTATCGTAGCAATAGAGTTCTTATGATTCTTAAAACGCGATATCGCATCTCATTTCTACGTCTCATGGTAGGATATTATATGATTTGCGAAGTGTCATGTATTCCTCGTCTACACATCAAATGAATGTAAATGCGACACTTCCTTGCTAGGAAACAGCGTTTGCCGATGTCTACGTATCGTAGCAATAGAGTTCTTATGATTCTTAAAACGCGATATCGCATCTCATATCTATGTTTCAAGATAAGATATAATATTCATTGCGAAGTGTTATGCATTCCTCGTCTACGATTCAAATGAAAGTAAATGTGACACTTCGTTGCAAGGAAATAGCGATTGCAGATGTCTACGTATCGTAGCAATAGAGTTCTAATGCTTCTTAAAACGCGATATCGCATCTCATTTCTATGTTTCATGGTAAGATATAATATGATTTGCGAAGTGTTATGTATTCCTCGTCTACACTTCAAATGAATGTAAATGCAACCCTTCCTTGCAAGGAAATAGCGTTTGCAGATGTCTACGTATCGAAGCAATAGAGTTCAAATGCTTCTTAAAACGAGATATTGCATCTCATATCTATGTTTCATGGTAAGATATAATATGATTTGCGAAGTGTCATGTATTCCTCGTTTACACTTCAAATGAATGTAAATGCGACACTTCCTTGCAAGGAAGTAGCGATTGCAGATGTTTACGTATCGTAGCAATAGATTTCATATGATTCTTAGAACGCGATATCGCATCTCATATCTATGTTTCAAGATAAGATATAATATTCATTGCGAAGTGTCATGTATTCCTCGTCTACACTTCAAATGAATGTAAATGCGACACTTCCTTGCAAGGAAATAGCGTTTGCAAATGTCTACCTATCGTAGCAATAGTGTTCTAATGCATCTTAAAACGCGATATCGCTTCTCATATCTATGTTTCAAGATAAGATATAATATTCATTGCGAAGTGTTATGCATTCCTCGTCTACGATTCAAATGAAAGTAAATGCGACACTTTCTTGCAAGGAAATAGCGTTTGCAGATGTCTACGTATCGTAGCAATAAAGTTCTAATGCTTCTTAAAACGCGATATCGCATCTCATTTCTATGTTTCATGGTAAGATATAATATGATTTGCGAAGTGTCATGTATTCCTCGTCTACACTTCAAACGAATGTAAATGCGACACTTCCTTGCAAGGAAATAGCGTTTGCAAATGTCTACCTATCGTAGCAATAGTGTTCTAATGCTTCTTAAAACGCGATATCGCTTCTCATTTCTATGTTTCATGGTAAGATATAATATGATTTGCGAAGAGTTATGTATTCCTCGTTTACACTTCAAATGAATGTAAATGCGACACTTCCTTGCAAGGAAATAGCGATTGCAGATGTCTACGTATCGTAGCAATAGGGTTCATATGATTCTTAAAACGCGATATCGCATCTCATATCTATGTTTCAAGATAAGATATAATATTCATTGCGAAGTGTTATGCATTCCTCGTCTACGATTCAAATGAAAGTAAATGGGACACTTTCTTGCAAGGAAATAGCGTTTGCAGATGTCTACGTATCGTAGCAATAAAGTTCTAATGCTTCTTAAAACGCGATATCGCATCACATTTCTATGTTTCATGGTAAGATATAATATGATTTGCGAAGTGTCATGTATTCCTCGTTTACACTTCAAATGAATGTAAATGCGAAACTTCCTTGCAAGGAAATAGCGTTTGCAGATGTCTACGTATCGTAGCAATAGAGTTCTAATGCTTCTTAAAACGCGATATCGCATCTCATTTCTATGTTTCATGGTAAGATATAATATGATTTGCGAAGTGTTATGTATTCCTCAACAACACATCAACTGAATGTAAATGCGACACTTCCTTGCAAGGAAATAGCGTTTGCAGATGTCTACGTATCGTAGCAATAGATTTCTTATGATTCTTAAAACGCGATATCGCATCTCATTTCTACGTTTCATGGTAGGAAATTATATGATTTGCGAAGTGTCATGTATTCCTCGGGTACACTTCAAATGAATGTAAATGCGACACTTCCTTGCTAGGAAATAGCGTCTGCAGATGTCTAGGTATCGTAGCAGTAGTGTTCTAATGCTTCTTAGAACGCGATGTCGCATCTCATTTCTATGTTTCATGGTAAGATATAATATGATTTGCGAAGTGTTATGTATTCCTCGTCTACACTTCAAATGAATGTAAATGCGACACTTCTTTGCAAGGAAATAGCGTTTGCAGATGTCTACGTATCGTAGCAATAGAGTTCTTATGATTCTTAAAACGCGATATCGCATCACATTTCTATGTTTCATGGTAAGATATAATATGATTTGCGAAGTGTTATGTATTCCTCGTCTACACATCAAATGAATGTAAATGCGACACTTTCTTGCAAGGAAATAGCGTTTGCAGATGTCTACGTATCGAAGCAATAGAGTTCAAATGCTTCTTAAAACGAGATATTGCATCTCATATCTATGTTTCATGATAAGATATAATATTCTTTGCGAAGTGCTATGCATTCCTCCTCTACGATTCAAATGAATGTAAATGCGACACTTCCTTGCAAGGAAATAGCGTTTGCAGATGTCTACGTATCGTAGCAATAGAGTTCTTATGATTCTTAAAACGCGATATCGCATCTCATTTCTGTTTCATGGTAAGGTATAATATTCATTGCGAAGTGTTATGCATTCCTCGTCTACGATTCAAATGAAAGTAAATGCGACTCTTTCTTGCAAGGAAATAGCGTTTGCAGATGTCTACGTATCGTAGCAATAAAGTTCTAATGCTTCTTAAAACGCGATATCGCATCTCATTTCTATATTTCATGGTAAGATATAATATGATTTGCGAAGTGTCATGTATTCCTCGTCTACACTTCAAATGAATGTAAATGCAACACTTCCTTGCAAGGAAATAGCGTTTGCAAATGTCTACGTATCGTAGCAATAGGGTTCATATGATTCTTAAAACGCGATATCGCATCTCATATCTATGTTTCAAGATAAGATATAATATTCATTGCGAAGTGTTATGCATTCCTCGTCTACGATTCAAATGAAAGTAATTGGGACACTTTCTTGCAAGGAAATAGCATTTGCAGATATCTACGTATCGTAGCAATAAAGTTCTAATGCTTCTTAAAACGCGATATCGCATCACATTTCTATGTTTCATGGTGAGATATAATATGATTTGCGAAGTGTCATGTATTCCTCGTTTACACTTCAAATGAATGTAAATGCGAAACTTCCTTGCAAGGAAATAGCGTTTGCAGATGTCTACGTATCGTAGCAATAGAGTTCTAATGCTTCTTAAAACGCGATATCGCATCTCATTTCTATGTTTCATGGTAAGATATAATATGATTTGCGAAGTGTTATGTATTCCTCAACAACACATCAACTGAATGTAAATGCGACACTTCCTTGCAAGGAAATAGCGTTTGCAGATGTCTACGTATCGTAGCAATAGAGTTCTTATGATTCTTAAAACGCGATATCGCATCTCATTTCTACGTTTCATGGTAGGAAATTATATGATTTGCGAAGTGTCATGTATTCCTCGGGTACACTTCAAATGAATGTAAATGCGACACTTCCTTGCTAGGAAATAGCGTCTGCAGATGTCTAGGTATCGTAGCAGTAGTGTTCTAATGCTTCTTAGAACGCGATGTCGCATCTCATTTCTATGTTTCATGGTAAGATATAATATGATTTGCGAAGTGTTATGTATTCCTCGTCTACACTTCAAATGAATGTAAATGCGACACTTCTTTGCAAGGAAATAGCGTTTGCAGATGTCTACGTATCGTAGCAATAGAGTTCTTATGATTTTTAATACGCGATATCGCATCACATTTCTATGTTTCATGGTAAGATATAATATGATTTGCGAAGTGTTATGTATTCCTCAACAACACATCAACTGAATGTAAATGCGACACTTCCTTGCAAGGAAATAGCGTTTGCAGATGTCTACGTATCGTAGCAATAGAGTTCTTATGATTCTTAAAACGCGATATCGCAACTCATTTCTATGTTTCATGGTAAGATATAATATGATTTGCGAAGTGTTATATATCCGTTGTCTACACTTCAAATGAATGTAAATGCGACACTTTCTTGCAAGGAAATAGCATTTGCAGATGTCTACGTATCGTAGCAATGGTTTTCTGCTGCTTCTTAAAACGCGATATCGCAACTCATTTCTATGTTTCATGGTAAGATATAATATGATTTGCGAAGTGTTATGTATTCCTAGTCTACACTTCAAATGAATGTAAATGCGACACTTCCTTGCAAGGAAATAGCGTTTGCAAATGTCTACCTATCGTAGCAATAGTGTTCTAATGCTTCTTAAAACGCGATATCGCATCTCATTTCTGTGTTTCATGGTAAGACATAATATGATTTGCGAAGTGTCATGTATTCCTCGTCTACACTTCAAATGAATGTAAATGCGACACTTCCTTGCAAGGAAATAGCGTTTGCAAATGTCTACCTATCGTAGCAATAGTGTTCTAATGCTTCTTAAAACGCGATATCGCATCTCATTTCTATGTTTCATGGTAAGATATAATATGATTTGCGAAGTGTCATGTATTCCTCTTCTACACTTCAAATAAATGTAAATGCGACACTTCCTTGCAAGGAAATAGCGTTTGCAGATGTCTACGTATCGTAGCAATAGAGTTCTTATGATTCTTAAAACGCGATATCGCATCTCATTTCTACGTTTCATGGTAGGATATTATATGATTTGCGAAGTGTTATGTATTCCTCGTCTACACATCAAATGAATGTAAATGCGACACTTCCTTGCTAGGAAATAGCGTTTGCCGATGTCTACGTATCGTAGCAATAGAGTTCTTATGATTCTTAAAACGCGATATCGCATCTCATTTCTATGTTTCATGGTATGATATAATATGATTTGCGAAGTGTTATGTATTCCTCGTCTACACTTCAAATGAATGTAAATGCGACACTTCCATGCAAGGAAATAGCGTTTGCAGATGTCTACGTATCGAAGCAATAGATTTCAAATGCTTCTTAAAACGAGATATTGCATCTCATATCTACGTTTCATGATAAGATATAATATTCATTGCGAAGTGTTATGCATTCCTCGTCTACGATTCAAATGAAAGTAAATGCGGCACTTCGTTGCAAGGAAATAGCGATTGCAGATGTCTACGTATCGTAGCAATAGAGTTCTAATGCTTCTTAAAACGCGATATCGCACCTCATTTCTATGTTTCACGGTAAGATATAATATGATTTGCGAAGTGTTATGTATTCCTCGTCTACACTTCAAATAAATGTAAATGCAACCCTTCCTTGCAAGGAAATAGCGTTTGCAGATGTCTACGTATCGAAGCAATAGAGTTCAAATGCTTCTTAAAACGAGATATTGCATCTCATATCTATGTTTCATGATAAGATATAATATTCTTTGCGAAGTGCTATGCATTCCTCCTCTACGATTCAAATGAACGTAAATGCGACACTTCCTTGCAAGGAAATAGCGTTTGCAATTGTCTACCTATCGTAGCAATAGTGTTCTAATGCTTCTTAAAACGCGATATCGCTTCTCATTTCTATGTTTCATGGTAAGATATAATATGATTTGCGAAGTGTTATGTATTCCTCGTCTACACTTCAAATGAATGTATATGCGACACTTCCTTGCAAGGAAATAGCGTTTGCAGATGTCTACGTATCGTAGCAATAGAGTTCTAATGCTTCTGAAAACGCGATATCGCATTACATTTCTATGTTTCATGGTAAGATATAATATGATTTGCGAAGTGTCATGTATTCCTCGTTTACACTTCAAATGAATGTAAATGCGACACTTCCTTGCAAGGAAATAGCGATTGCAGATGTCTACGTATCGTAGCAATACATTTCATATGATTCTTAGAACGCGATATCGCATCTCATATCTATGTTTCAAGATAAGATATAATATTCATTGCGAAGTGTCATGTATTCCTCGTCTACACTTCAAATGAATATAAATGCGACACTTCCTTGCAAGGAAATAGCGTTTGCAAATGTCTACCTATCGTAGCAATAGTGTTCTAATGCTTCTTAAAACGCGATATCGCTTCTCATTTCTATGTTTCATGGTAAGATATAATATGATTTGCGAAGTGTTATGTATTCCTCGTCTACACTTCAAATGAATGTATATGCGACACTTCCTTGCAAGGAAATAGCGTTTGCAGATGTCTACCTATCGTAGCAATAGAGTTCTAATGCTTCTTAAAACGCGATATCGCATCACATTTCTATGTTTCATGGTAAGATATAATATGATTTGCGAAGTGTCATGTATTCCTCGGGTACACTTCAAATGAATGTAAATGCGACACTTCCTTGCTAGGAAATAGCGTCTGCAGATGTCTAGGTATCGTAGCAGTAGTGTTCTAATGCTTCTTAGAACGCGATGTCGCATCTCATTTCTATGTTTCATGGTAAGATATAATATGATTTGCGAAGTGTTATGTATTCCTCGTCTACACTTCAAATGAATGTAAATGCGACATTTCTTTGCAAGGAAATAGCGTTTGCAGATGTCTACGTATCGTAGCAATAGATTTCTTATGATTCTTAAAACGCGATATCGCATCACATTTCTATGTTTCATGGTAAGATATAATATGATTTGCGAAGTGTTATGTATTCCTAGTCTACACTTCAATTGAATGTAAATGCGACACTTCCTTGCAAGGAAATAGCGTTTGCAAATGTCTACCTATCGTAGCAATAGTGTTCTAATGCTTCTTAAAACGCGATATCGCATCTCATTTCTATGTTTCATGGTAAGATATAATATGATTTGCGAAGTGTCATGTATTCCTCGTCTACACTTCAAATGAATGTAAATGCGACACTTCCTTGCAAGGAAATAGCGTTTGCAGATGTCTACGTATCGAAGCAATAGAGTTCAAATGCTTCTTAAAACGAGATATTGCATCTCATATCTATGTTTCATGATAAGATATAATATTCTTTGCGAAGTGCTATGCATTCCTCCTCTGCGATTCAAATGAATGTAAATGCGACACTTCCTTGCAAGGAAATAGAGTTTGCAGATGTCTACGTATCGTAGCAATAGAGTTCTTATGATTCTTAAAACGCGATATCGCATCTCATTTCTGTTTCATGGTAAGGTATAATATGATTTGCGAAGTGTTATATATCCGTCGTCTACACTTCAAATGAATGTAAATGCGACACTTTCTTGCAAGGAAATAGCGTTTGCAGATGTCTACGTATCGTAGCAATAGAGTTCCTATGATTCTTAAAACGCGATATCGCATCTCATTTCTACGTTTCATGGTAGGAAATTATATGATTTGCGAAGTGTCATGTATTCCTCGGGTACACTTCAAATGAATGTAAATGCGACACTTCCTTGCTAGGAAATAGCGTCTGCAGATGTCTAGGTATCGTAGCAGTAGTGTTCTAATGCTTCTTAGAACGCGATGTCGCATCTCATTTCTATGTTTCATGGTAAGATATAATATGATTTGCGAAGTGTTATGTATTCCTCGTCTACACTTCAAATGAATGTAAATGCGACACTTCTTTGCAAGGAAATAGCGTTTGCAGATGTCTACGTATCGTAGCAATAGAGTTCTTATGATTCTTAAAACGCGATATCGCATCACATTTCTATGTTTCATGGTAAGATATAATATGATTTGCGAAGTGTTATGTATTCCTCGTCTACACATCAAATGAATGTAAATGCGACACTTTCTTGCAAGGAAATAGCATTTGCAGATGTCTACGTATCGTAGCAATGGATTTCTGCTGCTTCTTAAAACGCGATATCGCATCTCATTTCTATGTTTCATGGTAAGATATAATATAATTTGCGAAGTGTTATGTATTCCTAGTCTACACTTCAATTGAATGTAAATGCGACACTTCCTTGCAAGGAAATAGCGTTTGCAAATGTCTACCTATCGTAGCAATAGTGTTCTAATGCTTCTTAAAACGCGATATCGCATCTCATTTCTATGTTTCATGGTAAGATATAATATGATTTGCGAAGTGTCATGTATTCCTCGTCTACACTTCAAATGAATGTAAATGCGACACTTCCTTGCAAGGAAATAGCGTTTGCAGATATCTACGTATCGAAGCAATAGAGTTCAAATGCTTCTTAAAACGAGATATTGCATCTCATATCTATGTTTCATGATAAGATATAATATTCTTTGCGAAGTGCTATGCATTCCTCCTCTACGATTCAAATGAATGTAAATGCGACACTTCCTTGCAAGGAAATAGCGTTTGCAGATGTCTACGTATCGTAGCAATAGAGTTCTTATGATTCTTAAAACGCGATATCGCATCTCATTTCTGTTTCATGGTAAGGTATAATATGATTTGCGAAGTATTATATATCCGTCGTCTACACTTCAAATGAATGTAAATGCGACACTTTCTTGCAAGGAAATAGCACTTGCAGATGTCTACGTATCGTAGCAATGGATTTCTGCTGCTTCTTAAAACGCGATATCGCAACTCATTTCTATGTTTCATGGTAAGATATAATATGATTTGCGAAGTGTTATGTATTCCTAGTCTACACTTCAAATGAATGTAAATGCGACACTTCCTTGCAAGGAAATAGCGTTTGCAAATGTCTACCTATCGTAGCAATAGTGTTCTAATGATTCTTAAAACGCGATATCGCATCTCATTTCTATGTTTCATGGTAAGACATAATATGATTTGCGAAGTGTCATGTATTCCTCGTCTACACTTCAAATGAATGTAAATGCGACACTTCCTTGCAAGGAAATAGCGTTTGCAAATGTCTACCTATCGTAGCAATAGTGTTCTAATGCTTCTTAAAACGCGATATCGCATCTCATTTCTATGTTTCATGGTAAGATATAATATGATTTGCGAAGTGTCATGTATTCCTCTTCTACACTTCAAATAAATGTAAATGCGACACTTCCTTGCAAGGAAATAGCGTTTGCAGATGTCTACGTATCGTAGCAATAGAGTTCTAATGCTTCTTAAAACGCGATATCGCATCACATTTGTATGTTTCATGGTAAGATATAATATGATTTGCGAAGTGTTATGTGTTCCTCGTCTGCACTTCAAATGAATGTAAATGCGACACTTCCTTGCTAGGAAATAGCGTTTGCAGATGTCTACGTATCGTAGCAATGGATTTCTGATGCTTCTCAAAACGCGATATCGCAACTCATTTCTATGTTTCATGGTAAGATATAATATGATTTGCGAAGTGTTATGTATTCCTAGTCTACACTTCAAATGAATGTAAATGCGACACTTCCTTGCAAGGAAATAGCGTTTGCAGATGTCTACGTATCGAAGCAATAGATTTCAAATGCTTCTTAAAACGAGATATTGCATCTCATATCTACGTTTCATGATAAGATATAATATTCATTGCGAAGTGTTATGCATTCCACGTCTACGATTCAAATGAAAGTAAATGCGACACTTCGTTGCAAGGAAATAGCGATTGCAGATGTCTACGTATCGTAGCAATAGAGTTCATATGATCCTTAAAACGCGATATCGCATCTCATATCTATGTTTCAAGATAAGATATAATATTCATTGCGAAGTGTTATGCATTCCTCGTCTACGATTCAAATGAAAGTAAATGTGACACTTCGTTGCAAGGAAATAGCGATTGCAGATGTCTACGTATCGTAGCAATAGAGTTCTAATGCTTCTTAAAACGCGATATCGCATCTCATTTCTATGTTTCATGGTAAGATATAATATGATTTGCGAAGTGTTATGTATTCCTCGTCTACACTTCAAATGAATGTAAATGCAACCCTTCCTTGCAAGGAAATAGCGTTTGCAGATGTCTACGTATCGAAGCAATATAGTTCAAATGCTTCTTAAAACGAGATATTGCATCTCATATCTATGTTTCATGATAAGATATAATATTCTTTGCGAAGTGCTATGCATTCCTCCTCTACGATTCAACTGAATGTAAATGCGACACTTCCTTGCAAGGAAATAGCGTTTGCAGATGTCTACGTATCGTAGCAATAGAGTTCTTATGATTCTTAAAACGCGATATCGCATCTCATTTCTACGTTTCATGGTAGGAAATTATATGAGTTGCGAAGTGTCATGTATTCCTCGGGTACACTTCAAATGAATGTAAATGCGACACTTCCTTGCTAGGAAATAGCGTCTGCAGATGTCTAGGTATCGTAGCAGTAGTGTTCTAATGCTTCTTAGAACGCGATGTCGCATCTCATTTCTATGTTTCATGGTAAGATATAATATGATTTGCGAAGTGTTATGTATTCCTCGTCTACACTTCAAATGAATGTAAATGCGACATTTCTTTGCAAGGAAATAGCGTTTGCAGATGTCTACGTATCGTAGCAATAGAGTTCTTATGATTCTTAAAACGCGATATCGCATCACATTTCTATGTTTCATGGTAAGATATAATATGATTTGCGAAGTGTTATGTATTCCTAGTCTACACTTCAATTGAATGTAAATGCGACACTTCCTTGCAAGGAAATAGCGTTTGCAAATGTCTACCTATCGTAGCAATAGTGTTCTAATGCTTCTTAAAACGCGATATCGCATCTCATTTCTATTTCATGGTAAGATATAATATGATTTGCGAAGTGTCATGTATTCCTCGTCTACACTTCAAATGAATGTAAATGCGACACTTCCTTGCAAGGAAATAGCGTTTGCAGATGTCTACGTATCGAAGCAATAGAGTTCAAATGCTTCTTAAAACGAGATATTGCATCTCATATCTATGTTTCATGATAAGATATAATATTCTTTGCGAAGTGCTATGCATTCCTCCTCTGCGATTCAAATGAATGTAAATGCGACACTTCCTTGCAAGGAAATAGAGTTTGCAGATGTCTACGTATCGTAGCAATGGATTTCTGCTGCTTCTTAAAACGCGATATCGCAACTCATTTCTATGTTTCATAGTAAGATATAATATGATTTGCGAAGTGTTATGTATTCCTAGTCTACACTTCAAATGAATGTAAATGCGACACTTCCTTGCAAGGAAATAGCGTTTGCAAATGTCTACCTATCGTAGCAATAGTGTTCTAATGATTCTTAAAACGCGATATCGCATCTCATTTCTATGTTTCATGGTAAGACATAATATGATTTGCGAAGTGTCATGTATTCCTCCTCTACACTTCAAATGAATGTAAATGCGACACTTCCTTGCAAGGAAATAGCGTTTGCAAATGTCTACCTATCGTAGCAATAGTGTTCTAATGCTTCTTAAAACGCGATATCGCATCTCATTTCTATGTTTCATGGTAAGATATAATATGATTTGCGAAGTGTCATGTATTCCTCTTCTACACTTCAAATAAATGTAAATGCGACACTTCCTTGCAAGGAAATAGCGTTTGCAGATGTCTACGTATCGTAGCAATAGAGTTCTAATGCTTCTTAAAACGCAATATCGCATCTCATTTCTATGTTTCATGGTAAGATATAATATGATTTGCGAAGTGTTATTTATACCTTGTCTACAGATCAAATGAATGTAAATGCGACAGTTTCTTGCAAGTAAATAGCGTTTGCAGATGTCTACGTATCGTAGCAATAGAATTCTAATGCTTCTTAAAACGCGATATCGCATCACATTTCTATGTTTCATGGTAAGATATAATATGATTTGCGAAGTGTCATGTATTCCTCGTTTACACTTCTAATGAATGTAAATGCGACACTTCCTTGCAAGGAAAT
Organism: Xylocopa sonorina; assembly: GCF_050948175.1. Lineage (NCBI taxonomy): Eukaryota > Metazoa > Arthropoda > Insecta > Hymenoptera > Apidae > Xylocopa > Xylocopa sonorina. The sequence continues at coordinate 233,554 of NW_027490172.1, forward strand.
AGCGTTTGCAGATGTCTACGTATCGAAGCAATAGATTTCAAATGCTTCTTAAAACGAGATATTGCATCTCATATCTACGTTTCATGAAGAGATATAATATTCATTGCGAAGTGTTATGCATTCCTCGTCTACGATTCAAATGAAAGTAAATGCGACACTTCGTTGCAAGGAAATAGCGATTGCAGATGTCTACGTATCGTAGCAATAGAGTTCATATGATCCTTAAAACGCGATATCGCATCTCATATCTATGTTTCAAGATAAGATATAATATTCATTGCGAAGTGTTATGCATTCCTCGTCTACGATTCAAATGAAAGTAAATGTGACACTTCGTTGCAAGGAAATAGCGATTGCAGATGTCTACGTATCGTAGCAATAGAGTTCTTATGATTCTTAAAACGCGATATCGCATGACATTTCTATGTTTCATGGTAAGATATAATATGATTTGCGAAGTGTTATTTATTCCTCGTCTACACATCAAATGAATGTAAATGCGACACTTTCTTGCAAGGAATTAGCATTTGCAGATGTCTACGTATCGTAGCAATGGATTTCTGCTGCTTCTTAAAACGCGATATGGCAACTCATTTCTATGTTCCATGGTAAGATATAATATGATTTGCGAAGTGTTATGTATTCCTAGTCTACACTTCAAATGAATGTAAATGCGACACTTCCTTGCAAGGAAATAGCGTTTGCAAATGTCTACCTATCGTAGCAATAGTGTTCTAATGCTTCTTAAAACGCGATATCGCATCTCATTTCTATGTTTCATGATAAGATATAATATTCATTGCGAAGTGTTATGCATTCCTCGTCTACGATTCAAATGAATGTAAATGCAACACTTCCTTGCAAGGAAATAGCGTTTGCAGATGTCTACGTATCGTAGCAATAGAGTTCTAATGCTTCTTAAAACGCGATATCGCATCTCGTTTCTATGTTTCATGGTAAGATATAATATGATTTGCGAAGTGTTGTGTATTCCTCGTCTACACTTCAAATGAATGTAAATGCGACACTTCTTTGCAAGGAAATAGCGTTTGCAGGTGTCTACGTATCGTAGCAATAGAGTTCTTATGATTCTTAAAACGCGATATCGCATCACATTTCTATGTTTCATGGTAAGATATAATATGATTTGCGAAGTGTTATGTATTCCTCGTCTACACATCAAATGAATGTAAATGCGACACTTTCTTGCAAGGAATTAGCATTTGCAGATGTCTACGTATCGTAGCAATGGATTTCTGCTGCTTCTTAAAACGCGATATCGCAACTCAATTCTATGTTTCATGGTAAGATATAATATGATTTGCGAAGTGTTATGTATTCCTAGTCTACACTTCAAATGAATGTAAATGCGACACTTCCTTGCAAGGAAATAGCGTTTGCAATTGTCTACCTATCGTAGCAATAGTGTTCTAATGCTTCTCAAAACGCGATATCGCATCTCATTTCTATGTTTCATGGTAAGATATAATATGATTTGCGAAGTGTCATGTATTCCTCGTCTGCACTTCAAATGAATGTAAATGCGACACTTCCTTGCAAGGAAATAGCGTTTGCAAATGTCTACCTATCGCAGCAATAGTGTTCTAATGCTTCTTAAAACGCGATATCGCATCTCATTTCTATGTTTCATGGTAAGATATAATATGATTTGCGAAGTGTCATGTATTCCTCTGCTACACTTCAAATGAATGTAAATGCGACACTTCCTTGCAAGGAAATAGCGTTTGCAGATGTCTACGTATCGTAGCAATAGAGTTCTAATGCTTCTTAAAACGCGATATCGCACCTCATTTCTATGTTTCATGGTAAGATATAATATGATATGCGAAGTGTTATTTATACCTCGTCTACACGTCAAATGAATGTAAATGCGACACTTCCTTGCAAGGAAATAGCGTTTGCAGATGTCTACGTATCGTAGCAATGGAATTCTAATGCTTCTTAAAACGCGATATCGCATCACATTTCTATGTTTCATGGTAAGATATAATATGATTTGCGAAGTGTCATGTATTCCTCATTTACACTTCAAATGAATGTAAATGCGACACTTCCTTGCAAGGAAATAGCGTTTGCAGATGTCTACGTATCGTAGCAATAGAGTTCTAATGCTTCTTAAAACGCGATATCGCATCTCATTTCTATGTTTCATGGTAAGATATAATATGATTTGCGAAGTGTTATGTATTCCTCATCAACACATCAACTGATTGTAAATGCGACACTTCCTTGCAAGGAAATAGCGTTTGCAGATGTCTACGTATCGTAGCACTAGAGTTCTTATGATTCTTAAAACGCGATATCGCATCTCATTTCTACGTTTCATGGTAGGATATTATATGATTTGCGAAGTGTTATGTATTCCTCGTCTACACATCAAATGAATGTAAATGCGACACTTCCTTGCTAGGAAATAGCGTTTGCCGATGTCTACGTATCGAAGCAATAGATTTCAAATGCTTCTTAAAACGAGATATTGCATCTCATATATACGTTTCATGATAAGATATAATATTCATTGCGAAGTGTTATGCATTCCTCGTCTACGATTCAAATGAAAGTAAATGCGACACTTCGTTGCAAGGAAATAGCGATTGCAGATGTCTACGTATCGTAGCAATAGAGTTCATATGATCCTTAAAACGCGATATCGCATCTCATATCTATGTTTCAAGATAAGATATAATATTCATTGCGAAGTGTTATGCATTCCTCGTCTACACTTCAAATAAATGTAAATGCGACACTTCCTCGCTAGGGAATAGCGTTTGCAGATGTCTACGTATCGTAGTAATAGATTTCTAATGCTTCTTAAAACGCGATATCGCATCTCATTTCTATGTTTCATGGTAAGGTATAATATGATTTGCGAAGTGTTATGTATTCCTAGTCTACACTTCAAATGAATGTAAATTCGACACTTCCTTGCAAGGAAATAGCGTTTGCAAATGTCTACTTATCGTAGCAATAGTGTTCTAATGCTTCTTAAAACGCGATATCGCATCTCATATCTATGTTTCATGATAAGATATAATATTCATTGCGAAGTGTTATGCATTCCTCGTCTACGATTCAAATGAATGTAAATGCAACACTTCCTTGCAAGGAAATAGCGTTTGCAGATGTCTACGTATCGTAGCAATAGAGTTCTAATGCTACTTAAAACGCGATATCGCATCTCGTTTCTATGTTTCGTGGTAAGATATAATATGATTTGCGAAGTGTTGTGTATTCCTCGTCTACACTTCAAATGAATGTAAATGCGACACTTTTTTGCAAGGAAATAGCGTTTGCAGATGTCTACGTATCGTAGCAATAGAGTTCTTATGATTCTTAAAACGCGATATCGCATCACATTTCTATGTTTCATGGTAAGATATAATATGATTTGCGAAGTGTTGTGTATTCCTCGTCTACACATCAAATGAATGTAAATGCGACACATTCTTGCAAGGAAATAGCATTTGCAGATGTCTACGTATCGTAGCAATGGATTTCTGCTGCTTCTTAAAACGCGATATCGCATCTCATTTCTATGTTTCATGGTAAGATATAATATGATTTGCGAAGTGTTATGTATTCCTAGTCTACACTTCAATTGAATGTAAATGCGACACTTCCTTGCAAGGAAATAGCGTTTGGAAATGTCTACCTATCGTAGCAATAGTGTTCTAATGCTTCTTAAAACGCGATATCGCATCTCATTTCTATGTTTCATGGTAAGATATAATATGATTTGCGAAGTGTCATGTATTCCTCGTCTACACTTCAAATGAATGTAAATGCGACACTTCCTTGCAAGGAAATAGCGTTTGCAAATGTCTACCTATCGTAGCAATAGTGTTCTAATGCTTCTTAAAACGCGATATCGCATCTCATTCCTATGTTTCATGGTAAGATATAATATGATTTGCGAAGTGTCATGTATTCCTCTTCTACACTTCAAATGAATGTAAATGCGACACTTCCTTGCTAGGAAATAGCGTTTGCAGATGTCTACGTATCGTAGCAATAGAGTTCTTATGATTCTTAAAACGCGATATCGCATCTCATTTCTATGTTTCATGGTAAGATAGAATATGATTTGCGAAGTGTTATGCATTCCTCGTCTACACTTCAAATGAATGTAAATGCGACACTTCCTTGCAAGGAAATAGCGTTTGCAGATGTCTACGTATCGAAGCAATAGATTTCAAACTCTTCTTAAAACGAGATATTGCATCTCATATCTACGTTTCATGATAAGATATAATATTCATTGCGAAGTGTTATGCATTCCTCGTCTACGAATCAAATGAAAGTAAAGGCGACACTTTCTTGCAAGGAAATAGCGTTTGCAGATGTCTACGTATCGTAGCAATGGATTTCTGATGCTTCTTAAAACGCGATATCGCACCTCATTTCTATGTTTCATGGTAAGATATAATATGATTTGCGAAGTGTCATGTATTCCTCGTCCACACTTCAAATGAATGTAAATGCGACACCTCCTTGCTAGGAAATAGCGTCTGCTGATGTCTAGGTATCGTAGAAATAGAGTTCTAATGCTTCTTAAAACGCGATATCGCATCACATTTCTATGTTTCATGGTAAGATATAATATGATTTGCGAAGTGTTATGTATTCCTCGTCTACACTTCAAATGAATGTAAATGCGACACTTCCTTGCAAGGAAATAGCGTTTGGAAATGTCTACCTATCGTAGCAATAGTGTTCTAATGCTTCTTAAAACGCGATATCGCATCACATTTCTATGTTTCATGGTAAGATATAATATGATTTGCGAAGTGTCATGTATTCCTCGTTTACACTCCAAATGAATGTAAATGCGACACTTCCTTCCAAGGAAATAGCGATTGCAGATGTCTACGTATCGTAGCAATAGAATTCATATGATTCTTAAAACGCGATATCGCATCTCATATCTATGTTTCAAGATAAGATATAATATTCATTGCGAAGTGTTATGCATTCCTCGTCTACGATTCAAATGAAAGTAAATGCGACGCTTTCTTGCAAGGAAATAGCGTTTGCAGATGTCTACGTATCGTAGCAATAGAGTTCTTATGATTCTTAAAACGCGATATCGCATCTCATTTCTATGTTTCATGGTAAGATATAATATGATTTGCGAAGTGTTATGTGTTCCTAGTCTACACTTCAAATGAATGTAAATGCGACACTTCCTTGCAAGGAAATAGCGTTTGGAAATGTCTACCTGTCGTAGCAATAGTGTTCTAATGCTTCTTAAAACGCGATATCGCATCTCATTTCTATGTTTCATGGTAAGATATAATATGATTTGCGAAGTGTTATTTATACCTCGTCTACACATCAAATGAATGTAAATGCGACACTTTCTTGCAAGGAAATAGCATTTGCAGATGTCTACGTATCGTAGCAATGGATTTCTGCTGCTTCTTAAAACGCGATATCGCATCTCATTTCTATGTTTCATGGTAAGATATAATATGATTTGCGGAGTGTCATGTATTCCTCGTTTACACTTCAAATGAATGTAAATGCGACACTTCCCTGCAAGGAAATAGCGTTTGCAGATGTCTACGTATCGTAGCAATAGAGTTCTAATGCTTCTTAAAACGCGATATCGCATCTCATTTCTATGTTTCATGGTAAGATATAATATGATTTGAGAAGTGTTATGTATTCCTCATCAACACATCAACTGAATGTAAATGCGACACTTCCTTGCAAGGAAATAGCGTTTGCAGATGTCTACGTATCGTAGCAATAGAGTTCTTATGATTCTTAAAACGCGATATTGCATCTCATTTCTATGTTTCATGGTAAGATATAATATGATTTGCGAAGTGTTATGTATTCCTAGTCTACACTTCAATTGAATGTAAATGCGACACTTCCTTGCAAGGAAATAGCGTTTGCAAATGTCTACCTATCGTAGCAATAGTGTTCTAATGCTTCTTAAAACGCGATATCGCATCACATTTCTGTGTTTCATGGTAAGATATAATATGATTTGCGAAGTGTCATGTATTCCTCGTCTACACTTCAAATGAATGTAAATGCGACACTTCCTTGCAAGGAAATAGCGTTTGCAGATGTCTACGTATCGTAGCAATAGAGTTCTAATGCTTCTTAAAACGCGATATCGCATCTCATTTCTATGTTTCATGGTAAGATATAATATGATTTGCGAAGTGTTATGTATTCCTCGTCTACACTTCAAATGAATGTAAATGCGACACTTTCTTGCAAGGAAATAGCATTTGCAGATGTCTACGTATCGTAGCAATGGATTTCTGCTGCTTCTTAAACGCGATATCGCATCTCATTTCTATGTTTCATGGTAAGATATAATATGATTTGCGAAGTGTTATGTATTCCTAGTCTACACTTCAATTGAATGTAAATGCGACACTTCCTTGCAAGGAAATAGCGTTTACAAATGTCTACCTATCGTAGCAATAGTGTTCTAATGCTTCTTAAAACGCGATATCGCATCTCATATCTATGTTTCATGCTAAGATATAATATGATTTGCGAAGTGTCATGTATTCCTCGTCTACACTTCAAATGAATGTAAATGCGACACTTCCTTGCAAGGAAATAGCGTTTAGAAATGTCTACCTATCGTAGCAATAGTGTTCTAATGCTTCTCAAAACGCGATATCGCATCTCATTTCTATGTTTCATGGTAAGATATAATATGATTTGCGAAGTGTTGTGTATTCCTCGTCTACACATCAAATGAATGTAAATGCGACACATCTTTGCAAGAAAATAGCGTTTGCAGATGTCTACGTATCGTAGCAATAGAGTTCTAATGCTTCTTAAAACGCGATATCGCATCACATTTCTATGTTTCATGGTAAGATATAATATGATTTGCGAAGTGTCATGTATTCCTCGTCTACACTTCAAATGAATGTAAATGCGACACTTCCTTGCAAGGAAATAGCGTTTGCAATTGTCTACCTATCGTAGCAATAGTTTTCTAATGCTTCTTAAAACGCGATATCGCATCTCATTTCTATGTTTCATGGTAAGATATAATATGATTTGCGAAGTGTCATGTATTCCTCTTCTACACTTCAACTGATTGTAAATGCGACACTTCCCTGCAATGAAATAGCGTTTGCAGATGTCTACGTATCGTAGCAATAGAGTTCTAATGCCTCTTGAAACGCGATATCGCATCTCATTTCTATGTTTCATGGTAAGATATAATATGATTTGCGAAGTGTTATGTATCCCTCGTCTACACATCAAATGAATGTAAATGCGACACTTCCTTGCAAGGAAATAGCGTTTGGAAATGTCTACCTATCGTAGCAGTAGTGTTCTAATGCTTCTTAGAACGCGATATCGCATCTCATTTCTACTAAACTAAACATTTCTACTAACGTTCGCAGATGTCTACGTATCGTAGCAATAGAGTTCTTATGAATCTTAAAACGCGATATCGCATCTCATTTCTATGTTTCATGGTAAGGTATAATATGATTTGCGAAGTGTTATGTATCCGTCGTCTACACTTCAAATTAATGTAAATGCGACACTTCCTCGCTAGGGAATAGCGTTTGCAGATGTCTACGTATCGTAGCAATAGATTTAACTTAAATCTAATATATCGATAAAACGCGATATAGCATCTCATTTCTATGTTTCATGGTAAGATATAATATGATTTGCGAAGTGTCATGTATTCCTCGTCTACACTTCAAATGAATGTAAATGCGACACTTCCTTGCAAGGAAATAGCGTTTGCAAATGTCTACCTATCGTAGCAATAGTGTTCTAATGCTTCTTAAAACGCGATATCGCATATCATTTCTATGTTTCATGGTAAGATATAATATGATTTGCGAAGTGTCATGTATTCCTCTTCTACACTTCAACTGAATGTAAATGCGACACTTCCCTGCAAGGAAATAGCGTTTGCAGATGTCTACGTATCGTAGCAATAGAGTTCTAATGCTTCTTAAAACGCGATATCGCATCTCATTTCTATGTTTCATGGTAAGATATAATATGATTTGCGAAGTGTTATGTATCCCTCGTCTACACATCAAATGAATGTAAATGCGACACTTCCTTGCAAGGAAATAGCGTTTGCATATGTCTACGTATCGAAGCAATAGAGTTCAAATGCTTCTTAAAACGAGATATTGCATCTCATATCTATGTTTCATGGTAAGATGTAATATTCATTGCGAAGTGTTATGCAATCCTCGTCTACGATTCAAATGAATGTAAATGCGACACTACCTTGCAAGGAAATAGCGTTTGCAGATGTCTACGTATCGTAGCAATAGAGTTCTAATGGTTCTTAAAACGCGATATCGCATCTCATTTCTATGTTTCATGGTAAGATATAATATGATTTGCGAAGTGTTATTTATACCTCGTCTACACATCAAATGAATGTAAATGCGACACTTTCTTGCAAGGAAATAGCATTTGCAGATGTCTACGTATCGTAGCAATGGATTTCTGCTGCTTCTTAAAGCGCTTTATCGCATCTCATTTCTATGTTTCATGGTAAGACATAATATGATTTGCGGAGTGTCATGTATTCCTCGTCTACACTTCAAATGAATGTAAATGCGACACTTCCCTGCAAGGAAATAGCGTTTGCAGATGTCTAGGTATCGTAGCAATAGAGTTCTAATGCTTCTTAAAACGCGATATCGCATCTCATTTCTATGTTTCATGGTAAGATATAATATGATTTGCGAAGTGTTATGTATCCCTCGTCTACACTTCAAATGAATGTAAATGCGACACTTGCTTGCAAGGAAATAGCGTTTGCAAATGTCTACCTATCGTAGCAGTAGTGTTCTAATGCTTCTTAGAACGCGATGTCGCATCTCATTTCTATGTTTCATGGTAAGATATAATATGATTTGCGAAGTGTTATGTATTCCTCGTCTACACATCAAATGAATGTAAATGCGACATTTCCTTGCAAGGAAATAGCGTTTGCAGATGTCTACGTATCGTAGCAATAGTTTTCTAATGCTTCTTAAAACGCGATATCGCATCTCATTTCTATGTTTCATGGTAAGATATAATATGATTTGCGAAGTGTCATGTATTCCTCGTTTACACTTCAAATGAATGTAAATGCGACACTTCCTTGCAAGGAAATAGCGTTTGCAGATGTCTACGTATCGTAGCAATAGAGTTCTAATGCTTCTTAAAACGCGATATCGCATCTCATTTCTATGTTTCATGGTAAGATATAATATGATTTGCGAAGTGTCATGTATTCCTCGTTTACACTTCAAATGAATGTAAATGCGACACTTCCTTGCAAGGAAATAGCGTTTGCAGATGTCTACGTATCGTAGCAATAGTGTTCTAATGCTTCTTAAAACGCGATATCGCATCGCATTTCTATGTTTCATGGTAAGATATAATATGATTTGCGAAGTGTCATGTATTCCTCGTCTACACTTCAAATGTATGTAAATGCGACATTTCCTTGCAAGGAAATAGCGTTTGCAGATGTCTACGTATCGTAGCAATAGAGTTCTAATGCTTCTTAGAACGCGATATCGCATCTCATTTCTATGTTTCATGGTAAGATATAATATGATTTGCGAAGTGTTATGTATTCCTCGTCAACACTTCAAATGAATGTAAATGCGACACTTCCTTGCAAGCAAATAGCGTTTGCAGATGTCTACGTATCGTAGCAATAGAGTTCTATTGATTCTTAAAACGCGATATCGCATCTCATTTCTATGTTTCATGGTAAGATATAATATGATTTGCGAAGTGTTATGTATTCTTCGTCTACACTTCAAATGAATGTAAATGCGACACTTCCTTGCAAGGAAATAGCGTTTGCAGATGTCTACGTATCGTAGCAATAGAGTTCTTATGATTCTTAGAACGCGATATCGCATCTCATTTCCATGTTTCACGGTAAGGTATAATATGATTTGCGAAGTGTTATGTATTCCTCGTCTACACGTCAAATGAATGTAAATGCGACACTTCCATGCAAGGAAATAGTGTTTGCAGATGTCTACTTATCGTAGCAATAGAGTTCTAATGCTTCTTAAAACGCGATATCGCATTTCATTTCTATGTTTCATGGTAAGATATAATATGATTTGCGAAGTGTTATGTATTCCTCGTCTACACATCAAATGAATGTAAATGCGACATTTCCTTGCAAGGAAATAGCGTTTGCAGATATCTACGTATCGTAGCAATAGAGTTCTTATGAATCTTAAAACGCGATATCGCATCTCATTTCTATGTTTCATGGTAAGGTATAATATGATTTGCGAAGTGTTATGTATCCGTCGTCTACACTTCAAATAAATGTAAATGCGACACTTCCTCGCTAGGGAATAGCGTTTGCAGATGTCTACGTATCGTAGCAATAGATTTCTAATGATTCTTAAAACGCGATATCGCATCTCATTTCTATGTTTCATGGTAAGGTATAATATGATTTGCCAAGTGTGATGAATTCCTCGTCTACACTTCAAATGAATGTAAATGCGACACTTCCTTGCTAGGAAATAGCATCTGCAGATGTCTACGTATCGTAGCAATAGAGTTCTTATGATTCTTAAAACGCGATATCGCATCTCATCTATATGTTTCATGGTAAGGTATAATATGATTTGCGGAGTGTCATGTATTCCTCGTTTACACTTCAAATGAATGTAAATGCGACACTTCCTTGCAAGGAAATAGCGTTTGCAGATGTCTACGTATCGTAGCAATAGAGTTCTTATGATTCTTAAAACGCGATATCGCATCTCATTTCTATGTTTCATGGTAAGATATAATATGATTTGCGAAGTGTCATGTATTCCTCGTCTACATTTCAAATGCATGTAAATGCGACACTTCCTTGCAAGGAAATAGCGTTTGCATATGTCTACGTATCGAAGCAATAGAGTTCAAATGCTTCTTAAAACGAGATATTGCATCTCATATCTATGTTTCATGGTAAGATGTAATATTCATTGCGAAGTGTTATGCAATCCTCGTCTACGATTCAAATGAATGTAAATGCGACACTTCCTTGCAAGGAAATAGCGTGTGCAGATGTCTAGGTATCGTAGCAATAGAGTTCTAATGCTCCTTAAAACGCGATATCGCATCTCATTTCTATGTTTCATAGTAAGATATAATATGATTTGCGAAGTGTTATGTATCCCTCGTCTACACTTCAAATGAATGTAAATGCGACACTTCCTTGCAAGGAAATAGCGTTTGCAAATGTCTACCTATCGTAGCAATAGAGTTCTAATGCTTCTTAAAACGCGATATCGCATCTCATTTCTATGTTTCATGGTAAGATATAATATGATTTGCGAAGTGTCATGTATTCCTCGTCTACACTTCAAATGAATGTAAATGCGAGACTTCCTTGCAAGGAAATAGCGTTTGCAAACGTCTACCTATCGTGGCAATAGATTTCTAATGCTTCTTAAAGCCCGATATCGCATCTCATTTCTATGTTTCATGGTAAGATGTAATATTCATTGCGAAGTGTTATGCATTCCTCGTCTACGATTCAAATGAATGAAGTGCGACACTTCCTTGCAAGGAAATAGCGTCTGCAGATGTCTAGGTATCGTAGCAATAGAGTTCAAATGCTTCTTAAAACGAGATATTGCATCTCATATCTATGTTTCATGATAAGATATAATATTCATTGCGAAGTGTTATGCACTCCTCGTCAACGATTCAAATGAATGTAAATGCGACACTTCCTTGCAAGGAAATAGCGTTTGCAGATGTCTACCTGTCGTAGCAATAGAGTTCTAATGCTTCTTAAAACGCGATATCGCATCTCATTTCTATGTTTCATGGTAAGATATAATATGATTTGCGAAGTGTTATGTATTCTTCGTCTACACTTCAAATGAATGTAAATGCGACACTTCCTTGCAAGGAAATAGCGTTTGCAGATGTCTACGTATCGTAGCAATAGGGTTCTTATGATTCTTAAAACGCGATATCGCATCTCATTTCCATGTTTCATGGTAAGGTATAATATGATTTGCGAAGTGTTATGTATTCCTCGTCTACACTTCAAATGAATGTAAATGCGACACTACCTTGCTAGGAAATAGCGTCTGCAGATGTCTAGGTATCGTAGCAATAGAGTTCTAATGCTTCTTAAAACGCGATATCGCATTTCATTTCTATGTTTCATGGTAAGATATAATATGATTTGCGAAGTGTTATGTATTCCTCGTCAACACTTCAAATGAATGTAAATGCGACACTTCCTTGCAAGCAAATAGCGTTTGCAGATGTCTACGTATCGTAGCAATAGAGTTCTATTGATTCTTAAAACGCGATATCGCATCTCATTTCTATGTTTCATGGTAAGATATAATATGATTTGCGAAGTGTTATGTATTCTTCGTCTACACTTCAAATGAATGTAAATGCGACACTTCCTTGCAAGTAAATAGCGTTTGCAGATGTCTACGTATCGTAGCAATAGAGTTCTTATGATTCTTAGAACGCGATATCGCATCTCATTTCCATGTTTCACGGTAAGGTATAATATGATTTGCGAAGTGTTATGTATTCCTCGTCTACACGTCAAATGAATGTAAATGCGACACTTCCATGCAAGGAAATAGTGTTTGCAGATGTCTACTTATCGTAGCAATAGAGTTCTAATGCTTCTTAAAACGCGATATCGCATTTCATTTCTATATTTCATGGTAAGATGTAATGTGATTTGCGAAGTGTTACGTATTCCTCGTCTACACTTCAAATGAATGTAAATGAGACACTTCCTTGCAAGGAAATAGCGTTTGCAGATGTCTACGTATCGTAGCAATAGAGTTCTTATGATTCTTAAAACGCGATATCGCATCTCATTTCTATGTTTCATGGTAAGGTATAATATGATTTGCGAAGTGTTATGTATTCCTCGTCTACACTTCAAATGAATGTAAATGCGACACTTCCTTGCAAGGAAATAGCGTTTGCAGATGTCTACGTATCGAAGCAATAGATTTCAAATGCTTCTTAAAACGAGATATTGCATCTGATATCTATGTTTCATGATAAGATATAATATTCATTGCGAAGTGTTATGCATTCCTCGTCAACGATTCAAATGAATGTAAATGCGACACTTCCATGCAAGGAAATAGCGTTTGCAGATGTCTACGTATCGTAGCAATAGAGTTCTTATGATTCTTAAAGCGCGATATCGCATCTCATTTCTATGTTTCATGGAAAGATATAATATGATTTGCGAAGTGTTATGTATTCCTCGTCTACACTTCAAATGAATGTAAATGCGACACTTCCTTGCAAGGAAATAGCGTTTGCAGATGGCTACGTATCGTAGCAATAGAGTTCTTATGATTCTTAAAGCGCGATATCGCACCTCATTTCTATGTTTCATGGTAAGATATAATATGATTTGCGAAGTGTTATGTATTCCTCGTCTACACTTCAAATGAATATAAATACGACACTTCCTTGCTAGGAAATAGCGTCTGCAGATGTCTACGTATCGTAGCAATAGAGTTCAAATGCTTCTTAAAACGAGATATTGCATCTCATATCTATGTTTCATGATAAGATATAATATTCATTGCGAAGTGTTATGCATTCCTCGTCTACACTTCAAATGAATGTGAATGCGACACTTCCTCGCTAGGAAATAGCGCTTGCAGATGTCTACGTATCGTAGCAATAGATTTCTAATGCTTCTTGAAGCGCGATATCGCATCTCATTTCTATGTTTCGTGGTAAGATATAATATAATTTGCGAAGTGTTATGTATTCCTCGTCTACACTTCAAATGAATGTAAATGCGACACTTCCTTGCTAGGAAATAGCGTTTGCAAACGTCTGCCTATCGTAGCAATAGAGTTCTAATGCTTCGTAAAACGCGATATCGCATCTCATTTCTATGTTTCATGGTAAGATATAATATGATTTGCGAAGTGTCATGTATTCCTCGTCTACACTTCAAATGTATGTAAATCCGAGACTTCCTTGCTAGGCAATAGCGTCTGCAGATGTCTAGGTATCGTAGCAATAGAGTTCTAATGCTTCTTAGAACGCGATATCGCAATCTCATTTCTATGTTTCATGGTAAGATATGATATGATTTGCGAAGTGTCATGTATTCCTCGTCTACACTTCAAATGAATGTAAATGCGACACTTCCTTGCAAGGAAATAGCGTTTGCAAACGTCTACCTACCGTAGCAATAGAGTTCTAGTGCTTCTTAAAACGCGATATCGCATCTCATTTCTATATTTCATGGTAAGATATAATATGATTTGCGAAGTGTTATGTATTCCTTGTCTACACTTCAAATGAATGTAAGTGAGACACTTCCTTGCAAGGAAATAGCGTTTGCAGATGTCTACGTATCGTAGCAATAGAGTTCTTATGATTCTTAAAACGCGATATCGCATCTCATTTCTATGTTTCATGGTAAGGTATAATATGATTTGCGATGTGTTATGTATTCCTCGTCTACACTTCAAATGAATGTAAATGCGATACTTCCTCGCTAGGAAATAGCGTTTGCGAATGTCTATCTATCGTAGCAATAGTGTTCTAATGCTTCTTAAAACGCGATATCGCATCTCATTTCTATGTTTCATGGTAAGATATAATATGATTTGCGAAGTGTTATGCATTCCTCGCCTACGATTCAAATGAATGTAAATGCGACACTTCCTTGCATGGAAATAGCGTTTGCAGATGTCTACGTATCGTAGCAATAGAGTTCTTATGATTCTCAAAACGCGATATCGCATCTCATTTCTATGTTTCATGGTAAGATATAATATGATTTGCGAAGTGTCATGTATTCCTCGTCTACACTTCAAATGAATGTAAATGCGACACTACCTTGCTAGGAAATAGCGTCTGCAGATGTCTACGTATCGTAGCAATAGACTTCCAATGCTTCTTAAAACGCGATATCGCATCTCATTTCTATGTTTCATGGTAAGATATAATATGATTTGCGAAGTGTTATGTATTCCTCGTCTACACTTCAAATGAATGTGAATGCGACACTTCCTCGCTAGGAAATAGCGTTTGCAGATGTCTACCTATCGTAGCAATAGAGTTCTAATGCTTCTTAAAACGCGATATCGCATCTCATTTCTATGTTTCATGGTAAGATATAATATGAATTGCGAAGTGTCATGTATACCTCGTCTACACTTCAAATGATTGTAAATGCGACACTTCCTTGCAAGGAAATAGCGTTTGCGAATGTCTATCTATCGTAGCAATAGTGTTCTAATGCTTCTTAAAACGCGATATCGCATCTCATTTCTATGTTTCATGGTAAGATATAATATGATTTGCGAAGTGTTGTGCATTCCTCGTCTACGATTCAAATGAATGTAAATGCGACACTTCCTTGCAAGGAAATAGCGTTTGCAGATGTCTACGTATCGTAGCAATAGAGTTCTTACGATTCTTAAAGCGCGATATCGCACCTCATTTCTATGTTTCATGGTAAGATATAATATGATTTGCGAAGTGTTATGTATTCCTCGTCTACACTTCAAATGAATGTAAATGCGACACTTCCTCGCTAGGAAATAGCGTTTGCAGTTGTCTACGTATCGTAGCAATAGATTTCCAATGCTTCTTAAAACGCGATATCGCATCTCATTTCTATGTTTCATGGTTAGATATAATATGATTTGCGAAGTGTCATGTATTCCTCGTCTACACTTCAAATAAATGTAAATGCGACACTTCCTTGCAAGGAAATAGCGTTTGCAGATGTCTATGTATCGTAGCAATAGATTTCTAATGCTTCTTAAAACGCGATTTCGCATCTCATTTCTATGTTTCATGGTAAGATATAATATGATTTGCGAAGTGTCATGCATTCCTCGTCTTCGAATCAAATGAATGTAAATGCGACACTTCCTCGCTAGGAAATAGCGTTTGCAGTTGTCTACGTATCGTAGCAATAGATTTCCAATGCTTCTTAAAACGCGATATCGCATCTCATTTCTATGTTTCATGGTAAGATATAATATGATTTGCGAAGTGTCATGTATTTCTCGTCTACACTTCAAATGAATGTAAATGCCACACTTCCTTGCAAGGAAATAGCGTTTGCAAATGTCTACCTATCGTAGCAGTAGTGTTCTAATGCTTCTTAGAACGCGATGTCGCATCTCATTTCTATGTTTCATGGTAAGATATAATATGATTTGCGAAGTGTCATGTATTCCTCGACTACACTTCAAACGAATGTAAATGCGACACTTGCTTGCAAGGAAATAGCGTTTGCAGATGTCTACGTATCGTAGCAATAGAGTTCTTATGATTCTTAAAACGCGATATCGCATCTCATTTCTATGTTTCATGGTAAGATATAATATGATTTGCGAAGTGTCATGTATTCCTCGTCTACACTTCAAATGAATGTAAATGCGACGCTTCCTCGCTAGGAAATAGCGAATGCAGATGTCTACGTATCGTAGCAATAGATTTCTAATGCTTCTTAAAGCGCGATATCGCATCTCATTTCTATGTTTCATGGGAAGATGTAATATTCATTGCGAAGTGTTATGCATTCCTCGTCTACGATTCAAATGAATGTAAATGCGACACATCCTTCCAAGGAAATAGCGTCTGCAGATGTCTAGGTATCGTAGCAATAGAGTTCTAATGCTCCTTAAAACGCGATATCGCATCTCATTTCTATGTTTCATGGTAAGATATAATATGATTTGCGAAGTGTTATGTATCCCTCGTCTACACTTCAAATGAATGTAAATGCGACACTTCCTTGCAAGGAAATAGCGTTTGCAAATGTCTACCTATCGTAGCAGTAGTGTTCTAATGCTTCTTAGAACGCGATGTCGCATCTCATTTCTATGTTTCATGGTAAGATATAATATGATTTGTGAAGTGTTATGTATTCCTCGTCTACACATCAAATGAATGTAAATGCGACATTTCCTTGCAAGGAAATAGCGTTTGCAGATATCTACGTATCGTAGCAATAGAGTTCTTATGAATCTTAAAACGCGATATCGCATCTCATTTCTATGTTTCATGGTAAGGTATAATATGATTTGCGAAGTGTTATGTATCCGTCGTCTACACTTCAAATAAATGTAAATGCGACACTTCCTCGCTAGGGAATAGCGTTTGCAGATGTCTACGTATCGTAGCAATAGATTTCTAATGATTCTTAAAACGCGATATCGCATCTCATTTCTATGTTTCATGGTAAGGTATAATATGATTTGCGAAGTGTTATGAATTCCTCGTCTACACTTCAAATGAATGTAAATGCGACACTTCCTTGCTAGGAAATAGCATCTGCAGATGTCTACGTATCGTAGCAATAGAGTTCTTATGATTCTTAAAACGCGATATCGCATCTCATCTATATGTTTCATGGTAAGGTATAATATGATTTGCGAAGTGTTATGTATTCCTCGTCTACACTTCAAATGAATGTAAATGCGACACTTCCTTGCAAGGAAATAGCGTTTGCAAACGTCTACCTGTCGTAGCAATAGGGTTCTAGTGCTTATTAAAACGCGATATCGCATCTCATTTCTATACTTCATGGTAAGATATAATATGATTTGCGGAGTGTCATGTATTCCTCGTCTACACTTCAAATGAATGTAAATGCGACACTTTCTTGAAAGGAAATAGCATTTGCAGATGTCTACGTATCGTAGCAATGGATTTCTGCTGCTTCTTAAAACGCTTTATCGCATCTCATTTCTATGTTTCATGGGAAGATATAATATGATTTGCGGAGTGTCATGTATTCCTCGTTTACACTTCAAATGAATGTAAATGCGACACTTCCTTGCAAGGAAATAGCGTTTGCAGATGTCTACGTATCGTAGCAATAGAGTTCTTATGATTCTTAAAACGCGATATCGCATCTCATTTCTATGTTTCATGGTAAGATATAATATGATTTGCGAAGTGTCATGTATTCCTCGTCTACATTTCAAATGCATGTAAATGCGACACTTCCTTGCAAGGAAATAGCGTTTGCATATGTCTACGTATCGAAGCAATAGAGTTCAAATGCTTCTTAAAACGAGATATTGCATCTCATATCTATGTTTCATGGTAAGATGTAATATTCATTGCGAAGTGTTATGCAATCCTCGTCTACGATTCAAATGAATGTAAATGCGACACTTCCTTGCAAGGAAATAGCGTGTGCAGATGTCTAGGTATCGTAGCAATAGAGTTCTAATGCTCCTTAAAACGCGATATCGCATCTCATTTCTATGTTTCATAGTAAGATATAATATGATTTGCGAAGTGTTATGTATCCCTCGTCTACACTTCAAATGAATGTAAATGCGACACTTCCTCGCAAGGAAATAGCGTTTGCAAATGTCTACCTATCGTAGCAATAGAGATCTAATGCTTCTTAAAACGCGATATCGCATCTCATTTCTATGTTTCATGGTAAGATATAATATGATTTGCGAAGTGTCATGTATTCCTCGTCTACACTTCAAATGAATGTAAATGCGAGACTTCCTTGCAAGGAAATAGCGTTTGCAAACGTCTACCTATCGTGGCAATAGATTTCTAATGCTTCTTAAAGCGCGATATCGCATCTCATTTCTATGTTTCATGGTAAGATGTAATATTCATTGCGAAGTGTTATGCATTCCTCGTCTACGATTCAAATGAATGAAGTGCGACACTTCCTTGCAAGGAAATAGCGTCTGCAGATGTCTAGGTATCGTAGCAATAGAGTTCAAATGCTTCTTAAAACGAGATATTGCATCTCATATCTATGTTTCATGATAAGATATAATATTCATTGCGAAGTGTTATGCACTCCTCGTCTACGATTCAAATGAATGTAAATGCGACACTTCCTTGCAAGGAAATAGCGTTTGCAGATGTCTACGTATCGTAGCAATAGAGTTCTTATGATTCTTAAAACGCGATATCGCATCTCATCTATATGTTTCATGGTAAGATATAATATGATTTGCCAAGTGTTATGTATTCCTCGTCTACACTTCAAATGAATGTAAATGCGACACTTCCTTGCAAGGAAATAGCGTTTGCAAACGTCTACCTGTCGTAGCAATAGAGTTCTAATGCTTATTAAAACGCGATATCGCATCTCATTTCAATATTTCATGGTAAGATATAATATGATTTGCGAAGTGTTATGTATTCCTCGTCTACACTGCAAATGAATGTAAATGCGACACTTCCTTGCAAGGAAATAGCGTTTGCAGATGTCTACCTGTCGTAGCAATAGAGTTCTAATGCTTCTTAAAACGCGATATCGCATTTCATTTCTATGTTTCATGGTAAGATATAATATGATTTGCGAAGTGTTATGTATTCTTCGTCTACACTTCAAATGAATGTAAATGCGACACTTCCTTGCAAGGAAATAGCGTTTGCAGATGTCTACGTATCGTAGCAATAGGGTTCTTATGATTCTTAAAACGCGATATCGCATCTCATTTCCATGTTTCATGGTAAGGTATAATATGATTTGCGAAGTGTTATGTATTCCTCGTCTACACTTCAAATGAATGTAAATGCGACACTACCTTGCTAGGAAATAGCGTCTGCAGATGTCTAGGTATCGTAGCAATAGAGTTCTAATGCTTCTTAAAACGCGATATCGCATTTCATTTCTATGTTTCATGGTAAGATATAATATGATTTGCGAAGTGTTATGTATTCCTCGTCAACACTTCAAATGAATGTAAATGCGACACTTCCTTGCAAGCAAATAGCGTTTGCAGATGTCTACGTATCGTAGCAATAGAGTTCTATTGATTCTTAAAACGCGATATCGCATCTCATTTCTATGTTTCATGGTAAGATATAATATGATTTGCGAAGTGTTATGTATTCTTCGTCTACACTTCAAATGAATGTAAATGCGACACTTCCTTGCAAGGAAATAGCGTTTGCAGATGTCTACGTATCGTAGCAATAGAGTTCTTATGATTCTTAGAACGCGATATCGCATCTCATTTCCATGTTTCACGGTAAGGTATAATATGATTTGCGAAGTGTTATGTATTCCTCGTCTACACGTCAAATGAATGTAAATGCGACACTTCCATGCAAGGAAATAGTGTTTGCAGATGTCTACTTATCGTAGCAATAGAGTTCTAATGCTTCTTAAAACGCGATATCGCATTTCATTTCTATATTTCATGGTAAGATGTAATGTGATTTGCGAAGTGTTACGTATTCCTCGTCTACACTTCAAATGAATGTAAATGAGACACTTCCTTGCAAGGAAATAGCGTTTGCAGATGTCTACGTATCGTAGCAATAGAGTTCTTATGATTCTTAAAACGCGATATCGCATCTCATTTCTATGTTTCATGGTAAGGTATAATATGATTTGCGAAGTGTTATGTATTCCTCGTCTACACTTCAAATGAATGTAAATGCGACACTTCCTTGCAAGGAAATAGCGTTTGCAGATGTCTACGTATCGAAGCAATAGATTTCAAATGCTTCTTAAAACGAGATATTGCATCTGATATCTATGTTTCATGATAAGATATAATATTCATTGCGAAGTGTTATGCATTCCTCGTCAACGATTCAAATGAATGTAAATGCGACACTTCCATGCAAGGAAATAGCGTTTGCAGATGTCTACGTATCGTAGCAATAGAGTTCTTATGATTCTTAAAGCGCGATATCGCATCTCATTTCTATGTTTCATGGAAAGATATAATATGATTTGCGAAGTGTTATGTATTCCTCGTCTACACTTCAAATGAATGTAAATGCGACACTTCCTTGCAAGGAAATAGCGTTTGCAGATGGCTACGTATCGTAGCAATAGAGTTCTTATGATTCTTAAAGCGCGATATCGCACCTCATTTCTATGTTTCATGGTAAGATATAATATGATTTGCGAAGTGTTATGTATTCCTCGTCTACACTTCAAATGAATATAAATACGACACTTCCTTGCTAGGAAATAGCGTCTGCAGATGTCTACGTATCGTAGCAATAGAGTTCAAATGCTTCTTAAAACGAGATATTGCATCTCATATCTATGTTTCATGATAAGATATAATATTCATTGCGAAGTGTTATGCATTCCTCGTCTACACTTCAAATGAATGTGAATGCGACACTTCCTCGCTAGGAAATAGCGCTTGCAGATGTCTACGTATCGTAGCAATAGATTTCTAATGCTTCTTAAAGCGCGATATCGCATCTCATTTCTATGTTTCGTGGTAAGATATAATATAATTTGCGAAGTGTTATGTATTCCTCGTCTACACTTCAAATGAATGTAAATGCGACACTTCCTTGCTAGGAAATAGCGTTTGCAAACGTCTGCCTATCGTAGCAATAGAGTTCTAATGCTTCGTAAAACGCGATATCGCATCTCATTTCTATGTTTCATGGTAAGATATAATATGATTTGCGAAGTGTCATGTATTCCTCGTCTACACTTCAAATGTATGTAAATGCGAGACTTCCTTGCTAGGCAATAGCGTCTGCAGATGTCTAGGTATCGTAGCAATAGAGTTCTAATGCTTCTTAGAACGCGATATCGCAATCTCATTTCTATGTTTCATGGTAAGATATGATATGATTTGCGAAGTGTCATGTATTCCTCGTCTACACTTCAAATGAATGTAAATGCGACACTTCCTTGCAAGGAAATAGCGTTTGCAAACGTCTACCTACCGTAGCAATAGAGTTCTAGTGCTTCTTAAAACGCGATATCGCATCTCATTTCTATATTTCATGGTAAGATATAATATGATTTGTGAAGTGTTATGTATTCCTTGTCTACACTTCAAATGAATGTAAGTGAGACACTTCCTTGCAAGGAAATAGCGTTTGCAGATGTCTACGTATCGTAGCAATAGAGTTCTTATGATTCTTAAAACGCGATATCGCATCTCATTTCTATGTTTCATGGTAAGGTATAATATGATTTGCGAAGTGTTATGTATTCCTCGTCTACACTTCAAATGAATGTAAATGCGATACTTCCTCGCTAGGAAATAGCGTTTGCGAATGTCTATCTATCGTAGCAATAGTGTTCTAATGCTTCTTAAAACGCGATATCGCATCTCATTTCTATGTTTCATGGTAAGATATAATATGATTTGCGAAGTGTTATGCATTCCTCGCCTACGATTCAAATGAATGTAAATGCGACACTTCCTTGCATGGAAATAGCGTTTGCAGATGTCTACGTATCGTAGCAATAGAGTTCTTATGATTCTCAAAACGCGATATCGCATCTCATTTCTATGTTTCATGGTAAGATATAATATGATTTGCGAAGTGTCATGTATTCCTCGTCTACACTTCAAATGAATGTAAATGCGACACTACCTTGCTAGGAAATAGCGTCTGCAGATGTCTAGGTATCGCAGCAATAGAGTTCCAATGCTTCTTAAAACGCGATATCGCATCTCATTTCTATGTCTCATGGTAAGATATAATATGATTTGCGAAGTGTTGTGTATTCCTCGTCTACACTTCAAATGAATGTGAATGCGACACTTCCTCGCTAGGAAATAGCGTTTGCAGTTGTCTACGTATCGTAGCAATAGACTTCCAATGCTTCTTAAAACGCGATATCGCATCTCATTTCTATGTTTCATGGTAAGATATAATATGATTTGCGAAGTGTTATGTATTCCTCGTCTACACTTCAAATGAATGTGAATGCGACACTTCCTCGCTAGGAAATAGCGTTTGCAGATGTCTACCTATCGTAGCAATAGAGTTCTAATGCTTCTTAAAACGCGATATCGCATCTCATTTCTATGTTTCATGGTAAGATATAATATGAATTGCGAAGTGTCATGTATACCTCGTCTACACTTCAAATAATTGTAAATGCGACACTTCCTTGCAAGGAAATAGCGTTTGCGAATGTCTATCTATCGTAGCAATAGTGTTCTAATGCTTCTTAAAACGCGATATCGCATCTCATTTCTATGTTTCATGGTAAGATATAATATGATTTGCGAAGTGTTGTGCATTCCTCGTCTACGATTCAAATGAATGTAAATGCGACACTTCCTTGCAAGGAAATAGCGTTTGCAGATGTCTACGTATCGTAGCAATAGAGTTCTTACGATTCTTAAAGCGCGATATCGCACCTCATTTCTATGTTTCATGGTAAGATATAATATGATTTGCGAAGTGTTATGTATTCCTCGTCTACACTTCAAATGAATGTAAATGCGACACTTCCTCGCTAGGAAATAGCGTTTGCAGTTGTCTACGTATCGTAGCAATAGATTTCCAATGCTTCTTAAAACGCGATATCGCATCTCATTTCTATGTTTCATGGTTAGATATAATATGATTTGCGAAGTGTCATGTATTCCTCGTCTACACTTCAAATAAATGTAAATGCGACACTTCCTTGCAAGGAAATAGCGTTTGCAAATGTCTATGTATCGTAGCAATAGATTTCTAATGCTTCTTAAAACGCGATTTCGCATCTCATTTCTATGTTTCATGGTAAGATATAATATGATTTGCGAAGTGTCATGCATTCCTCGTCTTCGAATCAAATGAATGTAAATGCGACACTTCCTCGCTAGGAAATAGCGTTTGCAGTTGTCTACGTATCGTAGCAATAGATTTCCAATGCTTCTTAAAACGCGATATCGCATCTCATTTCTATGTTTCATGGTAAGATATAATATGATTTGCGAAGTGTCATGTATTTCTCGTCTACACTTCAAATGAATGTAAATGCCACACTTCCCTGATAGGAAATAGCGTCTGCAGATGTCCAGGTATCGTAGCAATAGAGTTCTTATGATTCTTAAAACGCGATATCGCATCTCATTTCTATGTTTCATGGTAAGATATAAAATGATTTGCGAAGTGTTATGTATTCCTCGTCTACACTTCAAATGAATGTAAATGCGACACTTCCATGCAAGGAAATAGCGTTTGTAGATGTCTACGTATCGTAGCAATAGAGTTCTTATGAATATTAAAACGCGATATCGCATCACAATTCTATGTTTCATGGTAAGGTATAATATGATTTGCGAAGTGTTATGTATTCCTCGTCTACACTTCATATGAATGTAAATGCGACACTTCCTTGCAAGGAAATAGCGTTTGCAGATGTCTACGTATCGTAGCAATAGAGTTCTTCTGATTCTTAAAACGCGATATCGCATCTCATTTCTATGTTTCATGGTAAGGTATAATATGATTTGCGAAGTGTTATGTATTCCTCGTCTACACTTCAAATGAATGTAAATGCGACACTTCCTTGCAAGGAATTAGCGTTTGCAGATGTCTACGTATCGTAGCAATAGAGTTCTTATGATTCTTAAAACGCGATATCGCATCTCATTTCTATGTTTCATGGTAAGATATAATATGATTTGCGAAGTGTTATGTATTCCTCGTCTACACTTCAAATGAATGTAAATGCGACACTTCCTTGCAAGGAAATAGCGTTTGCAGTTGTCTACGTATCGTAGCAATAGATTTACAATGCTTCTTAAAACGCGATATCGCATCTCACTTCTATGTTTCATGGTAAGATATAATATGATTTGCGAAGTGTCATGTATTTCTCGTCTACACTTCAAATGAATGTAAATGCGACACTTCCTTGCAAGGAAATAGCGTTTGCAAACGTCTACCTATCGTGGCAATAGAGTTCTAATGCTTCTTAAAACGCGATATCGCATCTCATTTGTATATTTCATGGTAAGATATAATTTGATTTGCGAAGTGTCATGTATTCCTCGTCTACACTTCAAATGAATGTAAATGCGACACTTCCTTGCAAGGAAATAGCGTTTGCAGATGTCTATGTATCGTAGCAATAGATTTCTAATGCTTCTTAAAACGCGATTTCGCATCTCATTTCTATGTTTCATGGTAAGATATAATATGATTTGCGAAGTGTTATGCATTCCAAGTCTACGATTCAAATGAATGTAAATGCGACACTTCCTTGCAAGGAAATAGCGTTTGCAGATGTCTACGTATCGTAGCAATAGAGTTCTTATGATTCTTAAAACGCGATATCGCATCTCATTTCTATGCTTCATGGTAAGATATAATATGATTTGCGAAGTGTCATGTATTCCTCGTCTACACTTCAAATGAATGTAAATGCGACACTACCTTGCTAGGAACTAGCGTCTGCAGATGTCTAGGTATCGCAGCAATAGAGTTCTAATGCTTCTTAAAACGCGATATCGCATCTCATTTCTATGTGTCATGGTAAGATATAATATGATTTGCGAAGTGTTATGTATTCCTCGTCTACACTTCAAATGAATGTGAATGCGACACTTCCTCGCTAGGAAATAGCGTTTGCAGTTGTCTACGTATCGTAGCAATAGATTTCCAATGCTTCTTAAAACGCGATATCGCATCTCATTTCTATGTTTCATGGTAAGATATAATATGATTTGCGAAGTGTCATGTATTCCTCGTCTACACTTCAAATAAATGTAAATGCGACACTTCCTTGCAAGGAAATAGCGTTTGCAGATGTCTATGTATCGTAGCAATAGATTTCTAATGCTTCTTAGAACGCGATTTCGCATCTCATTTCTATGTTTCATGGTAAGATATAATATGATTTGCGAAGTGTCATGCATTCCTCGTCTTCGAATCAAATGAATGTAAATGCGACACTTCCTTGCAAGGAAATAGCGTTTGCAGATGTCTACATATCGTAGCAATAGAGTTCTTATGATTCTTAAAACGCGATATCGCATCTCATTTCTATGTTTCATGGTAAGATATAATATGAATTGCGAAGTGTCATGTATACCTCGTCTACACTTCAAATGAATGTAAATGCGACACTTCCTTGCAAGGAAGTAGCGTTTGCGAATGTCTATCTATCGTAGCAATAGTGTTCTAATACTTCTTAAAACGCGATATCGCATCTCATTTCTATGTTTCATGGTAAGATATAATATGATTTGCGAAGTGTTGTGCATTCCTCGTCTACGATTCAAATGAATGTAAATGCGACACTTCCTTGTAAGGAAATAGCGTTTGCAGATGTCTACGTATCGTAGCAATAGAGTTCTTATGATTCTTAAAACGCGATATCGCATCTCATTTCTATGTTTCATGGTAAGATATAATATGATTTGCGAAGTGTCATGTATTCCTCGTCTACACTTCAAATGAATGTAAATGCGACACTTCCTTGCAAGGAAATAGCGTTTGCAAACGTCTGCCTACCGTAGCAATAGAGTTCTAATGCTTCTTAAAACGCGATATCGCATCTCATTTCTATGATTCATGGTAAGATATAATATGATTTGCGAATTGACATGTATTCCTCGTCTACACTTCAAATGAATGTAAATGCGACACTTCCATGCAAGGAAATAGCGTTTGTAGATGTCTACGTATCGTAGCAATAGAGTTCTTATGAATATTAAAACGCGATATCGCATCACATTTCTATGTTTCATGGTAAGGTATAATATGATTTGCGAAGTGTTATGTATTCCTCGTCTTCGAATCAAATGAATGTAAATGCGACACTTCCTTGCAAGGAAATAGCGTTTGCAGATGTCTACGTATCGTAGCAATAGAGTTCTTATGATTTTTAAAACGCGATATCGCAACTCATTTCTATGTTTCATGGTACGATATAATATGATTTGCGAAGTGTCATGTATTCTTCGTCTACACTTCAAATGAATGTAAATGCGACACTTCCTTGCAAGGAAATAGCGTTTGCAAACGTCTACCTACCGCAGTAATAGTGTTCTAATGCTTCTTAAAACGCGATATCGCATCTCATTTCTATATTTCATGGTAAGATATAATATGATTTGCGAAGTGTTATGTATTCCTCGTCTACACTTCAAATGAATGTAAATGAGACACTTCCTTGCAAGGAAATAGCGTTTGCAGATGTCTACGTATCGTAGCAATAGAGTTCTTATGATTCTTAAAACGCGATATCGCATCTCATTTCTATGTTTCATGGTAAGGTATAATATGATTTGCGAAGTGTTATGTATTCCTCGTCTACACTTCAAATGAATGTTAATGCGACACTTCGTTGCAAGGAAATAGCGTTTGCGAATGTCAATCTATCTTAGCAATAGTGTTCTAATGCTTCTTAAAACGCGATATCGCATCTCGTTTCTATGTTTCATGGTAAGATATAATATGATTTGCGAAGTGTCATGTATTCCTCGTCTACACTTCAAATGAATGTATATGCGACACTTCCTTGCAGGAAATAGCGTTTGCAGATGTCTACGTATCGTAGCAATAGAGTTCTTATGATTCTTAAAACGCGATATCGCATCTCATTCCTATGTTTCATGGTAAGATATAATATGAATTGCGAAGTGTCATGTATACCTCGTCTACACTTCAAATGAATATAAATGCGACACTTTCTTGCAAGGAAATAGCGTTTGTAGATGTCTACGTATCGTAGCAATAGAGTTCTTATGAATATTAAAACGCGATATCGCATCACATTTCTATGTTTCATGGTAAGATATAATATGATTTGCGAAGTGTTATGTATTCCTCGTCTACACTTCAAATGAATGTAAATGCCACACTTCCCTGATAGGAAATAGCGTCTGCAGATGTCCAGGTATCGTAGCAATAGATTTATAATGCTTCTTAAAACGCGATTTCGCATCTCATTTCTATGTTTCATGGTAAGATATAATATGATTTGCGAAGTGTTATGCATTCCTCGTCTACGATTCAAATGAATGTAAATGCGACACTTCCTTGCAAGGAAATAGCGTTTGCAGATGTCTACGTATCGTAGCAATAGAGTTCCAATGCTTCTTAAAACGCGATATCGCATCTCATTTCTATGTTTCATGGTAAGATATAATATGATTTGCGAAGTGTCATGTATTTCTCGTCTACACTTCAAATGAATGTAAATGCCACACTTCCCTGATAGGAAATAGCGTCTGCAGATGTCCAGGTATCGTAGCAATAGAGTTCCAATGCTTCTCAAAACGCGATATCGCATCTCATTTCTATGTTTCATGGTAAGATATAATATGATTTGCGAAGTGTCATGTATTTCTCGTCTACACTTCAAATGAATGTAAATGCCACACTTCCCTGATAGGAAATAGCGTCTGCAGATGTCCAGGTATCGTAGCAATAGAGTTCTTATGATTCTTAAAACGCGATATCGCATCTCATTTCTATATTTCATGGTAAGATATAACTTGATTTGCGAAGTGTCATGTATTCCTCGTCTACACTTCAAATGAATGTAAATGCGACACTACCTTGCAAGGAAATAGCGTTTGCAGTTGTCTACGTATCGTAGCAATAGATTTCCAATGCTTCTTAAAACGCGATATCGCATCTCACTTCTATGTTTCATGGTAAGATATAATATGATTTGCGAAGTGTCATGTATTCCTCGTCTACACTTCAAATGAATGTAAATGCGACACTTCCTTGCAAGGAAATAGCGTTTGCAGATGTCTATGTATCGTAGCAATAGATTTATAATGCTTCTTAAAACGCGATTTCGCATCTCATTTCTATGTTTCATGGTAAGATATAATATGATTTGCGAAGTGTTATGCATTCCTCGTCTACGATTCAAATGAATGTAAATGCGACACTTCCTTGCAAGGAAATAGCGTTTGCAGATGTCTACGTATCGTAGCAATAGAGTTCCAATGCTTCTTAAAACGCGATATCGCATCTCATTTCTATGTTTCATGGTAAGATATAACATGATTTGCGAAGTGTCATGTATTTCTCGTCTACACTTCAAATGAATGTAAATGCCACACTTCCCTGATAGGAAATAGCGTCTGCAGATGTCCAGGTATCGTAGCAATAGAGTTCTTATGATTCTTAAAACGCGATATCGCATCTCATTTCTGTGTTTCATGGTAAGATATAAAATGAATTCCGAAGTGTTATGTATTCCTCGTCTACACTTCAAATGAATGTAAATGCGACACTTCCTTGCAAGGAAATAGCGTTTGCAGATGTCTACGTATCGTAGCAATAGAGTTCTTATGATATTTAAAACGCGATATCGCATCTCATTTCTATGTTTCATGGTACGATATAATATGATTTGCGAAGTGTCATGTATTCTTCGTCTACACTTCACATAAATGTAAATGCGACACTTCCTTGCAAGGAATTAGCGTTTGCAGATGTCTACGTATCGTAGCAATAGAGTTCTTATGATTTTTAAAACGCGATATCGCATCTCATTTCTATGTTTCATGGTAAGATATAATATGATTTGCGAAGTGTTATGCATTCCTCGTCTACGATTCAAATGAATGTAAATGCGACACTTCCTTGCAAGGAAATAGCGTTTGCAGATGTCTACGTATCGTAGCAATAGAGTTCTTATGATTTTTAAAACGCGATATCGCATCTCATTTCTATGTTTCATGGTAAGATATAATATGATTTGCGAAGTGTTATGCATTCCTCGTCTACGATTCAAATGAATGTAAATGCGACACTTCCTTGCAAGGAAATAGCGTTTGCAGATGTCTACGTATCGTAGCAATAGAGTTCTTATGATTCTGAAAACGCGATATCGCATCTCACTTCTATGTTTCATGGTAAGATATAATATGATTTGCGAAGTGTCATGTATTCCTCGTCTACACTTCAAATGAATGTAAATGCGACACTTCCTTGCAAGGAAATAGCGTTTGCAGATGTCTACGTATCGTAGCAATAGAGTTCTTATGATATTTAAAACGCGATATCGCATCTCATTTCTATGTTTCATGGTACGATATAATATGATTTGCGAAGTGTCATGTATTCTTCGTCTACACTTCACATAAATGTAAATACGACACTTCCTTGCAAGGAATTAGCGTTTGCAGATGTCTACGTATCGTAGCAATAGAGTTCTTATGATTTTTAAAACGCGATATCGCATCTCATTTCTATGTTTCATGGTAAGATATAATATGATTTGCGAAGTGTCATGTATTTCTCGTCTACACTTCAATTGAATGTAAATGCCACACTTCCCTGATAGGAAATAGCGTCTGCAGATGTCCAGGTATCGTAGCAATAGAGTTCTTATGATTCTTAAAACGCGATATCGCATCTCACTTCTATGTTTCATGGTAAGATATAAAATGATTTCCGAAGCGTTATGTATTCCCCGTCTACACTTCAAATGAATGTAAATGCGACACTTCCTTGCAAGGAAATAGCGTTTGCAAACGTCTACCTATCGTAGCTATAGAGTTCTAATGCTTCTTAAAACGCGATATCGCATCTCATTTCTATATTTCATGGTAAGATATAACCTGATTTGCGAAGTGTTATGTATTCCTCGTCTACACCTCAAATGAATGTAAATGCGACACTTCCTTGCAAGGAAATAGCGTTTGCAGATGTCTATGTATCGTAGCAATAGAGTTCTTATGATTCTGAAAACGCGATATCGCATCTCATTTCTATGTTTCATGGTAAGATATAATATGATTTGCGAAGTGTCATGTATTTCTCGTCTACACTTCAAATGAATGTAAATGCCACACTTCCCTGATAGGAAATAGCGTCTGCAGATGTCCAGGTATCGTAGCAATAGAGTTCTTATGATTCTTAAAACGCGATATCGCATCTCACTTCTATGTTTCATGGTAAGATATAAAATGATTTCCGAAGTGTTATGTATTCCTCGTCTACACTTCAAATGAATGTGAATGCGACACTTCCTTGCAAGGAATTAGCGTTTGCAGATGTCTACGTATCGTAGCAATAGATTTCTAATGCTTCTTAAAACGCGATTTCGCATCTCATTTCTATGTTTCATGGTAAGATATAATATGATTTGCGAAGTGTCATGTGTTCCTCGTCTACACTTCAAATGAATGTAAATGCGACACTTCCTTGCAAGGAATTAGCGTTTGCAGATGTCTACGTATCGTAGCAATAGAGTTCTTATGATTTTTAAAACGCGATATCGCATCTCATTTCTATGTTTCATGGTAAGAAATATTATGATTTGCGAAGTGTCATGTATTCCTCGTCTACACTTCAAATAAATGTAAATGCGACACTTCCTTGCAAGGAATTAGCGTTTGCAGATGTCTACGTATCGTAGCAATAGAGTTCTTATGATTTTTAAAACGCGATATCGCATCTCATTTCTATGTTTCATGGTAAGATATAATATGATTTGCGAAGTGTTATGCATTCCTCGTCTACGATTCAAATGAATGTAAATGCGACACTTCCTTGCAAGGAAATAGCGTTTGCAGATGTCTACGTATCGTAGCAATAGAGTTCTTATGATTCTGAAAACGCGATATCGCATCTCACTTCTATGTTTCATGGTAAGATATAATATGATTTGCGAAGTGTCATGTATTCCTCGTCTACACTTCAAATGAATGTAAATGCGACACTTCCTTGCAAGGAAATAGCGTTTGCAGATGTCTATGTATCGTAGCAATAGATTTCTAATGCTTCTTAAAACGCGATTTCGCATCTCATTTCTATGTTTCATGGTAAGATATAATATGATTTGCGAAGTGTTATGCATTCCTCGTCTACGATTCAAATGAATGTAAATGCGACACTTCCTTGCAAGGAAATAGCGTTTGCAGATGTCTACGTATCGTAGCAATAGAGTTCCAATGCTTCTTAAAACGCGGTATCGCATCTCATTTCTATGTTTCATGGTAAGATATAATATGATTTGCGAAGTGTCATGTATTTCTCGTCTACACTTCAAATGAATGTAAATGCCACACTTCCCTGATAGGAAATAGCGTCTGCAGATGTCCAGGTATCGTAGCAATAGAGTTCTTATGATTCTTAAAACGCGATATCGCATCTCATTTCTATGTTTCATGGTAAGATATAAAATGAATTCCGAAGTGTTATGTATTCCTCGTCTACACTTCAAATGAATGTAAATGCGACACTTCCTTGCAAGGAAATAGCGTTTGCAAACGTCTACCTATCGTAGCAATAGAGTTCTAATGCTTCTTGAAACGCGATATCGCATCTCATTTCTATATTTCACGGTAAGATATAATTTGATTTGCGAAGTGTCATGTATTCCTCGTCTACACTTCAAATGAATGTAACTGCGACACTACCTTGCTAGGAAATAGCGTCTGCAGATGTCTAGGTATCGTAGCAATAGAGTTCTAATGCTTCTTAAAACGCGATATCGCATCTCATTTCTATATTTCATGGTAAGGTATAATATGATTTGCGAAGTGTTATGTATTCCTCGTCTACACTTCAAATGAATGTAAATGCGACACTTCCTTGCAAGGAAATAGCGTTTGCGAATGTCTATCTATCGTAGCAATAGTGTTCTAATGCTTCTTAAAACGCGATATCGCATCTCATTTCTATGTTTCATGGTAAGATATAATATGATTTGCGAAGTGTTATGCATTCCTCGTCTACGATTCAAATGAATGTAAATGCGACACTTCCTTGCAAGGAAATAGCGTTTGCAAACGTCTACCTATCGTAGCAATAGAGTTCTAATGCTTCTTGAAACGCGATATCGCATCTCATTTCTATATTTCACGGTAAGATATAATTTGATTTGCGAAGTGTCATGTATTCCTCGTCTACACTTCAAATGAATGTAACTGCGACACTACCTTGCTAGGAAATAGCGTCTGCAGATGTCTAGGTATCGTAGCAATAGAGTTCTAATGCTTCTTAAAACGCGATATCGCATCTCATTTCTATATTTCATGGTAAGGTATAATATGATTTGCGAAGTGTTATGTATTCCTCGTCTACACTTCAAATGAATGTAAATGCGACACTTCCTTGCAAGGAAATAGCGTTTGCGAATGTCTATCTATCGTAGCAATAGTGTTCTAATGCTTCTTAAAACGCGATATCGCATCTCATTTCTATGTTTCATGGTAAGATATAATATGATTTGCGAAGTGTTATGCATTCCTCGTCTACGATTCAAATGAATGTAAATGCGACACTTCCTTGCAAGGAAATAGCGTTTGCAGATGTCTACGTATCGTAGCAAAAGGGTTCTTATGATTCTTAAAACGCGATATCGCATCTCATTTCTATGTTTCATGGTAAGATATAATATGATTTCCGAAGTGTTATGTATTCCTCGTCTACACTTCAAATGAATGTAAATGCGACACTTCCTTGCAAGGAAATAGCATTTGCAAACGTCTACCTATCGTAGCAATAGAGTTCTAATGCTTCTTAAAACGCGATATCGCATCTCATTTCTATATTTCATGGTAAGATATAACTTGATTTGCGAAGTGTCATGTATTCCTCGTCTACACTTCAAATGAATGTAAATGCGACACTTCCTTGCAAGGAAATAGCGTTTGCAGATGTCTATGTATCGTAACAATAGATTTCTAATGCTTCTTAAAACGCGATTTCGCATCTCATTTCTATTTTTCATGGTAAGATATAATATGATTTGCGAAGTGTTATGCATTCCTCGTCTACGATTCAAATGAATGTAAATGCGACACTTCCTTGCAAGGAAATAGCGTTTGCAGATGTCTACGTATCGTAGCAATAGAGTTCTTATGATTCTGAAAACGCGATATCGCATCTCATTTCTATGTTTCATGGTAAGATATAATATGATTTGCGAAGTGTCATGTATTTCTCGTCTACATTTCAAATGAATGTAAATGCCACACTTCCCTGATAGGAAATAGCGTCTGCAGATGTCCAGGTATCGTAGCAATAGAGTTCTTATGATTCTTAAAACGCGATATCGCATCTCACTTCTATGTTTCATGGTAAGATATAAAATGATTTCCGAAGTGTTATGTATTCCTCGTCTACACTTCAAATGAATGTAAATGCGACACTTCCTTGCAAGGAAATAGCGTTTGCAAACGTCTACCTATCGTAGCAATAAAGTTCTAATGCTTCTTAAAACGCGACATCGCATCTCATTTCTATATTTCATGGTAAGATATAACTTGATTTGCGAAGTGTCATGTATTCCTCGTCTACACTTCAAATGAATGTAAATGCGACACTTCCTTGCAAGGAAATAGCGTTTGCAGATGTCTACGTATCGTAGCAATAGAGTTCCAATGCTTCCTAAAACGCGATATCGCATCTCATTTCTATGTTTCATGGTAAGATATAATATGATTTGCGAAGTGTCATGTATTTCTCGTCTACACTTCAAATGAATGTAAATGCCACACTTCCCTGATAGGAAATAGCGTCTGCAGATGTCCAGGTATCGTAGCAATAGAGTTCTTATGATTCTTAAAACGCGATATCGCATCTCATTTCTATGTTTCATGGTAAGATATAAAATGAATTCCGAAGTGTTATGTATTCCTCGTCTACACTTCAAATGAATGTAAGTGCGACACTTCCTTGCAAGGAAATAGCGTTTGCAGATGTCTACGTATCGTAGCAATAGAGTACTTATGATTTTTAAAACGCGATATCGCATCTCATTTCTATGTTTCATGGTACGATATAATATGATTTGCGAAGTGTCATGTTTTCTTCGTCTACACTTCAAATGAATGTAAATGCGACACTTCCTTGCAAGGAAATAGCGTTTGCAAACGTCTACCTACCGCAGCAATAGAGTTCTAATGCTTCTTAAAACGCGATATCGCATCTCATTTCTATATTTCATGGTAAGATATAATATGATTTGCGAAGTGTTATGCATTCCTCGTCTACGATTAAAATGAATGTAAATGCGACACTTCCTTGCAAGGAAATAGCGTTTGCAGATGTCTACGTATCGTAGCAATAGAGTTCTTATGATTCTTAAAACGCGATATCGCATCTCATTTCTATGTTTCATGGTAAGATATGATATGATTTGCGAAGTGTCATGTATTCCTCGTCTACACTTCAAATGAATGTAAATGCGACACTACCTTGCTAGGAAATAGCGTCTGCAGATGTCTAGGTATCGCAGCAATAGAGTTCTAATGCTTCTTAGAACGCGATATCGCATCTCATTTCTATGTTTCATGGTAAGATATAATATGATTTGCGAAGTGTTATGTATTCCTCGTCTACACTTCAAATGAATGTGAATGCGACACTTCCTCGCTATGAAATAGCGTTTGCAGTTGTCTACGTATCGTAGCAATAGATTTCCAATGCTTCTTAAAACATGATATCGCATCTCATTTCTATGTTTCATGGTAAGATATAATATGATTTGCGAAGTGTCATGTATTTCTCGTCTACACTTCAAATGAATGTAAATGCCACACTTCCCTGATAGGAAATAGCGTCTACAGATGTCCAGGTATCGTAGCAATAGAGTTCTTATGATTCTTAAAACGCGATATCGCATCTCATTTCTATGTTTCATGGTAAGATATAAAATGAATTCCGAAGTGTCATGTATTCCTCGTCTATACTTCAAATGAATGTAAATGCGACACTTCCTTGCAAGGAAATAGCGTTTGCAGATGTCTATGTATCGTAGCAATAGATTTCTAATGCTTCTTAAAACGCGATTTCGCATCTCATTTCTATGTTTCATGGTAAGATATAATATGATTTGCGAAGTGTCATGTGTTCCTCGTCTACACTTCAAATGAATGTAACTGCGACACTACCTTGCTAGAAAATAGCGTCTGCAGATGTCTAGGTATCGTAGCAATAGAGTTCTAATGCTTCTTAAAACGCGATATCGCATCTCATTTCTATATTTCATGGTAAGGTATAATATGATTTGCGAAGTGTTATGTATTCCTCGTCTACACTTCAAATGAATGTAAATGCGACACTTCCTTGCAAGGAAATAGCGTTTGCGAATGTCTATCTATCGTAGCAATAGTGTTCTAATGCTTCTTAAAACGCGATATCGCATCTCATTTCTATGTTTCATGGTAAGATATAATATGATTTGCGAAGTGTTATGCATTCCTCGTCTACGATTCAAATGAATGTAAATGCGACACTTCCTTGCAAGGAAATAGCGTTTGCAGATGTCTACGTATCGTAGCAATAGAGTTCTTATGATTCTGAAAACGCGATATCGCATCTCATTTCTATGTTTCATGGTAAGATATAATATGATTTGCGAAGTGTCATGTATTTCTCGTCTACACTTCAAATGAATGTAAATGCCACACTTCCCTGATAGGAAATAGCGTCTGCAGATGTCCAGGTATCGTAGCAATAGAGTTCTTATGATTCTTAAAACGCGATATCGCATCTCACTTCTATGTTTCATGGTAAGATATAAAATGATTTCCGAAGTGTTATGTATTCCTCGTCTACACTTCAAATGAATGTAAATGCGACACTTCCTTGCAAGGAAATAGCGTTTGCAAACGTCTACCTATCGTAGCAATAGAGTTCTAATGCTTCTTAAAACGCGATATCGCATCTCATTTCTATATTTCATGGTAAGATATAACTTGATTTGCGAAGTGTCATGTATTCCTCGTCTACACCTCAAATGAATGTAAATGCGACACTTCCTTGCAAGGAAATAGCGTTTGCAGATGTCTATGTATCGTAGCAATAGATTTCTAATGCTTCTTAAAACGCGATATCGCATCTCATTTCTATGTTTCATGGTAAGATATAATATGATTTGCGAAGTGTTATGCATTCCTCGTCTACGATTCAAATGAATGTAAATGCGACACTTCCTTGCAAGGAAATAGCGTTTGCAGATGTCTACGTATCGTAGCAATAGAGTTCCAATGCTTCTTAAAACGCGATATCGCATCTCATTTCTATGTTTCATGGTAAGATATAATATGATTTGCGAAGTGTCATGTATTTCTCGTCTACACTTCAAATGAATGTAAATGCCACACTCCCCTGATAGGAAATAGCGTCTGCAGATGCCCAGGTATCGTAGCAATAGAGTTCTTATGATTCTTAAAACGCGATATCGCATCTCATTTCTATGTTTCATGGTAAGATATAATATGATTTGCGAAGTGTTATGCATTCCTCGTCTACGATTCAAATGAATGTAAATGCGACACTTCCTTGCAAGGAAATAGCGTTTGCAGATGTCTACGTATCGTAGCAATAGAGTTCCAATGCTTCTTAAAACGCGATATCGCATCTCATTTCTATGTTTCATGGTAAGATATAATATGATTTGCGAAGTGTCATGTATTTCTCGTCTACACTTCAAATGAATGTAAATGCCACACTACCTTGCTAGGAAATAGCGTCTGCAGATGTCTAGGTATCGTAGCAATAGAGTTCTAATGCTTCTTAAAACGCGATATCGCATCTCATTTCTATATTTCATGGTAAGGTATAATATGATTTGCGAAGTGTTATGTATTCCTCGTCTACACTTCAAATGAATGTAAATGCGACACTTCCTTGCAAGGAAATAGCGTTTGCGAATGTCTATCTATCGTAGCAATAGTGTTCTAATGCTTCTTAAAACGCGATATCGCATCTCATTTCTATGTTTCATGGTAAGATATAATATGATTTGCGAAGTGTTATGCATTCCTCGTCTACGATTCAAATGAATGTAAATGCGACACTTCCTTGCAAGGAAATAGCGTTTGCAAACGTCTACCTATCGTAGCAATAGAGTTCTAATGCTTCTTCAAACGCGATATCGCATCTCATTTCTATATTTCATGGTAAGATATAACTTGATTTGCGAAGTGTCATGTATTCCTCGTCTACACTTCAAATGAATGTAAATGCGACACTTCCTTGCAAGGAAATAGCGTTTGCAGATGTCTACGTATCGTAGCAATAGAGTTCTTATGATTTTTAAAACGCGATATCGCATCTCATTTCTATGTTTCA
The DNA here is from genome assembly GCF_050948175.1 of Xylocopa sonorina. Taxonomy (NCBI): domain Eukaryota; kingdom Metazoa; phylum Arthropoda; class Insecta; order Hymenoptera; family Apidae; genus Xylocopa; species Xylocopa sonorina. Next base: position 271,327 of record NW_027490172.1, read on the forward strand.
TGGTACGATATAATATGATTTGCGAAGTGCCATGTATTCTTCGTCTACACTTCAAATGAATGTAAATGCGACACTTCCTTGCAAGGAAATAGCGTTTGCAAACGTCTACCTACCGCAGCAATAGAGTTCTAATGCTTCTTAAAACGCGATATCGCATCTCATTTCTATATTTCATGGTAAGATATAATATGATTTGCGAAGTGTCATGTATTTCTCGTCTACACTTCAAATGAATGTAAATGCCACACTTCCCTGATAGGAAATAGCGTCTACAGATGTCCAGGTATCGTAGCAATAGAGTTCTTATGATTCTTAAAACGCGATATCGCATCTCATTTCTATGTTTCATGGTAAGATATAAAATGAATTCCGAAGTGTCATGTATTCCTCGTCTATACTTCAAATGAATGTAAATGCGACACTTCCTTGCAAGGAAATAGCGTTTGCAGATGTCTATGTATCGTAGCAATAGATTTCTAATGCTTCTTAAAACGCGATTTCGCATCTCATTTATATGTTTCATGGTAAGATATAATATGATTTGCGAAGTGTCATGTGTTCATCGTCTACACTTCAAATGAATGTAAATGCGACACTTCCTTGCAAGGAATTAGCGTTTGCAGATGTCTACGTATCGTAGCAATAGAGTTCTTATGATTTTTAAAACGCGATATCGCATCTCATTTCTATGTTTCATGGTAAGAAATATTATGATTTGCGAAGTGTCATGTATTCCTCGTCTACACTTCAAATAAATGTAAATGCGACACTTCCTTGCAAGGAATTAGCGTTTGCAGATGTCTACGTATCGTAGCAATAGAGTTCTTATGATTTTTAAAACGCGATATCGCATCTCATTTCTATGTTTCATGGTAAGATATAATATGATTTGCGAAGTGTTATGCATTCCTCGTCTACGATTCAAATGAATGTAAACGCGACACTTCCTTGCAAGGAAATAGCGTTTGCAGATGTCTACGTATCGTAGCAATAGAGTTCTTATGATTCTGAAAACGCGATATCGCATCTCATTTCTATGTTTCATGGTAAGATATAATATGATTTGCGAAGTGTCATGTATTTCTCGTCTACACTTCAAATGAATGTAAATGCCACACTTCCCTGATAGGAAATAGCGTCTGCAGATGTCCAGGTATCGTAGCAATAGAGTTCTTATGATTCTTAAAACGCGATATCGCATCTCACTTCTATGTTTCATGGTAAGATATAAAATGATTTCCGAAGTGTTATGTATTCCTCGTCTACACTTCAAATGAATGTAAATGCGACACCTCCTTGCAAGGAAATAGCGTTTGCAAACGTCTACCTATCGTAGCAATAGAGTTCTAATGCTTCTTAAAACGCGATATCGCATCTCATTTCTATATTTCATGGTAAGATATAACTTGATTTGCGAAGTGTCATGTATTCCTCGTCTACACTTCAAATGAATGTAAATGCGACACTTCCTTGCAAGGAAAAACCGTTTGCAGATGTATACGTATCGTAGCAATAGAGTTCTTATGATTCTTAAAACGCGATATCGCATCTCATTTCTATGTTTCATGGTAAGGTATAATATGATTTGCGAAGTGTTATGTATTCCTCGTCTGCACTTCAAATGAATGTAAATGCGACACTTCCTTGTAAGGAAATAGCGTTTGCAGATGTCAACCTATCGTAGCAATAGAGTTCTAATGCTTCTAAAAACGCGATATCTCATCTCATTTCTATGTTTCATGGTAAGATATAATATGATTTGCGAAGTGTTATGTATTCTTCGTCTACACTTCAAATGAATGTAAATGAGACACTTCCTTGCAAGGAAATAGCGTTTGCGAATGTCTGCCTATCATAGCAATAGTGTCCTAATGCTTTTTAAAACGCGATATCGCATCTCATCTCTATGTTTCATGGTAAGATATAATATGATTTGCGAAGTGTTATGTATTCCTCGTCTACACTTCAAATGAATGTAAATGCGACACTTCCTTGCAAGGAAATAGCGTTTGCAGATGTCTACGAATCGAAGCAATAGAGTTCAAATGCTTCTTAAAACGCGATATCGCATCTCATTTCTATGTTTCATGGTAAGATATATTATGATTTGCAAAGTGTTATGTATTCCTCGTCTACACTTCAAATGAATGTAAATGCGACACTTCCTTGCAAGGAAATAGCGTTTACAGATGTCTACGTATCGTAGCAATAGAGTTCTCATGATTCTTAAAACGCGATATCACATCTCATTTCTATGTTTCATGGTAAGATATAATGTGATTTGCGAAGTGTTATGTATTCCTCGCCTACACTTCAAATGAATGTAAATGCGACACTTCCTTGCAAGGAAATAGCGTTTGCGAATGTCTATCTGTCGTAGCAATAGTGTTCTAATGCTGCTTAAAACGCGATATCGCATCTCATTTCTATGTTTCATGGTAAGATATAATATGATTTGCGAAGTGTTATGCATTCCTCGTCTACGATTCAAATGAATGTAAATGCGACACTTCCTTGCAAGGAAATAGCGTTTGCAGATGTCTACGTATCGTAGCAATAGATTTCTTATGATTCTTAAAACGCGATATCACATCTCATTTCTATGTTTCATGGTAAGATATAATATGATTAGCGAAGTGTTATGTATTCCTCGTCTACATTTCAAATGAATGTGAATGCGACACTTCCTTGCAAGGAAATAGCGTTTGCAAACATCTACCTACCGTAGCAATAGAGTTCTAATGCTCCTTAAAACGCGATATCGCATCTGATTTCTATATTTCATGGTAAGATATAATATGATTTGCGAAGTGTCATGTATTCCTCGCCTACACTTCAAATGAATGTAAATGCGACAGTCCCTTGGTAGGAAATAGCGTTTGCAGATGTCTAGCTATCGTAGCAATAGAGTTCTAATGCTTCTTAAAACGCGATATCGCATCTCATTTCTATGTTTCATGGTAAGATATAATATGATTTGCGAAGTGTTATGTATTCCTCGTCTACACTTCAAATGAATGTAAATGCGACACTTCCTTGCAAGGCAATAGCGTTTGCAGATGTCTACGTATCGTAGCAATAGAGTTCTTATGATTCTTAAAACGCGATATCGCATCTCATTTCTATGTTTCATGGTAAGGTATAATATGATTTGCGAAGTGTTATGTATTCCTCGTCTACACTTCAAATGAATGTTAATGCGACACTTCCTTGTAAGGGAATAGCGTTTCCAGATGTCTGCCTATCGCAGCAATAGATTTGTCATGCTTCTTAAAACGCGATATCGCATCTCATTTCTATGTTTCATGGTAAGATATAATATTATTTGCGAAGTGTCATGTATTCCTCGTCTACACTTCAAGTGAATGTAAATGCGACACTTACTTGCAAGGAATTAGCGATGCAGATGTCTAGGTATCGTAGCAATAGAGTTCTAATGCTTCTTAAAACGCGATATCGCATCTCATTTCTATGTTTCATGGTAAGATATAATATGATTTGCGAAGTGTTATGTATTCCTCGTCTACACTTCAAATGAATGTAAATGCGACACTTCCTTGCAAGGAAAAACCGTTTGCAGATGTATACGTATCGTAGCAATAGAGTTCTTATGATTCTTAAAACGCGATATCGCATCTCATTTCTATGTTTCATGGTAAGGTATAATATGATTTGCGAAGTGTTATGTATTCCTCGTCTGCACTTCAAATGAATGTGAATGCGACACTTCCTTGCAAGGAAATAGCGTTTGCGAATGTCTACCTATCGTAGCAATAGTGTTCTAATGCTTCTTAAAACGCGGTATCGCATCTCATTTCTATGTTTCATGGTAAGATATATTATGATTTGCGAAGTGTTATGTATTCCTCGTCTACACATCAAGTGAATGTAAATGCGACACTTCCTTGCAAGGAAATAGCGTTTGCAGATGTCTACGTATCGTAGCAATAGAGTTCAAATGCTTCTTAAAACGCGATATCGCATCTCATTTCTATGTTTCATGGTAAGATATAATATGATTTGCGAAGTGTTATGTATTCTTCGTCTACACTTCAAATGAATGTAAATGCGACACTTCCTTGCAAGGAAATAGCGTTTGCGAATGTCTGCCTATCATAGCAATAGTGTTCTAATGCTTTTTAAAACGCGATATCGCATCTCATCTCTATGTTTCATGGTAAGATATAATATGATTTGCGAAGTGTTATGTATTCCTCGTCTACACTTCAAATGAATGTAAATGCGACACTTCCTTGCAAGGAAATAGCGTTTGCAGATGTCTACGAATCGAAGCAATAGAGTTCAAATGCTTCTTAAAACGCGATATCGCATCTCATTTCTATGTTTCATGGTAAGATATATTATGATTTGCGAAGTGTTATGTATTCCTCGTCTACACTTCAAATGAATGTAAATGCGACACTTCCTTGCAAGGAAATAGCGTTTGCAGATGTCTACCTATCGTAGCAATAGAGTTCTAATGCTTCTTAAAACGCGATATCGCATCTCATTTCTATGTTTCATGGTAAGATATAATATGATTTGCGAAGTGTCATGTATTCCTCGTCTACACTTCAAATGAATGTAAATGCGACAGTTCCTTGGTAGGAAATAGCGTTTGCAGATGTCTAGCTATCGTAGCAATAGAGTTCTAATGCTCCTTAAAACGCGATATCGCATCTCATTTCTATGTTTCATGGTAAGATATAATATGATTTGCGAAGTGTTATGTATTCCTCGTCTACACTTCAAATGAATGTAAATGCGACACTTCCTTGCAAGGCAATAGCGTTTGCAGATGTCTACGTATCGTAGCAATAGAGTTCTTATGATTCTTAAAACGCGATATCGCATCTCATTTCTATGTTTCATGGTAAGGTATAATATGATTTGCGAAGTGTTATGTATTCCTCGTCTACACTTCAAATGAATGTTAATGCGACACTTCCTTGTAAGGGAATAGCGTTTGCAGATGTCTACCTATCGCAGCAATAGATTTGTAATGCTTCTTAAAACGCGATATCGCATCTCATTTCTATGTTTCATGGTAAGATATAATATGATTTGCGAAGTGTTATGCATTCCTCGTCTACGATTTAAATGAATGTAAATGCGACACTTCCTTGCAAGGAAATAGCGTTTGCAGATGTCTACGTATCGTAGCAATAGATTTCTTATGATTCTTAAAACGCGATATCACATCTCATTTCTATGTTTCATGGTAAGATATAATATGATTTGCGAAGTGTTATGTATTCCTCATCTACACTTCAAGTGAATGTAAATGCGACACTTCCTTGCAAGGAAATAGCGTTTGCAGATGTCTACGAATCGAAGCAATAGAGTTCAAATGCTTCTTAAAACGCGATATCGCATCTCATTTCTATGTTTCATGGTAAGATATAATGTGATTTGCGAAGTGTTATGTATTCCTCGTCTACACTTCAAATGAATGTGAATGCGACACTTCCTTGCAAGGAAATAGCGTTTGCGAATGTCCACCTATCGTAGCAATAGTGTTCTAATGCTTCTTAAAACGCGATATCGCATCTCATCTCTATGTTTCATGGTAAGATACAATACGATTTGCGATGTGTTATGTATTCCTCGTCTACACTTCAAATGAATGTGAATGCGACACTTCCTTGCAAGGAAATAGCGTTTGCGAATGTCTACCTATCGTAGCAATAGTGTTCTAATGCTTCTTAAAACGCGATATCGCATCTGATTTCTATATTTCATGGTATGGTATAATATGATTTGCGAAGTGTTATGTATTCCTCGTCTACACTTCAAATGAATGTAAATGCGACACTTCCTTGTAAGGAAATAGCGTTTGCAGATGTCTACCTATCGTAGCAATAGAGTTCTAATGCTTCTTAAAACGCGATATCGCATCTCATTTCTATGTTTCATGGTAAGATATAATATGATTTGCGAAGTGTCATGTATTCCTTGCCTACACTTCAAATGAATGTAAATGCGACAGTTCCTTGGTAGGAAATAGCGTTTGCAGATGTCTAGCTATCGTAGCAATAGAGTTCTTATGATTCTTAAAACGCGATATCGCATCTCATTTCTATGTTTCATGGTAAGGTATAATATGATTTGCGAAGTGTTATGTATTCCTCGTCTACACTTCAAATGAATGTTAATGCGACACTTCCTTGTAAGGGAATAGCGTTTGCAGATGTCTACCTATCGCAGCAATAGATTTGTAATGCTTCTTAAAACGCGATATCGCATCTCATTTCTATGTTTCATGGTAAGATATAATATGATTTGCGAAGTGTTATGTATTCCTCGTCTACACTTCAAATGAATGTAAATGCGACACTTCCTTGCAAGGAAATAGCGTTTGCGAATGTCTACCTATCATAGCAATAGTGTTCTAATGCTTCTTAATACGCGATATCGCATCTCATCTCTATGTTTCATGGCAAGATATAATATGATTTGCGAAGTGTTATGTATTCCCCGTCTACACTTCAAATGAATGTAAATGCGACACTTCCTTGCAAGGAAATAGCGTTTACAGATGTCTACGTATCGTAGCAATAGAGTTCTTATGATTCTTAAAACGCGATATCACATCTCATTTCTATGTTTCATGGTAAGATATAATGTGATTTGCGAAGTGTTATGTATTCCTCGTCTACACTTCAAATGAATGTGAATGCGACACTTCCTTGCAAGGAAATAGCGTTTGCGAATGTCTACCTATCGTAGCAATAGTGTTCTAATGCTTCTTAAAACGCGATATCGCATCTCATCTCTATGTTTCATGGTAAGATATAATACGATTTGCGAAGTGTTATGTATTCCTCGTCTACACTTCAAATGAATGTAAATGCGACACTTCCTTGCAGGGAAATAGCGTTTGCAGATGTCTACGTATCGAAGCAATAGGGTTCTAATGCTTCTTAAAACGCGATATCGCATCTCATTTCTATGTTTCATGGTAAGATATATTATGATTTGCGAAGTGTTATGTATTCCTCGTCTACACTTCAAATGAATGTGAATGCGAAACTTCCTCGCTAGGAAATAGCGTTTTGCAGATGTCTACGTATCGTAGCAATAGATTTCTAATGCTTCTTAAAACGCGATATCGCATCTCATTTCTATGTTTCATGGTAGGATATAATATGAATTGCGAAGTGTCATGCATACCTCGTCTACACTTCAAATGAATGTAAATGCGACACTTCCTTGCAAGGAAATAGCGTTTGCGAATGTCTATCTATCGTAGCAATAGTGTTCTAATGCTGCTTAAAACGCGATATCGCATCTCATTTCTATGTTTCATGGTAAGATATAATATGATTTGCGAAGTGTTATGCATTCCTCGTCTACGATTCAAATGAATGTAAATGCGACACTTCCTTGCAAGGAAATAGCGTTTGCAGATGTCTACCTATCGTAGCAATAGAGTTCTAATGCTTCTTAAAACGCGATATCGCATCTCATTTCTATGTTTCATGGTAAGATATAATATGATTTGCGAAGTGTCATGTATTCCTCGTCTACACTTCAAATGAATGTAAATGCGACAGTTCCTTGGTAGGAAATAGCGTTTGCAGATGTCTAGCTATCGTAGCAATAGAGTTCTAATGCTCCTTAAAACGCGATATCGCATCTCATTTCTATATTTCATGGTAAGATATAATATGATTTGCGAAGTGTTATGTATTCCTCGTCTACACTTCAAATGAATGTAAATGCGACACTTCCTTGCAAGGCAATAGCGTTTGCAGATGTCTACGTATCGTAGCAATAGAGTTCTTATGATTCTTAAAACGCGATATCGCATCTCATTTCTATGTTTCATGGTAAGGTATAATATGATTTGCGAAGTGTTATGTATTCCTCGTCTACACTTCAAATGAATGTTAATGCGACACTTCCTTGTAAGGGAATAGCGTTTGCAGATGTCTACCTATCGCAGCAATAGATTTGTAATGCTTCTTAAAACGCGATATCGCATCTCATTTCTATGTTTCATGGTAAGATATAATATGATTTGCGAAGTGTCATGTATTCCTCGTCTACACTTCAAGTGAATGTAAATGCGACACTTACTTGCAAGGAATTAGCGATGCAGATGTCTAGGTATCGTAGCAATAGAGTTCTAATGCTTCTTAAAACGCGATATCGCATCTCATTTCTATGTTTCATGGTAAGATATAATATGATTTGCGAAGTGTTATGTATTCCTCGTCTGCACTTCAAATGAATGTAAATGCGACACTTCCTTGTACGGAAATAGCGTTTGCAGATGTCAACCTATCGTAGCAATAGAGTTCTAATGCTTCTTAAAACGCGATATCGCATCTCATCTCTATGTTTCATGGTAAGATATAATATGATTTGCGAAGTGTTATGTGTTCCTCGTCTACACTTCAAATGAATGTAAATGCGACACTTCCTTGCAAGGAAATAGCGTTTGCGAATGTCTATCTATCGTAGCAATAGTGTTCTAATGCTGCTTAAAACGCGATATCGCATCTCATTTCTATGTTTCATGGTAAGATATAATATGATTTGCGAAGTGTTATGCATTCCTCGTCTACGATTCAAATGAATGTAAATGCGACACTTCCTTGCAAGGAAATAGCGTTTGCAGATGTCTACGTATCGTAGCAATAGATTTCTTATGATTCTTAAAACGCGATATCACATCTCATTTCTATGTTTCATAGTAAGATATAATATGATTAGCGAAGTGTTATGTATTCCTCGTCTACACTTCAAATGAATGTGAATGCGACACTTCCTTGCAAGGAAATAGCGTTTGCGAATGTCTACCTATCGTAGCAATAGTGTTCTAATGCTTCTTAAAACGCGATATCGCATCTCATTTCTATGTTTCATGGTAAGATATAATATGATTTGCGAAGTGTCATGTATTCCTCGTCTACACTTCAAATGAATGTAAATGCGACACTTCCTTGCAAGGAAATAGCGTTTGCAAACGTCTACCTACCGTAGCAATAGAGATCTAATGCTTCTTAAAACGCGATATCGCATCTGATTTCTATATTTCATGGTATGGTATAATATGATTTGCGAAGTGTTATGTATTCCTCGTCTACACTTCAAATGAATGTAAATGCGACACTTCCTTGTAAGGAAATAGCGTTTGCAGATGTCTACCTATCGTAGCAATAGAGTTCTAATGCTTCTTAAAACGCGATATCGCATCTCATTTCTATGTTTCATGGTAAGATATAATATGATTTGCGAAGTGTCATGTATTCCTTGCCTACACTTCAAATGAATGTAAATGCGACAGTTCCTTGGTAGGAAATAGCGTTTGCAGATGTCTAGCTATCGTAGCAATAGAGTTCTTATGATTCTTAAAACGCGATATCGCATCTCATTTCTATGTTTCATGGTAAGGTATAATATGATTTGCGAAGTGTTATGTATTCCTCGTATACACTTCAAATGAATGTTAATGCGACACTTCCTTGTAAGGGAATAGCGTTTGCAGATGTCTACCTATCGCAGCAATAGAGTTGTAATGCTTCTTAAAACGCGATATCGCATCTCATTTCTATGTTTCATGGTAAGATATAATATGATTTGCGAAGTGTCATGTATTCCTCGTCTACACTTCAAGTGAATGTAAATGCGACACTTACTTGCAAGGAATTAGCGATGCAGATGTCTAGGTATCGTAGCAATAGAGTTCTAATGCTTCTTAAAACGCGATATCGCATCTCATTTCTATGTTTCATGGTAAGATATAATATGATTTGCGAAGTGTTATGTATTCCTCGTCTACACTTCAAATGAATGTAAATGCGACACTTCCTTGCAAGGAAATAGCGTTTGCGAATGTCTACCTATCATAGCATGAGTGTTCTAATGCTTCTTAATACGCGATATCGCATCTCATCTCTATGTTTCATGGTAAGATATAATATGATTTGCGAAGTGTTATGTATTCCTCGTCTACACTTCAAATGAATGTAAATGCGACACTTCCTTGCAAGGAAATAGCGTTTGCAGATGTCTACGTATCGAAGCAATAGAGTTCAAATGCTTCTTAAAACGCGATATCGCAACTCATTTCTATGTTTCACGGTAAGATATATTATGATTTGCGAAGTGTTATGTATTCCTCGTCTACACTTCAAATGAATGTAAATGCGACACTTCCTTGCAAGGAAATAGCGTTTACAGATGTCTACGTGTCGTAGCAATAGAGTTCTTATGATTCATAAAACGCGATATCACATCTCATTTCTATGTTTCATGGTAAGATATAATATGATTTGCGAAGTGTTATGTATTCCTCGTCTACACTTCAAATGAATGTGAATGCGACACTTCCTTGCAAGGAAATAGCGTTTGCGAATGTCTACCTATCGTAGCAATAGTGTTCTAATGCTTCTTAAAACGCGATATCGCATCTCATCTCTATGTTTCATGGTAAGATATAATACGATTTGCGAAGTGTTATGTATTCCTCGTCTACACTTCAAATGAATGTAAATGCGACACTTCCTTGTACGGAAATAGCGTTTGCAGATGTCAACCTATCGTAGCAATAGAGTTCTAATGCTTCTTAAAACGCGATATCGCATCTCATCTCTATGTTTCATGGTAAGATATAATATGATTTGCGAAGTGTTATGTGTTCCTCGTCTACACTTCAAATGAATGTAAATGCGACACTTCCTTGCAAGGAAATAGCGTTTGCGAATGTCTATCTATCGTAGCAATAGTGTTCTAATGCTGCTTAAAACGCGATATCGCATCTCATTTCTATGTTTCATGGTAAGATATAATATGATTTGCGAAGTGTTATGCATTCCTCGTCTACGATTCAAATGAATGTAAATGCGACACTTCCTTGCAAGGAAATAGCGTTTGCAGATGTCTACGTATCGTAGCAATAGATTTCTTATGATTCTTAAAACGCGATATCACATCTCATTTCTATGTTTCATAGTAAGATATAATATGATTAGCGAAGTGTTATGTATTCCTCGTCTACACTTCAAATGAATGTGAATGCGACACTTCCTTGCAAGGAAATAGCGTTTGCGAATGTCTACCTATCGTAGCAATAGTGTTCTAATGCTTCTTAAAACGCGATATCGCATCTCATTTCTATGTTTCATGGTAAGATATAATATGATTTGCGAAGTGTCATGTATTCCTCGTCTACACTTCAAATGAATGTAAATGCGACACTTCCTTGCAAGGAAATAGCGTTTGCAAACGTCTACCTACCGTAGCAATAGAGATCTAATGCTTCTTAAAACGCGATATCGCATCTGATTTCTATATTTCATGGTATGGTATAATATGATTTGCGAAGTGTTATGTATTCCTCGTCTACACTTCAAATGAATGTAAATGCGACACTTCCTTGTAAGGAAATAGCGTTTGCAGATGTCTACCTATCGTAGCAATAGAGTTCTAATGCTTCTTAAAACGCGATATCGCATCTCATTTCTATGTTTCATGGTAAGATATAATATGATTTGCGAAGTGTCATGTATTCCTTGCCTACACTTCAAATGAATGTAAATGCGACAGTTCCTTGGTAGGAAATAGCGTTTGCAGATGTCTAGCTATCGTAGCAATAGAGTTCTTATGATTCTTATAACGCGATATCGCATCTCATTTCTATGTTTCATGGTAAGGTATAATATGATTTGCGAAGTGTTATGTATTCCTCGTATACACTTCAAATGAATGTTAATGCGACACTTCCTTGTAAGGGAATAGCGTTTGCAGATGTCTACCTATCGCAGCAATAGATTTGTAATGCTTCTTAAAACGCGATATCGCATCTCATTTCTATGTTTCATGGTAAGATATAATATGATTTGCGAAGTGTCATGTATTCCTCGTCTACACTTCAAGTGAATGTAAATGCGACACTTACTTGCAAGGAATTAGCGATGCAGATGTCTAGGTATCGTAGCAATAGAGTTCTAATGCTTCTTAAAACGCGATATCGCATCTCATTTCTATGTTTCATGGTAAGATATAATATGATTTGCGAAGTGTTATGTATTCCTCGTCTACACTTCAAATGAATGTAAATGCGACACTTCCTTGCAAGGAAATAGCGTTTGCGAATGTCTACCTATCATAGCAATAGTGTTCTAATGCTTCTTAATACGCGATATCGCATCTCATCTCTATGTTTCATGGTAAGATATAATATGATTTGCGAAGTGTTATGTATTCCTCGTCTACACTTCAAATGAATGTAAATGCGACACTTCCTTGCAAGGAAATAGCGTTTGCAGATGTCTACATATCGAAGCAATAGAGTTCAAATGCTTCTTAAAACGCGATATCGCATCTCATTTCTATGTTTCACGGTAAGATATATTATGATTTGCGAAGTGTTATGTATTCCTCGTCTACACTTCAAATGAATGTAAATGCGACACTTCCTTGCAAGGAAATAGCGTTTACAGATGTCTACGTATCGTAGCAATAGAGTTCTTATGATTCATAAAACGCGATATCACATCTCATTTCTATGTTTCATGGTAAGATATAATATGATTTGCGAAGTGTTATGTATTCCTCGTCTACACTTCAAATGAATGTGAATGCGACACTTCCTTGCAAGGAAATAGCGTTTGCGAATGTCTACCTATCGTAGCAATAGTGTTCTAATGCTTCTTAAAACGCGATATCGCATCTCATCTCTATGTTTCATGGTAAGATATAATACGATTTGCGAAGTGTTATGTATTCCTCGTCTACACTTCAAATGAATGTAAATGCGACACTTCCTTGCAAGGAAATAGCGTTTACAGATGTCTACGTATCGAAGCAATAGGGGTCAAATGCTTCTTAAAACGCGATATCGCATCTCATTTCTATGTTTCATGGTAAGATATATTATGATTTGCGAAGTGTTATGTATTCCTCGTCTACACTTCAAATGAATGTGAATGCGAAACTTCCTCGCTAGGAAATAGCGTTTGCAGATGTCTACGTATCGTAGCAATAGATTTCTAATGCTTCTTAAAACGCGATATCGCATCTCATTTCTATGTTTCATGGTAAGATATAATATGAATTGCGAAGTGTCATGCATACCTCGTCTACACTTCAAATGAATGTAAATGCGACACTTCCTTACAAGGAAATAGCGTTTGCGAATGTCTATCTATCGTAGCAATAGTGTTCTAATGCTGCTTAAAACGCGATATCGCATCTCATTTCTATGTTTCATGGTAAGATATAATATGATTTGCGAAGTGTTATGCATTCCTCGTCTACGATTCAAATGAATGTAAATGCGACACTTCCTTGCAAGGAAATAGCGTTTGCAGATGTCTACCTATCGTTGCAATAGAGTTCTAATGCTTCTTAAAACGCGATATCGCATCACATTTCTATGTTTCATGGTAAGATATAATATTCATTGCGATGTGTTATGCATTCCTCGTATACGATTGAAATGAATGTAGATGCGACACTTCCTTGCAAGGAAATAGCGTTTGCAGATGTCTACGTAGCGTAGCAATAGAGATCAAATGCTTCTTAAAACGCGATATCGCACCTCATCTCTATGTTTCATTGTAAGATATAATACGATTTGCGAAGTGTTATGTATTCCTCGTCTACACTTCAAATGAATGTAAATGCGACACTTCCTTGCAAGGAAATAGCGTTTGCGAATGTCTATCTATCGTAGCAATATTGTTCTAATGCTGCTTAAAACGCGATATCGCATCTCATTTCTATGTTTCATGGTAAGATATAATATGATTTGCGAAGTGTTATGCATTCCTCGTCTACGATTCAAATGAATGTAAATGCGACACTTCCTTGCAAGGAAATAGCGTTTGCAGATGTCTACGTATCGTAGCAATAGAGATCAAATGCTTCTTAAAACGCGATATCGCATCTCATTTCTATGTTTCATGGTAAGATATAATATGATTTGCGAAGTGTTATGTATTCCTCGTCTACACTTCAAATGAATGTAAATGCGACACTTCCTTGCAAGGAAATAGCGTTTGCAGATGTCTACGTATCGGAGCAATAGAGTTCAAACGCTTCTTAAAACGCGATATCGCATCTCATTTCTATGTTTCATGGTAAGATATAATATGATTTGCGAAGTGTCATTTATTCCTCGTCTACACTTCAAATGAATGTAAATGCGACACTACCTTGCTAGGAAATAGCGTCTGCAGATGTCTAGGTATCGCAGCAATAGAGTTCTAATGCTTCTTAAAACGCGATATCGCATTTCACTTCTATGTTTCATGGTAAGATATAACGTGATTTGCGAAGTGTTATGTATTCCTCGTCTACACTTCAAATGAATGTGAATGCGACACTTCCTTGCAAGGAAATAGCGTTTGCGTATGTCTACCTATCGTAGCAATAGTGTTCTAATGCTTCTTAAAACGCGATATCGCAACTCATCTCTATGTTTCATGGTAAGATATAATACGATTTGCGAAGTGTTATGTATTCCTCGTCTACACTTCAAATGAATGTAAATGCGACACTTCCTTGCAAGGAAATAGCGTTTGCAGATGTCTACGTATCGAAGCAATAGGGTTCAAATGCTTCTTAAAACGCGATATCGCATCTCATTTCTATGTTTCATGGTAAGATATATTATGATTTGCGAAGTGTTATGTATTCCTCGTCTACACTTCAAATGAATGTAAATGCGACACTTGCTTGCAAGGAAATAGCGTTTGCAGATGTCTACGTATCGTAGCAATAGTGTTCTTATGATTCTTAAAACGCGATATCGCATCTCATTTCTATGTTTCATGGTAAGATATAATATGATTTGCGAAGTGTTATGTATTCCTCGTCTACACTTCAAATGAATGTGAATGCGAAACTTCCTCGCTAGGAAATAGCGTTTGCAGATGTCTACGTATCGTAGCAATAGATTTCTAATGCTCCTTAAAACGCGATATCGCATCTCATTTCTATGTTTCATGGTAAGATATAATATGAATTGCGAAGTGTCATGTATACCTCGTCTACACTTCAAATGAATGTAAATGCGACACTTCCTTGCAAGGAAATAGCGTTTGCGAATGTCTATCTATCGTAGCAATAGTGTTCTAATGCTGCTTAAAACGCGATATCGCATCTCATTTCTATGTTTCATGGTAAGATATAATATGATTTGCGAAGTGTTATGCATTCCTCGTCTACGATTCAAATGAATGTAAATGCGACACTTCCTTGCAAGGAAATGGCGTTTGCAGATGTCTACGTATCGTAGCAATAGATTTCTTATGATTCTTAAAACGCGATATCACATCTCATTTCTATGTTTCATGGTAACATATAATATGATTAGCGAAGTGTTATGTATTCCTCGTCTACACTCCAAATGAATGTGAAAGCGACACTTCCTTGCAAGGAAATAGCGTTTGCGAATGTCTACCTATCGTAGCAATAGAGTTCTAATGCTTCTTAAAACGCGATATCGCATCTCATTTCTATGTTTCATGGTAAGATATAATATGATTTGCGAAGTGTCATGTATTCCTCGTCTACACTTCAAATGAATGTAAATGCGACACTTCCTTGCAAGGAAATAGCGTTTGCAGATGTCTACGTATCGAAGCAATAGGGGTCAAATGCTTCTTAAAACGCGATATCGCATCTCATTTCTATGTTTCATGGTAAGATATATTATGATTTGCGAAGTGTTATGTATTCCTCGTCTACACTTCAAATGAATGTGAATGCGAAACTTCCTCGCTAGGAAATAGCGTTTGCAGATGTCTACGTATCGTAGCAATAGATTTCTAATGCTTCTTAAAACGCGATATCGCATCTCATTTCTATGTTTCATGGTAAGATATAATATGAATTGCGAAGTGTCATGCATACCTCGTCTACACTTCAAATGAATGTAAATGCGACACTTCCTTACAAGGAAATAGCGTTTGCGAATGTCTATCTATCGTAGCAATAGTGTTCTAATGCTGCTTAAAACGCGATATCGCATCTCATTTCTATGTTTCATGGTAAGATATAATATGATTTGCGAAGTGTTATGCATTCCTCGTCTACGATTCAAATGAATGTAAATGCGACACTTCCTTGCAAGGAAATAGCGTTTGCAGATGTCTACCTATCGTTGCAATAGAGTTCTAATGCTTCTTAAAACGCGATATCGCATCACATTTCTATGTTTCATGGTAAGATATAATATTCATTGCGATGTGTTATGCATTCCTCGTATACGATTGAAATGAATGTAGATGCGACACTTCCTTGCAAGGAAATAGCGTTTGCAGATGTCTACGTAGCGTAGCAATAGAGATCAAATGCTTCTTAAAACGCGATATCGCACCTCATCTCTATGTTTCATTGTAAGATATAATACGATTTGCGAAGTGTTATGTATTCCTCGTCTACACTTCAAATGAATGTAAATGCGACACTTCCTTGCAAGGAAATAGCGTTTGCGAATGTCTATCTATCGTAGCAATATTGTTCTAATGCTGCTTAAAACGCGATATCGCATCTCATTTCTATGTTTCATGGTAAGATATAATATGATTTGCGAAGTGTTATGCATTCCTCGTCTACGATTCAAATGAATGTAAATGCGACACTTCCTTGCAAGGAAATAGCGTTTGCAGATGTCTACGTATCGTAGCAATAGAGATCAAATGCTTCTTAAAACGCGATATCGCATCTCATTTCTATGTTTCATGGTAAGATATAATATGATTTGCGAAGTGTTATGTATTCCTCGTCTACACTTCAAATGAATGTAAATGCGACACTTCCTTGCAAGGAAATAGCGTTTGCAGATGTCTACGTATCGGAGCAATAGAGTTCAAACGCTTCTTAAAACGCGATATCGCATCTCATTTCTATGTTTCATGGTAAGATATAATATGATTTGCGAAGTGTCATTTATTCCTCGTCTACACTTCAAATGAATGTAAATGCGACACTACCTTGCTAGGAAATAGCGTCTGCAGATGTCTAGGTATCGCAGCAATAGAGTTCTAATGCTTCTTAAAACGCGATATCGCATTTCACTTCTATGTTTCATGGTAAGATATAACGTGATTTGCGAAGTGTTATGTATTCCTCGTCTACACTTCAAATGAATGTGAATGCGACACTTCCTTGCAAGGAAATAGCGTTTGCGTATGTCTACCTATCGTAGCAATAGTGTTCTAATGCTTCTTAAAACGCGATATCGCAACTCATCTCTATGTTTCATGGTAAGATATAATACGATTTGCGAAGTGTTATGTATTCCTCGTCTACACTTCAAATGAATGTAAATGCGACACTTCCTTGCAAGGAAATAGCGTTTGCAGATGTCTACGTATCGAAGCAATAGGGTTCAAATGCTTCTTAAAACGCGATATCGCATCTCATTTCTATGTTTCATGGTAAGATATATTATGATTTGCGAAGTGTTATGTATTCCTCGTCTACACTTCAAATGAATGTAAATGCGACACTTGCTTGCAAGGAAATAGCGTTTGCAGATGTCTACGTATCGTAGCAATAGTGTTCTTATGATTCTTAAAACGCGATATCGCATCTCATTTCTATGTTTCATGGTAAGATATAATATGATTTGCGAAGTGTTATGTATTCCTCGTCTACACTTCAAATGAATGTGAATGCGAAACTTCCTCGCTAGGAAATAGCGTTTGCAGATGTCTACGTATCGTAGCAATAGATTTCTAATGCTTCTTAAAACGCGATATCGCATCTCATTTCTATGTTTCATTGTAAGATATAATATGAATTGCGAAGTGTCATGTATACCTCGCCTACACTTCAAATGAATGTAAATGCGACACTTCCTTGCAAGGAAATAGCGTTTGCGAATGTCTATCTATCGTAGCAATAGTGTTCTAATGCTGCTTAAAACGCGATATCGCATCTCATTTCTATGTTTCATGGTAAGATATAATATGATTTGCGAAGTGTTATGCATTCCTCGTCTACGATTCAAATGAATGTAAATGCGACACTTCCTTGCAAGGAAATAGCGTTTGCAGATGTCTACGTATCGTAGCAATAGATTTCTTATGATTCTTAAAACGCGATATCACATCTCATTTCTATGTTTCATGGTAACATATAATATGATTAGCGAAGTGTTATGTATTCCTCGTCTACACTCCAAATGAATGTGAAAGCGACACTTCCTTGCAAGGAAATAGCGTTTGCGAATGTCTACCTATCGTAGCAATAGAGTTCTAATGCTTCTTAAAACGCGATATCGCATCTCATTTCTATGTTTCATGGTAAGATATAATATGATTTGCGAAGTGTCATGTATTCCTCGTCTACACTTCAAATGAATGTAAATGCGACACTTCCTTGCAAGGAAATAGCGTTTGCAGATGTCTACGTATCGAAGCAATAGGGGTCAAATGCTTCTTAAAACGCGATATCGCATCTCATTTCTATGTTTCATGGTAAGATATATTATGATTTGCGAAGTGTTATGTATTCCTCGTCTACACTTCAAATGAATGTGAATGCTAAACTTCCTCGCTAGGAAATAGCGTTTGCAGATGTCTACGTATCGTAGCAATAGATTTCTAATGCTTCTTAAAACGCGATATCGCATCTCATTTCTATGTTTCATGGTAAGATATAATATGAATTGCGAAGTGTCATGCATACCTCGTCTACACTTCAAATGAATGTAAATGCGACACTTCCTTGCAAGGAAATAGCGTTTGCGAATGTCTATCTATCGTAGCAATAGTGTTCTAATCCTGCTTAAAACGCGATATCGCATCCCATTTCTATGTTTCATGGTAAGATATAATATGATTTGCGAAGTGTTATGCATTCCTCGTCTACGATTCAAATGAATGTAAATGCGACACTTCCTTGCAAGGAAATAGCGTTCGCAGATGTCTACCTATCGTTGCAATAGAGTTCTAATGCTTCTTAAAACGTGATATCGCATCACATTTCTATGTTTCATGGTAAGATATAATATTCATTGCGATGTGTTATGCATTCCTCGTATACGATTGAAATGAATGTAGATGCGACACTTCCTTGCAAGGAAATAGCGTTTGCAGATGTCTACGTAGCGTAGCAATAGAGATCAAATGCTTCTTAAAACGCGATATCGCATCTCATTTCTATGTTTCATGGTAAGATATAATGTGATTTGCGAAGTGTTATGTATTCCTCGTCTATACTTCAAATGAAAGTAAATGCGACACTTCCTTGCAAGGAAATAGCGTTTGCAGATGTCTACGTATTGTAGCAATGGAGTTCTAATGCTTCTTAAAACGCGATATCGCATCTCATCTCTATGTTTCATTGTAAGATATAATACGATTTGCGAAGTGTTATGTATTCCTCGTCTACACTTCAAATGAATGTAAATGCGACACTTCCTTGCAAGGAAATAGCGTTTGCAGATGTCTACGTATCGAAGCAATAGGGTTCAAATGCTTCTTAAAACGCGTTATCGCATCTCATTTCTATGTTTCATGGTAAGATATATTATGATTTGCGAAGTGTTATGTATTCCTCGTCTACACTTCAAATGAATGTAAATGCGACACTTACTTGCAAGGAAATAGCGTCTGCAGATGTCTACGTATCGTAGCAATAGAGTTCTTATGATTCTTAAAACGCGATATCGCATCTCATTTCTTTGTTTCATGGTAAGATATAATATGATTTGCGAATTGTTATGTATTCCTCGTCTACACTTCAAATGAATGTGAATGCGAAACTTCCTCGCTAGGAAATAGCGTTTGCAGATGTCTACGTATCGTAGCAATAGATTTCTAATGCTTCTTAAAACGCGATATCGCATCTCATTTCTATGTTTCATGGTAAGATATAATATGAATTGCGAAGTGTCATGTATACCTCGTCTACACTTCAAATGAATGTAAATGCGACACTTCCTTGCAATGAAATAGCGTTTGCGAATGTCTATCTATCGTAGCAATATTGTTCTAATGCTGCTTAAAACGCGATATCGCATCTCATTTCTATGTTTCATGGTAAGATATAATATGATTTGCGAAGTGTTATGCATTCCTCGTCTACGATTCAAATGAATGTAAATGCGACACTTCCTTGCAAGGAAATAGCGTTTGCAGATGTCTACGTATCGTAGCAATAGTGATCAAATGCTTCTTAAAACGCGATATCGCATCTCATTTCTATGTTTCATGGTAAGATATAATATGATTTGCGAAGTGTTATGTATTCCTCGTCTACACTTCAAATGAATGTAAATGCGACACTTCCTTGCAAGGAAATAGCGTTTGCAGATGTCTACGTATCGAAGCAATAGAGTTCAAACGCTTCTTAAAACGCGATATCGCATCTCATTTCTATGTTTCATGGTAAGATATAATATGATTTGCGAAGTGTCATTTATTCCTCGTCTACACTTCAAATGAATGTAAATGCGACACTACCTTGCTAGGAAATAGCGTCTGCAGATGTCTAGGTATCGCAGCAATAGAGTTCTAATGCTTCTTAAAACGCGATATCGCATTTCACTTCTATGTTTCATGGTAAGATATAACGTGATTTGCGAAGTGTTATGTATTCCTCGTCTACACTTCAAATGAATGTGAATGCGACACTTCCTTGCAAGGAAATAGCGTTTGCGTATGTCTACCTATCGTAGCAATGGAGTACTAATGCTTCTTAAAACGCGATATCGCATCTCATCTCTATGTTTCATTGTAAGATATAATACGATTTGCGAAGTGTTATGTATTCCTCGTCTACACTTCAAATGAATGTAAATGCGACACTTCCTTGCAAGGAAATAGCGTTTGCAGATGTCTACGTATCGAAGCAATAGGGTTCAAATGCTTCTTAAAACGCGTTATCGCATCTCATTTCTATGTTTCATGGTAAGATATATTATGATTTGCGAAGTGTTATGTATTCCTCGTCTACACTTCAAATGAATGTAAATGCGACACTTACTTGCAAGGAAATAGCGTCTGCAGATGTCTACGTATCGTAGCAATAGAGTTCTTATGATTCTTAAAACGCGATATCGCATCTCATTTCTTTGTTTCATGGTAAGATATAATATGATTTGCGAATTGTTATGTATTCCTCGTCTACACTTCAAATGAATGTGAATGCGAAACTTCCTCGCTAGGAAATAGCGTTTGCAGATGTCTACGTATCGTAGCAATAGATTTCTAATGCTTCTTAAAACGCGATATCGCATCTCATTTCTATGTTTCATGGTAAGATATAATATGAATTGCGAAGTGTCATGTATACCTCGTCTACACTTCAAATGAATGTAAATGCGACACTTCCTTGCAAGGAAATAGCGTTTGCGAATGTCTATCTATCGTAGCAATATTGTTCTAATGCTGCTTAAAACGCGATATCGCATCTCATTTCTATGTTTCATGGTAAGATATAATATGATTTGCGAAGTGTTATGCATTCCTCGTCTACGATTCAAATGAATGTAAATGCGACACTTCCTTGCAAGGAAATAGCGTTTGCAGATGTCTACGTATCGTAGCAATAGTGATCAAATGCTTCTTAAAACGCGATATCGCATCTCATTTCTATGTTTCATGGTAAGATATAATATGATTTGCGAAGTGTTATGTATTCCTCGTCTACACTTCAAATGAATGTAAATGCGACACTTCCTTGCAAGGAAATAGCGTTTGCAGATGTCTACGTATCGAAGCAATAGAGTTCAAACGCTTCTTAAAACGCGATATCGCATCTCATTTCTATGTTTCATGGTAAGATATAATATGATTTGCGAAGTGTCATTTATTCCTCGTCTACACTTCAAATGAATGTAAGTGCGACACTACCTTGCTAGGAAATAGCGTCTGCAGATGTCTAGGTATCGCAGCAATAGAGTTCTAATGCTTCTTAAAACGCGATATCGCATTTCACTTCTATGTTTCATGGTAAGATATAACGTGATTTGCGAAGTGTTATGTATTCCTCGTCTACACTTCAAATGAATGTGAATGCGACACTTCCTTGCAAGGAAATAGCGTTTGCGTATGTCTACCTATCGTAGCAATAGTGTTCTAATGCTTCTTAAAACGCGATATCGCATCTCATCTCTATGTTTCATGGTAAGATATAATACGATTTGCGAAGTGTTATGTATTCCTCGTCTACACTTCAAATGAATGTAAATGCGACACTTCCTTGCAAGGAAATAGCGTTTGCAGATGTCTACGTATCGAAGCAATAGGGTTCAAATGCTTCTTAAAACGCGATATCGCATCTCATTTCTATGTTTCATGGTAAGATATAATATGATTTGCGAAGTGTTATGCATTCCTCGTCTACGATTCAAATGAATGTAAATGCGACACTTCCTTGCAAGGAAATAGCGTTTGCAGATGTCTACGTATCGTAGCAATAGATTTCTTATGATTCTTAAAACGCGATATCACATCTCATTTCTATGTTTCATGGTAACATATAATATGATTAGCGAAGTGTTATGTATTCCTCGTCTACACTCCAAATGAATGTGAAAGCGACACTTCCTTGCAAGGAAATAGCGTTTGCGAATGTCTACCTATCGTAGCAATAGAGTTCTAATGCTTCTTAAAACGCGATATCGCATCTCATTTCTATGTTTCATGGTAAGATATAATATGATTTGCGAAGTGTCATGTATTCCTCGTCAACACTTCAAATGAATGTAAATGCGACACTTCCTTGCAAGGAAATAGCGTTTGCAAACGTCTACCTACCGTAGCAATAGAGTTCTAATGCTTCTTAAAACGCGGTATCGCATCTCATTTCTATGTTTCATGGTAAGATATATTATGTTTTGCGAAGTGTTATGTATTCCTCGTCTACACTTCAAATGAATGTAAATGCGACACTTGCTTGCAAGGAAATAGCGTTTGCAGATGTCTACGTATCGTTGCAATAGAGTTCTTATGATTCTTAAAACGCGATATCGCATCTCATTTCTATGTTTCATGGTAAGGTATAATATGATTTGCGAAGTGTTATGTATCCGTCGTCTACACTTCAAATGAATGTAAATGCGACACTTTCTTGCAAGGAAATAGCGTTTGCAGATGTCTACGTATCGTAGTAATGGATTTCTGATGCTTCTTAAAACGCGATATCGCATGTCATTTCTATGTTTCATGGTAAGATATAATATGATTTGCGAAGTGTTATGTATTCCTCGTCTACACTTCAAATGAATGTAAATGCGACACTTCTTTGCAAGGAAATAGCGTTTGCAGATGTCTAGCTATCGCAGAAATAGAGTTCTAATACTTCTTAAAACGCGATATCGCATCTCATTTCTATGTTTCAAGGTAAGATATAATATGATTTGCGAAGTGTCATGTATTCCTTGCCTATACTTCAAATGAATGTAAATGCGACAGTTCCTTGGTAGGAAATAGCGTTTGCAGATGTCTAGCTATCGTAGCAATAGAGTTCTAATGCTTCTTAAAACGCGATATCGCATCTCATTTCTATGTTTCATGGTCAGATATAATATGATTTGCGAAGTGTTATGTATTCCTCGTCTACACTTCAAACGAATGTAAATGCGACACTTCCTTGCAAGGCAATAGCGTTTGCAGATGTCTACGTATCGTAGCAATAGAGTTCTTATGATCCTTAAAACGCGATATCGCATCTCATTTCTATGTTTCATGGTAAGGTATAATATGATTTGCGAAGTGTTATGTATTCCTCGTCTACACTTCAAATGAATGTTAATGGGACACTTCCTTGTAAGGGAATAGCGTTTGCAGATGTCTACCTATCGCAGCAATAGATTTGTAATGCTTCTTAGAACGCGATATCGCATCTCATTTCTATGTTTCATGGTAAGATATAATATGATTTGCGAAGTGTCATGTATTCCTCGTCTACACTTCAAGTGAATGTAAATGCGACACTTACTTGCAAGGAATTAGCGATGCAGATGTCTAGGTATCGTAGCAATAGAGTTCTAATGCTTCTTAAAACGCGATATCGCATCTCATTTCTATGTTTCATGGTAAGATATAATATGATTTGCGAAGTGTTATGTATTCCTCGTCTACACTTCAAATGAATGTAAATGCGACACTTCCTTGCAAGGAAATAGCGTTTGCAGATGTATACGTATCGTAGCAATATAGTTCTTATGATTCTTAAAACGCGATATCGCATCTCATTTCTATGTTTCATGGTAAGGTATAATATGATTTGCGAAGTGTTATGTATTCCTCGTCTGCACTTCAAATGAATGTAAATGCGACACTTCCTTGTAAGGAAATAGCGTTTGCAGATGTCAACCTATCGTAGCAATAGAGTTCCAATGCTTCTTAAAACGCGATATCTCATCTCATTTCTATGTTTCATGGTAAGATATAATATGATTTGCGAAGTGTCATGTATTCCTCGTCTACACTTCAAATGAATGTGAATGCGACACTTCCTTGCAAGGAAATAGCGTTTGCGAATGTCTACCTATCGTAGCAATAGTGTTCTAATGCTTCTTAAAACGCTGTATCGCATCTCATTTCTATGTTTCATGGTAAGATATATTATGATTTGCGAAGTGTTATGTATTCCTCGTCTACACTTCAAATGAATGTAAATGCGACACTTCCCTGCAGGGAAATAGCGTTTACAGATGTCCACGTATCGTAGCAATAGAGTTCTTATGATTCTTAAAACGCGATATCACATCTCATTTCTATGTTTCATGGTAAGATATAATGTGATTTGCGAAGTGTTATGTATTCCTCGTCTACACTTCAAATGAATGCGAATGCGACACTTCCTTGCAAGGAAATAACGTTTGCGAATGTCTACCTATCGTAGCAATAGTGTTCTAATGCTTCTTAAAACGCGATATCGCATCTCATCTCTATGTTTCATGGTAAGATATAATACGATTTGCGAAGTGTTATGTATTCCTCGTCTACACTTCAAATGAATGTAAATACGACACTTCCTTGCAAGGAAATAGCGTTTGCAGATGTCTACGTATCGAAGCAATAGGGTTCAAATGCTTCTTAAAACGCGATATCGCATCTCATTTCTATGTTTCATGGTAAGATATATTATGATTTGCGAAGTGTTATGTATTCCTCGTCTACACTTCAAATGAATGTAAATGCGACACTTACTTGCAAGGAAATAGCGTTTGCAGATGTCTACGTATCGTAGCAATAGAATTCTTATGATTCTTAAAACGCGATATCGCATCTCATTTCTATGTTTCATGGTAAGATATAATATGATTTGCGAAGTGTTATGTATTCCTCGTCTACACTTCAAATGAATGTGAATGCGAAACTTCCTCGCTAGGAAATAGCGTTTGCAGATGTCTACGTATCGTAGCAATAGATTTCTAATGATTCTTAAAACGCGATATCGCATCTCATTTCTATGTTTCATGGTAAGATATAATATGAATTGCGAAGTGTCATGTATACCTCGTCTACACTTCAAATGAATGTAAATGCGACACTTCCTTGCAAGGAAATAGCGTTTGCGAATGTACATCTATCGTAGCAATAGTGTTCTAATGCTGCTTAAAACGCGATATCGCATCTCATTTCTATGTTTCATGGTAAGATATAATATGATTTGCGAAGTGTTATGCATTCCTCGTCTACGATTCAAATGAATGTAAATGCGACACTTCCTTGCAAGGAAATAGCGTTTGCAGATGTCTACATATCGTAGCAATAGATTTCTTGTGATTCTTAAAACGCGATATCGCATCTCATTTCTATGTTTCATGGTAAGATATAATATGATTTGCGAAGTGTCATGTATTCCTCGTCTACACTTCAAGTGAATGTAAATGCGACACTTACTTGCAAGGAATTAGCGATGCAGATGTCTAGGTATCGTAGCAATAGAGTTCTAATGCTTCTTAAAACGCGATATCGCATCTCATTCCTATGTTTCATGGTAAGATATAATATGATTTGCGAAGTGTTATGTATTCCTCGTCTACACTTCAAATGAATGTAAATGCGACACTTCCTTGCAAGGAAATAGCGTTTGCAGATGTCTACGTATCGTAGCAATAGTGTTCTTATGATTCTTAAAACGCGATATCGCATCTCATTTCTATGTTTCATGGTAAGATATAATATTCATTGCGAAGTGTTATGCATTCCTCGTCTACGATTGAAATGAATGTAAATGCGACACTTCCTTGCAAGGAAATAGCGTTTGCAGATGTCTACGTATCGTAGCAATAGAGTTCAAATGCTTCTTAAAACGCGATATCGCATCTCATTTCTATGCTTCATGGTAAGATATAATATGATTTGCGAAGTGTTATGTATTCCTCGTCTACACTTCAAATGAATGTAAATGCGACACTTCCTTGCAAGGAAATAGCGTTTGCGAATGTCTACCTATCATAGCAATAGTGTTCTAATGCTTCTTAATACGCGATATCGCATCTCATCTCTATGTTTCATGGTAAGATATAATATGATTTGCGAAGTGTTATGTATTCCTCGTCTACACTTCAAATGAATGTAAATGCGACACTTCCTTGCAAGGAAATAGCGTTTGCGAATGTCTACCTATCATAGCAATAGTGTTCTAATGCTTCTTAATACGCGATATCGCATCTCATCTCTATGTTTCATGGTAAGATATAATATGATTTGCGAAGTGTTATGTATTCCTCGTCTACACTTCAAATGAATGTAAATGCGACACTTCCTTGCAAGGAAATAGCGTTTGCAGATGTCTACGTATCGAAGCAATAGAGTTCAAATGCTTCTTAAAACGCGATATTGCATCTCATTTCTATGTTTCATGGTAAGATATATTATGATTTGCGAAGTGTTATGTATTCCTCGTCTACACTTCAAATGAATGTAAATGCGACACTTCCTTGCAAGGAAATAGCGTTTACAGATGTCTACGTATCGTAGCAATAGAGTTCTTATGATTCTTAAAACGCGATATCGCATCTCATTTCTATGTTTCATGGTAAGATATAATATGATTTGCGAAGTGTCATGTATTCCTCGTCTACACTTCAAGTGAATGTAAATGCGACACTTACTTGCAAGGAATTAGCGATGCAGATGTCTAGGTATCGTAGCAATAGAGTTCTAATGCTTCTTAAAACGCGATATCGCATCTCATTTCTATGTTTCATGGTAAGATATAATATGATTTGCGAAGTGTCATGTATTCCTCGTCTACACTTCAAATGAATAAGAATGCGAAACTTCCTCGCTAGGAAATAGCGTTTGCAGATGTCTACGTATCGTAGCAATAGATTTCTAATGCTTCTTAAAACGCGATATCACATCTCATTTCTATGTTTCATGGTAAGATATAATATGAATTGCGAAGTGTCATGCATACCTCGTCTACACTTCAAATGAATGTAAATGCGACACTTCCTTCCAAGGAAATAGCGTTTGCGAATGTCTATCTATCGTAGCAATAGTGTTCTAATGCTGCTTAAAACGCGATCTCGCATCTCATTTCTATGTTTCATGGTAAGATATAATATGATTTGCGAAGTGTTATGCATTCCTCGT
Source organism: Xylocopa sonorina (assembly GCF_050948175.1). NCBI lineage: Eukaryota > Metazoa > Arthropoda > Insecta > Hymenoptera > Apidae > Xylocopa > Xylocopa sonorina. The sequence goes on from NW_027490172.1 coordinate 298,857, forward strand.
CTACGATTCAAATGAATGTAAATGCGACACTTCCTTGCAAGGAAATAGCGTTTGCTGATGTCTACCTATCGTAGCAATAGAGTTCTAATGCTTCTTAAAACGCGATATCGCATCACATTTCTATGTTTCATGGTAAGATATAATATTCATTGCGAAGTGTTATGCATTCCTCGTATACGATTGAAATGAATGTAAATGCGACACTTCCTTGCATGGAAATAGCGTTTGCAGATGTCTACGTAGCGTAGCAATAGAGATCAAATGCTTCTTAAAACGCGATATCGCATCTCATTTCTATGTTTCATGGTAAGATATAATATGATTTGCGAAGTGTTATGTATTCCTCGTCTACACTTCAAATGAATGTAAATGCGACACTTCCTTGCAAGGAAATAGCGTTTGCAGATGTCTACGTATTGTAGCAATGGAGTTCTAATGCTTCTTAAAACGCGATATCGCATCTCATCTCTATGTTTCATGGTAAGATATAATACGATTTGCGAAGTGTTATGTATTCCTCGTCTACACTTCAAATGAATGTAAATGCGACACTTACTTGCAAGGAAATAGCGTTTGCAGAGATCTACGTATCGTAGCAATAGAGTTCTTATGATTGTTAGAACGCGATATCGCATCTCATTTCTATGTTTCATGTTAGATATAATATGATTTGCGAATTGTTATGTATTCCTCGTCTACACTTCAAATGAATGTGAATGCGAAACTTCCTCGCTAGGAAATGGCGTTTGCAGATGTCTACGTATCGTAGCAATAGATTTCTAATGCTTCTTAAAACGCGATATCACATCTCATTTCTATGTTTCATGGTAAGATATAATATGAATTGCGAAGTGTCATGTATACCTCGTCTACACTTCAAATGAATGTAAATGCGACACTTCCTTGCAAGGAAATAGCGTTTGCGAATGTCTATCTATCGTAGCAATATTGTTCTAATGCTGCTTAAAACGCGATATCGCATCTCATTTCTATGTTTCATGGTAAGATATAATATGATTTGCGAAGTGTTATGCATTCCTCGTCTACGATTCAAATGAATGTAAATGCGACACTTCCTTGCAAGGAAATAGCGTTTGCAGATGTCTACCTATCGTAGCAATAGAGTTCTAATGCTTCTTAAAACGCGATATCGCATCTCATTTCTATGTTTCATGGTAAGATATAATATGATTTGCGAAGTGTCATGTATTCCTTGCCTATACTTCAAATGAATGTAAATGCGACAGTTCCTTGGTAGGAAATAGCGTTTGCAGATGTCTAGCTATCGTAGCAATAGAGTTCTAATGCTTCTTAAAACGCGGTATCGCATCTCATTTCTATGTTTCATGGTAAGATATATTATGATTTGCGAAGTGTTATGTATTCCTCGTCTACACTTCAAATGAATGTAAATGCGACACTTACTTGCAAGGAAATAGCGTTTGCAGATGTCTACGTATCGTAGCTATAGAGTTCTTATGATTCTTAGAACGCGATATCGCATCTCATTTCTATGTTTCATGGTAAGATATAATATGATTTGCGAAGTGTTATGTATTCCTCTTCTACACTTCAAATGAATGTAAATGCGACACTTCCTTGCAAGGAAATAGCGTTTGCAGATGACTACGTATAGAAGCAATACGGTTCAAATGCTTCTTAAAACGCGTTATCGCATCTCATTTCTATGTTTCATGGTAAGATATATTATGATTTGCGAAGTGTTAAGTATTCCTCGTCTACACTTCAAATGAATGTAAATGCGACACTTACTTGCAAGGAAATAGCGTTTGCAGATGTCTACGTATCGTAGCAATAGAGTTCTTATGATTCTTAAAACGCGATATCGCATCTCATTTCTATGTTTCATGGTAAGATATAATATGATTTGCGGAGTGTTATGTATTCCTCGTCTACACTTCAAATGAATGTGAATGCGAAACTTCCTCGCTAGGAAATAGTGTTTGCAGATGTCTACGTATCGTAGCAATAGTTTTCTAATGCTTCTTAAAACGCGATATCGCATCTCATTTCTATGTTTCATGGTAAGATATAATATGAATTGCGAAGTGTCATGTATTCCTCGTCTGCACTTCAAATGAATGTAAATGCGACACTTCCTTGTAAGGAAATAGCGTTTGCAAATGTCAACCTATCGTAGCAATAGAGTTCTAATGCTTCTTAAAACGCGATATCTCATCTCATTTCTATGTTTCATGGTAAGATATAATATGATTTGCGAAGTGTCATGTATTCCTCGTCTACACTTCAAATGAATGTAAATGCGACACTTCCTTGCAAGGCAATAGCGTTTGCAGATGTCTACGCATCGTAGCAATAGTGTTCTTATGATTCTTAAAACGCGATATCGCATCTCATTTCTATGTTTCATGGTAAGATATAATATGATTTGCGAAGTGTTATGTATTCCTCGTCTACACTTCAAATGAATGTAAATGCGACACTTCCTTGCAAGGAAATAGCGTTTGCAGATGTCTACGTATCGTAGCAATGGAGTTCTTATGATTCTTAGAACGCGATATCGCATCTCATTTCTATGTTTCATGGTAAGATATAATATGATTTGCGAAGTGTTATGTATTCCTCTTCTACACTTCAAATGAATGTAAATGCGACACTTCCTTGCAAGGAAATAGCGTTTGCAGATGACTACGTATCGAAGCAATACGGTTCAAATGCTTCTTAAAACGCGTTATCGCATCTCATTTCTATGTTTCATGGTAAGATATATTATGATTTGCGAAGTGTTAAGTATTCCTCGTCTACACTTCAAATGAATGTAAATGCGACACTTACTTGCAAGGAAATAGCGTTTGCAGATGTCTACGTATCGTAGCAATAGTGTTCTTATGATTCTTAAAACGCGATATCGCATCTCATTTCTATGTTTCATGGTAAGATATAATATGATTTGCGAAGTGTTATGTATTCCTCGTCTACACTTCAAATGAATGTGAATGCGAAACTTCCTCGCTAGGAAATAGCGTTTGCAGATGTCTACGTATCGTAGCAATAGTTTTCTAATGCTTCTTAAAACGCGATATCGCATCTCATTTCTATGTTTCATGGTAAGATATAATATGAATTGCGAAGTGTCATGTATACCTCGTCTACACTTCAAATGAATGTAAATGCGACACTTCCTTGCAAGGAAATAGAGTTTGCGAATGTCTATCTATCGTAGCAATATTGGTCTAATGCTGCTTAAAACGCGATATCGCATCTCATTTCTATGTTTCATGGTAAGATATAATATGATTTGCGAAGTGTTATGTATTCCTCGTCTACACATCAAATGAATGTAAATGCGACACTTCCTTGTAAGGAAATAGCTTTTGCAGATGTCTACCAATCGTAGCAATAGAGTTCTAATGCTTCTTAAAACGCGATATCGCATCGCATTTCTATGTTTCATGGTAAGATATAATATGATTTGCGAAGTGTCATGTATTCCTCGTCTACACTTCAAATGAAAGTAAATGCGACACTTCCTTGCTAGGAAATAGCGTCTGCAGATGTCTAGGTATCGTAGCAATAGAGTTCTAATGCTTCATAAAACGCGATATCGCATCACATTTCTATGTTTCATGGTAAGATATAATATTCATTGCGAAGTGTTATGCATTCCTCGTATACGCCTGAAATGAATGTAAATGCGACACTTCCTTGCAAGGAAATAGCGTTTGCAGATATCTACGTATCGTAGCAATAGGGTTCAAATGCTTCTTAAAACGCGATATCGCATCTCATTTCTATGTTTCATGGTAAGATATAATATGATTTGCGAAGTGTTATGTATTCCTCGTCTACACATCAAATGAATGTAAATGCGACACTTCCTTGCAAGGAAATAGCGTTTGCGAATGTCTACCTATCATAGCAATAGTGTTCTAATGCTTCTTAAAACGCGATATCGCATCTCATCTCTATGTTTCATGGTAAGATATAATATGATTTGCGAACTGTTATGTATTCCTCGTCTACACTTCAAATGAATGTAAATGCGACACTTCCTTGCAAGGAAATAGCGTTTGCAGATGTCTACGTATCGAAGCAATAGAGTTCAAATGCTTTTTAAAACGCGATATCGCATCTCATTTCTATGTTTCATGGTAAGATATAATATGAATTGCGATGTGTCATGTATACCTCGTCTACACTTCAAATGAATGTAAATGCGACACTTCCTTGCAAGGAAATAGAGTTTGCGAATGTCTATCTATCGTAGCAATATTGGTCTAATGCTGCTTAAAACGCGATATCGCATCTCATTTCTATGTTTCATGGTAAGATATAATATGATTTGCGAAGTGTTATGCATTCCTCGTCTACGATTCAAATGAATGTAAATGCGACACTTCCTTGCAAGGAAATAGCGTTTGCAGATGTCTACGTATCGTAGCAATAGAGTTCTTATGATTCTTAAAGCGCGATATCACATCTCATTTCTATGTTTCATGGTAAGATATAATATGATTAGCGAAGTGTTATGTATTCCTCGTCTACACTTCAAATGAATGTGAATGCGACACATCCTTGCAAGGAAATAGAGTTTGCGAATGTCTACCTATCGTAGCAATAGTGTTCTAATGCTTCTTAAAACGCGATATCGCATCTCATTTCTATGTTTCACGGTAAGATATATTATGATTTGCGAAGTGTTATGTATTCCTCGTCTACACTTCAAATGTATGTAAATGCGACACTTCCTTGCAAGGAAATAGCGTTTGCAGATGTCTACCTATCGTAGCAATAGAGTTCTTGTGATACTTAAAACGCGATATCGCTTCTCATTTCTATGTTTCATGGTAAGATATAATATGATTAGCGAAGTGTTATGTATTCCTCGTCTACACCTCAAATGAATGTGAATGCGACACTTCCTTGCAAGGAAATAGCGTTTGCGAATGTCTACCGATCATAGCAATAGTGTTCTAATGCTTCTTAAAACGCGATATCGCATCTCATCTCTATGTTTCATGGTAAGATATAATATGATTTGCGAAGTGTTATGTATTCCTCGTCTACACATCAAATGAATGTAAATGCGACACTTCCTTGTAAGGAAATAGCTTTTGCAGATGTCTACCTATCGTAGCAATAGAGTTCTAATGCTTCTTAAAACGCGATATCGCATCGCATTTCTATGTTTCATGGTAAGATATAATATGATTTGCGAAGTGTCATGTATTCCTCGTCTACACTTCAAATGAAAGTAAATGCGACACTTCCTTGCTAGGAGATAGCGTCTGCAGATGTCTAGGTATCGTAGTAATAGAGTTCTAATGCTTCATAAAACGCGATATCGCATCACATTTCTATGTTTCATGGTAAGATATAATATTCATTGCGAAGTGTTATGCATTCCTCGTATACGCCTGAAATGAATGTAAATGCGACACTTCCTTGCAAGGAAATAGCGTTTGCAGATGTCTACGTATCGTAGCAATAGGGTTCAAATGCTTCTTAAAACGCGATATCGCATCTCATTTCTATGTTTCATGGTAAGATATAATATGATTTGCGAAGTGTTATGTATTCCTCGTCTACACATCAAATGAATGTAAATGCGACACTTCCTTGCAAGGAAATAGCGTTTGCAGATGTCTACGTATCGAAGCAATAGAGTTCAAATGCTTTTTAAAACGCGATATCGCATCTCATTTCTATGTTTCATGGTAAGATATAATATGATTTGCGAAGTGTCATGTATTCCTCGTCTACACTTCAAATGAATGTAAATGCGACACTACCTTGCTAGGAAATAGCGTCTGTAGATGTCTAGGTATCGCAGCAATAGAGTTCTAATGCTCCTTAAAACGCGATATCGCATCTCATTTCTATGTTTCATGGTAAGATATAATACAATTTGCGAAGTGTCATGTATTCCTCGTCTACACTTCAAATGCATGTAAATGCGAAACTTCCATGCAAGGAAATAGCGTTTGCAGATGTCTACGTATCGTAGCAATGGAGTTCTTATGATTCTTAAAACGCGATATCGCACCTCATTTCTATGTTCCATGGTAAGATATAATATGATTTGCGAAGTGTCATGTATTCCTCGTCTACACTTCAAATGAATGTAAATGCGACACTTCCTTGCAAGGAAATAGCGTTTGCAGATGTCTACGTATCGAAGCAATACTGTTCTTATGTTTCTTAAAACGCGATATCGCATCTCTTTTTTATGTTTCATGGAAAGATATAATATGATTTGCGAAGTGTCATGTATTCCTCGTCTACACTTCAAATGAATGTGAATGCGACACTTCCTTGCAAGGAAATAGCGTTTGCGAATGTCTACCTATCGTAGCAATAGTGTTCTAATGCTTCTTAAAACGCGGTATCGCATCTCATTTCTATGTTTCATGGTAAGATATAATATGATTTGCGAAGTGTCATGTATTCCTCGTCTACACTTCAAGTGAATGTAAATGCGACACTTACTTGCAAGGAATTAGCGATGCAGATGTCTAGGTATCGTAGCAATAGAGTTCTAATGCTTCTTAAAACGCGATATCGCATCTCATTTCTATGTTTCATGGTAAGATATAATATGATTTGCGAAGTGTCACGTATTCCTCGTCTACACTTCAAATGAAAGTAAATGCGACACTTCCTTGCTAGGAAATAGCGTCTGCAGATGTCTAGGTATCGTAGCAATAGAGTTCTAATGCTTCATAAAACGCGATATCGCATCACATTTCTATGTTTCATGGTAAGATATAATATTCATTGCGAAGTGTTATGCATTCCTCGTATACGCCTGAAATGAAAGTAAATGCGACACTTCCTTGCAAGGAAATAGCGTTTGCAGATGTCTACGTATCGTAGCAATAGAGTTCAAATGCTTCTTAAAACGCGATATCGCATCTCATTTCTATGTTTAATGGTAAGATATAATATGATTTGCGAAGTGTTATGTATTCCTCGTCTACACATCAAATGAATGTAAATGCGACACTTCCTTGCAAGGAAATAGCGTTTGCGAATGTCTACCCATCATAGCAATAGTGTTCTAATGCTTCTTAAAACGCGATATCGCATCTCATCTCTATGTTTCATGGTAAGATATAATACAATTTGCGAAGTGTCATGTATTCCTCGTCCACACTTGAAATGAATGTAAATGCGACACTTCGTTGCAAGGAAATAGCGTTTGCGAATATCCATCTATCGTGGCAATAGTGTTCTAATGCTTCTTAAAACGCGATATCGCATCTCATTTCTATGTTTCATGGTAAGATATAATATGATTTGCGAAGTGTCATGTATTCCTCGTCTACACTACAAATGAATGTAAATGCGACACTTCCTTGTAAGAAAATAGCGTTTGCAGATGTCTACCTATCGTAGCAATAGAGTTCTAATGCTTCTTAAAACGCGATATCGCATCTCATTTCTAAGTTTCATGGTAAGATATAATATGATTTGCGAAGTGTCATGTATTCCTCGTCTACACTTCAAATGAATGTAAATGCGACACTTCCTTGTAAGGAAATAGCGTTTGCAGATGTCTACCTATCGTAGCAATAGAGTTCTAATGCGTCTTAAAACGCGATATCGCATCTCATTTCTATGTTCCATGGTAAGATATAATATGATTTGCGAAGTGTCATGTATTCCTCGTCTACACTTCAAATGCATGTAAATGCGAAACTTCCATGCAAGGAAGTAGCGTTTGCAGATGTCTACGTATCGTAGCAATGGAGTTCTTATGATTCTTAAAACGCGATATCGCATCTCATTTCTATGTTTCATGGTAAGTTATAATATGATTTGCGAAGTGTCATGTATTCCTCGTCTACACTTCAAATGAATGTGAATGCGACACTTCCTTGCAAGGAAATAGCGTTTGCGAATGTCTACCTATCGTAGCAATAGTGTTCTAATGCTTCTTAAAACGCGGTATCGCATCTCATTTTTATGTTTCATGGTAAGATATATTATGATTTGCGAAGTGTTATGTATTCCTCGTCTACACTTCATATGAATGTAAATGCGACACTTACTTGCAAGGCAATAGCGTTTGCAGATGTCTACGTATCGTAGCAATAGAGTTCTAATGATTCTTAGAACGCGATATCGCATCTCATTTCTATGTTTCATGGTAAGATATAATATGATTTGCGAAGTGTCATGTATTCCTCGTCTACACTTCAAGTGAATGTAAATGCGACACTTACTTGCAAGGAATTAGCGATGCAGATGTCTAGGTATCGTAGCAATAGAGTTCTAATGCTTCTTAAAACGCGATATCGCATCTCATTTCTATGTTTCATGGTAAGATATAATATGATTTGCGAAGTGTTATGTATTCCTCGTCTACACTTCAAATGAATGTGAATGCGAAACTTCCTCGCTAGGAAATAGCGTTTGCAGATGTCTACGTATCGTAGCAATAGTTTTCTAATGCTTCTTAAAACGCGATATCGCATCTCATTTCTATGTTTCATGGTAAGATATAATATGAATTGCGAAGTGTCATGTATACCTCGTCTACACTTCAAATGAATGTGAATGCGACACATCCTTGCAAGGAAATAGCGTTTGCGAATGTCTACCGATCATAGCAATAGTGTTCTAATGCTTCTTAAAACGCGATATCGCACCTCATCTCTATGTTTCATGGTAAGATATAATATGATTTGCGAAGTGTCATGTATTCCTCGTCTACACTTCAAATGAAAGTAAATGCGACACTTCCTTGCTAGGAAATAGCGTCTGCAGATGTCTAGGTATCGTAGCAATAGAGTTCTAATGCTTCATAAAACGCGATATCGCATCACATTTCTATGTTTCATGGTAAGATATAATATTCATTGCGAAGTGTTATGCATTCCTCGTATACGCCTGAAATGAATGTAAATGCGACACTTCCTTGCAAGGAAATAGCGTTTGCAGATGTCTACGTATCGTAGCAATAGATTTCAAATGCTTCTTAAAACGCGATATCGCACCTCATTTCTATGTTTCATGGTAAGATATAATATGATTTGCGAAGTGTTATGTATTCCTCGTCTACACATCAAATGAATGTAAATGCGACACTTCCTTGCAAGGAAATAGCGTTTGCGAATGTCTACCTATCATAGCAATAGTGTTCTAATGCTTCTTAAAACGCGATATCGCATCTCATCTCTATGTTTCATGGTAAGATATAATATGATTTGCGAAGTGTTATGTATTCCTCGTCTACACTTCAAATGAATGTAAATGCGACACTTCCTTGCAAGGAAATAGCGTTTGCAGATGTCTACGTATCGAAGCAATAGAGTTCAAATGCTTCTTAAAACGCGATATCGCATCTCATTTCCATGTTTCATGGTAAGATATAATATGATTTGCGAAGTGTCATGTATTCCTCGTCTACACTTCAAATGAATGTAAATGCGACACTACCTTGCTAGGAAATAGCGTCTGTAGATGTCTAGGTATCGCAGCAATAGAGTTCTAATGCTCCTTAAAACGCGATATCGCATCTCATTTCTATGTTTCATGGTAAGATATAATACAATTTGCGAAGTGTCATGTATTCCTCGTCCACACTTGAAATGAATGTAATTGCGACACTTCGTTGCAAGGAAATAGCGTTTGCGAATATCCATCTATCGTAGCAATAGTGTTCTAATGCTTCTTAAAACGCGATATCGCATCTCATTTCTATGTTTCATGGTAAGATATAATATGATTTGCGAAGTGTCATGTATTCCTCGTCTACACTTCAAATGAATGTAAATGCGACACTTCCTTGTAAGGAAATAGCGTTTGCAGATGTCTACCTATCGTAGCAATAGAGTTCTAATGCTTCTTAAAACGCGATATCGCATCTCATTTCTATGTTCCATGGTAAGATATAATATGATTTGCGTAGTGTCATGTATTCCTCGTCTACACTTCAAATGAATGTGAATGCGACACTTCCTTGCAAGGAAATAGCGTTTGCGAATGTCTACCGATCATAGCAATAGTGTTCTAATGCTTCTTAAAACGCGATATCGCATCTCATCTCTATGTTTCATGGTAAGATATAATATGATTTGCGAAGTGTTATGTATTCCTCGTCTACACATCAAATGAATGTAAATGCGACACTTCCTTGTAAGGAAATAGCTTTTGCAGATGTCTACCTATCGTAGCAATAGAGTTCTAATGCTTCTTAAAACGCGATATCGCATCTCATTTCTATGTTTCATGGTAAGATATAATATGATTTGCGAAGTGTAATGTATTCCTCGTCTACACTTCAAATGAAAGTAAATGCGACACTTCCTTGCTAGGAAATAGCGTCTGCAGATGTCTAGGTATCGTAGCAATAGAGTTCTAATGCTTCATAAAACGCGATATCGCATCACATTTCTATGTTTCATGGTAAGATATAATATTCATTGCGAAGTGTTATGCATTCCTCGTATACGCCTGAAATGAATGTAAATGCGACACTTCCTTGCAAGGAAATAGCGTTTGCAGATGTCTACGTATCGTAGCAATAGAGTTCAAATGCTTCTTAAAACGCGATATCGCATCTCATTTCTATGTTTCATGGTAAGATATAATATGATTTGCGAAGTGTTATGTATTCCTCGTCTACACATCAAATGAATGTAAATGCGACACTTCCTTGCAAGGAAATAGCGTTTGCGAATGTCTACCTATCATAGCAATAGTGTTCTAATGCTTCTTAAAACGTGATATCGCATCTCATCTCTATGTTTCATGGTAAGATATAATATGATTTGCGAAGTGTTATGTATTCCTCGTCTACACTTCAAATGAATGTAAATGCGACACTTCCTTGCAAGGAAATAGCGTTTGCAGATGTCTACGTATCGAAGCAATAGAGTTCAAATGCTTCTTAAAACGCGATATCGCATCTAATTTCTATGTTTCATGGTAAGATATAATATGATTTGCGAAGTGTCATGTATTCCTCGTCTACACTTCAAATGAATGTAAATGCGACACTACCTTGCTAGGAAATAGCGTCTGTAGATGTCTAGGTATCGCAGCAATAGAGTTCTAATGCTCCTTAAAACGCGATATCGCATCTCATTTCTATGTTTCATGGTAAGATATAATACAATTTGCGAAGTGTCATGTATTCCTCGTCCACACTTGAAATGAATGTAAATGCGACACTTCGTTGCAAGGAAATAGCGTTTGCGAATATCCATCTATCGTAGCAATAGTGTTCTAATGCTTCTTAAAACGCGATATCGCATCTCATTTCTATGTTTCATGGTAAGATATAATATGATTTGCGAAGTGTCATGTATTCCTCGTCTACACTTCAAATGAATGTAAATGCGACACTTCCTTGTAAGGAAATAGCGTTTGCAGATGTCTACCTATCGTAGCAATAGAGTTCTAATGCTTCTTAAAACGCGATATCGCATCTCATTTCTATGTTCCATGGTAAGATATAATATGATTTGCGAAGTGTCATGTATTCCTCGTCTACACTTCAAATGCATGTAAATGCGAAACTTCCATGCAAGGAAATAGCGTTTGCAGATGTCTACGTATCGTAGCAATGGAGTTCTTATGATTCTTAACACGCGATATCGCATCTCATTTCTATGTTCCATGGTAAGATATAATATGATTTGCGAAGTGTCATGTATTCCTCGTCTACACTTCAAATGAATGTAAATGCGACACTTCCTTGCAAGGAAATAGCGTTTGCAGATGTCTACGTATCGAAGCAATAGTGTTCTTATGTTTCTTAAAACGCGATATCGCATCTCATTTCTATGTTTCATGGAAAGATATAATATGATTTGCGAAGTGTTATGTATTCCTCGTCTACACTTCAAATGAATGTAAATGCGACACATCTTTGCAAGGAAATAGCGTTTGCAAATGTCTACCTATCGTAGCAATAGTGTTCTAATGCTTCTTAAAACGCGATATCGCATCTCGTTTCTATGTTTCATGGTAAGTTATAATATGATTTGCGAAGTGTCATGTATTCCTCGTCTACACTTCAAATGAATGTAAATGCGACACTTCCTTGCAAGGAAATAGCGTTTGCAGATGTCTACGTATCGTAGCAATAGAGTTCTTATGATTCTTAAAACGCGATATCGCATCTCATTTCTGTGTTTCATGTTAAGATATAATATGATTTGCGAACTGTCATGTATTCCTCGTCTACACTTCAAATGAATGTAAATGCGACACTTCCTTGCAAGGAAATAGCGTTTGCAAACGTCTACCTATCGTAGCAATAGAGTTCTTATGATCCTTAAAACGCGATTTCGCATCTCATTTCTATGTTTCATGGTAAGATATAATATGATTTGCGAAGTGTCATGTATTCCTCGTCTACACTTCAAATGAATGTAAATGCGACACTACCTTGCTAGGAAATAGCGTCTGCAGATGTCTAGGTATCGCAGCAATAGAGTTCTAATGCTTCTTAAAACGCGATATCGCATCTCATTTCTATGTTTCATGGTAAGATATAATATGATTAGCGAAGTGTTATGTATTCCTCGTCTACACTTCAAATGAATGTGAATGCGACACTTCCTTGCAAGGAAATAGAGTTTGCGAATGTCTACCTATCGTAGCAATAGTGTTCTAATGCTTCTTAAAACGCGATATCGCATCTCATTTCTATGTTTCATGGTAAGATATATTATGATTTGCGAAGTGTTATGTATTCCTCGTCTACACTTCAAATGAATGTAAATGCGACACTTCCTTGCAAGGAAATAGCGTTTGCAGATGTCTACCTATCGTAGCAATAGAGTTCTTATGATACTTAAAACGCGATATCGCTTCTCATTTCTATGTTTCATGGTAAGATATAATATGATTAGCGAAGTGTTATGTATTCCTCGTCTACACTTCAAATGAATGTGAATGCGACACTTCCTTGCAAGGAAATAGCGTTTGCGAATGTCTACCGATCATAGCAATAGTGTTCTAATGCTTCTTAAAACGCGATATCGCATCTCATCTCTATGTTTCATGGTAAGACATAATATGATTTGCGAAGTGTTATGTATTCCTCGTCTACACATCAAATGAATGTAAATGCGACACTTCCTTGTAAGGAAATAGCTTTTGCAGATGTTTACCTATCGTAGCAATAGTGTTCTAATGCTTCTTAAAACGCGATATCGCATCTCATTTCTATGTTTCATGGTAAGATATAATATGATTTGCGAAGTGTCATGTATTCCTCGTCTACACTTCAAATGAAAGTAAATGGGACACTTCCTTGCTAGGAAATAGCGTCTGCAGATGTCTAGGTATCGTAGCAATAGAGTTCTAATGCTTCATAAAACGCGATATCGCATCACATTTCTATGTTTCATGGTAAGATATAATATTCATTGCGAAGTGTTATGCATTCCTCGTATACGCCTGAAATGAATGTAAATGCGACACTTCCTTGCAAGGAAATAGCGTTTGCAGATGTCTACGTATCGTAGCAATAGAGTTCTAATGCTTCTTAAAACGCGATATCGCATCGCATTTCTATGTTTCATGGTAAGATATAATATGATTTGCGAAGTGTCATGTATTCCTCGTCTACACTTCAAATGAAAGTAAATGCGACACTTCCTTGCTAGGAAATAGCGTCTGCAGATGTCTAGGTATCGTAGCAATAGAGTTCAAATGCTTCTTAAAACGCGATATCGCATCTCATTTCTATGTTTCATGGTAAGATATAATATGATTTGCGAAGTGTTATGTATTCCTCGTCTACACATCAAATGAATGTAAATGCGACACTTCCTTGCAAGGAAATAGCGTTTGCGAATGTCTACCTATCATAGCAATAGTGTTCTAATGCTTCTTAAAACGCGATATCGCATCTCATCTCTATGTTTCATGGTAGGATATAATATGATTTGCGAAGTGTTATGTATTCCTCGTCTACACATCAAATGAATGTAAATGCGACACTTCCTTGCAAGGAAATAGCGTTTGCGAATGTCTACCTATCATAGCAATAGTGTTCTAATGCTTCTTAAAACGCGATATCGCAACTCATCTCTATGTTTCATGGTAAGATATAATATGATTTGCGAAGTGTTATGTATTCCTCGTCTACACTTCAAATGAATGTAAATGCGACACTTCCTTGCAAGGAAATAGCGTTTGCAGATGTCTACGTATCGAAGCAATAGAGTTCAAATGCTTCTTAAAACGCGATATCGCATCTCATTTCTATGTTTCATGGTAAGATATAATATGATTTGCGAAGTGTCATGTATTCCTCGTCTACACTTCAAATGAATGTAAATGCGACACTACCTTGCTAGGAAATAGCGTCTGTAGATGTCTAGGTATCGCAGCAATAGAGTTCTAATGCTCCTTAAAACGCGATATCGCATCTCATTTCTATGTTTCATGGTAAGATATAATACAATTTGCGAAGTGTCATGTATTCCTCGTCCACACTTGAAATGAATGTAAATGCGACACTTCGTTGCAAGGAAATAGCGTTTGCGAATATCCATCTATCGTAGCAATAGAGTTCTAATGCTTCTTAAAACGCGATATCGCATCTCATTTCTATGTTCCATGGTAAGATATAATATGATTTGCGAAGTGTCATGTATTCCTCGTCTACACTTCAAATGCATGTAAATGCGAAACTTCCATGCAAGGAAATAGCGTTTGCAGATGTCTACGTATCGTAGCAATGGAGTTCTTATGATTCTTAAAACGCGATATCGCATCTCATTTCTATGTTCCATGGTAAGATATAATATGATTTGCGAAGTGTCATGTATTCCTCGTCTACACTTCAAATGAATGTAAATGCGACACTTCCTTGCAAGGAAATAGCGTTTGCAGATATCTACGTATCGAAGCAATAGTGTTCTAATGCTTCTTAAAACGCGATATCGCATCTCATTTCTATGTTTCATGGTAAGATATAATATGATTTGCGAAGTGTTATGTATTCCTCGTCTACACTACAAATGCATGTAAATGCGAAACTTCCATGCAAGGAAATAGCGTTTGCAGATGTCTACGTATCGTAGCAATGGAGTTCTTATGATTCTTCAAACGCGATATCGCATCTCATTTCTATGTTTCATGGTAAGATATAATATGATTTGCGAAGTGTCATGTATTCCACGTCTACACTTCAAATGAATGTAAATGCGACACTTCCTTGCAAGGAAATAGCGTTTGCAGATGTCTACGTATCGAAGCAATAGTGTTCTTATGTTTCTTTAAACGCGATATCGCATCTCATTTCTATGTTTCATGGTAAGATATAATATGATTTGCGAAGTGTTATGTATTCCTCGTCTACACTTCAAATGAATGTAAATGCGACACTTCTTTGCAAGGAAATAGCGTTTGCAAATGTCTACCTATCGTAGCAATAGTGTTCTAATGCTTCTTAAAACGCGATATCGCATCTCGTTTCTATGTTTCATGGTAAGTTATAATATGATTTGCGAAGTGTCATGTATTCCCCGTCTACACTTCAAATAAATGTAAATGCGACACTTCCATGCAAGGAAATAGCGTTTGCAGATGTCTACGTATCGTAGCAATAGAGTTCTTATGATTCTTAAAACGCGATATCGCATTTCATTTCTATGTTTCATGTTAAGATATAATATGATTTGCGAACTGTCATGTATTCCTCCTCTACACTTCAAATGAATGTAAATGCGACACTTCCTTGCAAGGAAATAGCGATTGCAAACGTCTACCTACCGTAGCAATAGATTTCTAATGCTTCCTAAGACGCGATATCGCATCTCATTTCTATGTTTCATGGTAAGATATAACATGATTTGCGAAGTGTCATGTTTTCCTCGTCTACACTTCAAATGAATGTAAATGCGACACTACCTTGCTAGGAAATAGCGTCTGCAGATGTCTAGGTATCGCAGCAATAGAGTTCTAATGCTTCTTAAAACGCGATATCGCATCTCATTTCTATGTTTCATGGTAAGATATAATATGATTTGCGAAGTGTTATGTATTCCTCGTCTACACTTCAAATGAATGTGAATGCGACACTTCCTCGCTAGGAAATAGCGTTTGCAGTTGTCTACGTATCGTAGCAATAGATTTCCAATGCTTCTTAAAACGCGATATCGCATCTCACTTCTATGTTTCATGGTAAGATATAATATGATTTGCGAAGTGTCATGTATTTCTCGCCTACACTTCAAATGAATGTAAATGCCACACTTCCCTGATAGGAAATAGCGTCTGCAGATGTCCAGGTATCGTAGCAATAGAGTTCTTATGATTCTTAAAACGCGATATCGCATCTCATTTCTATGTTTCATGGTAAGATATAAAATGATTTCCGAAGTGTTATGTATTCCTCGTCTACACTTCAAATGAATGTAAATGCGACACTTCCTTGCAAGGAAATAGCGTTTGCAGATGTCTATGTATCGTAGCAATAGATTTCTAATGCTTCTTAAAACGCGATTTCGCATCTCATTTCTATGTTTCATGGTAAGATATAATATGATTTGCGAAGTGTTATGTATTCCTCGTCTACACTTCAAATGAATGTGAATGCGACACTTCCTCGCTAGGAAATAGCGTTTGCAGATGTCTACGTATCGTAGCAATAGAGTTCTTATGATTTTTAAAACGCGATATCGCATCTCATTTCTATGCTTCATGGTAAGATATAATATGATTTGCGAAGTGTCACGTATTCCTCGTCTACACTTCAAATGAATGTGAATGCGACACTTCCTCGCTAGGAAATAGCGTTTGCAGTTGTCTAGGTATCGTAGCAATAGAGTTCTAATGCTTCTTAAAACGCGATATCGCATCTCATTTCTATGTTTCATGGTAAGATATAATATGATTTGCGAAGTGTCACGTATTCCTCGTCTACACTTCAAATAAATGTAAATGCGACACTTCCTTGCAAGGAAATAGCGTTTGTAAACGTCTACCTACCGTAGCAATAGAGTTCTAATGCTTCTTAAAACCAGATATTGCATCTCATACCTATGTTTCATGATAAGATATAATATTCATTGCGAAGTGTTATGCATTCCTCGTCTACGATTCGTATGAATGTAAATGCGACACTTCCTTGCAAGGAAATAGCGTTTGCAGATGTCTACGTATCGTAGCAATAGAGTTCATATGATTCTTAAAACGCGATATCGCATCTCATTTCTATGTTTCATGGTAAGATATAATATGATTTGCGAAGTGTTATGTATTCCTCGTCTACACTTCAAATCAATGTAAATGCGACACTTCCTTGCAAGGAAATAGCGTTTGCAGATGTCTACGTATCGTAGCAATAGAGTTCTAATGCTTCTTAAAACGCGATATCGCATCTTAGTTCTATGTTTCATGGTAAGATATAATATTCATTGCGAAGTGTTATGCATTCCTCGTCTACGATTGAAATGAATGTAAATGCGACACTTACTTGCAAGGAAATAGCGTTTGCAGATGTCTACGTATCGTAGCAATAGAGTTCAAATGCTTCTTAAAACGCGATATCGCATCTCATTTCTATGTTTCATGGTAAGATATAATATGATTTGCGGAGTATTATGTATTCCTCGTCTACACTTCAAATGAATGTAAATGCGACACTTCCTTGCAAGGAAATAGCGTTTGCAAATGTCTACCTATCGTAGCAGTAGTGTTCTAATGCTTCTTAAAACGCGATATCGCATCTTAGTTCTATGTTTCATGGTAAGATATAATATTCATTGCGAAGTGTTAGGTATTCCTCGTCTACACTTCAAATGAATGTAAATGCGACACTTCCTTGCAAGGAAATAGCGTTTGCAGATGTCTACGTGTCGTAGCAATAGAGTTCTTATGATTCTTAAAACGCGATATCGCACGTCATTTCTATGTTTCATGGTAAGGTATAATATGATTTGCGAAGTGTTATGTATTCCTCGTTTGCACTTCAAATGAATGTAAGTGCGACACTTCCTTGTAAGGAAATAGCGTTTGCAGATGTCAACCTATGGTAGCAATAGGGTTCTAATGCTCCTTAAAACGCGATATCTCATCTCATTTCTATGTTTCATGGTAAGATATAATATGATTTGCGAAGTGTCATGTATTCCTCGTCTACACTTCAAATGAATGTGAATGCGACACTTCCTTGCAAGGAAATAGCGTTTGCGAACGTCTACCTGCCGTAGCAATAGAGTTCTAATGCTTCTTAAAACGCGATATCGCATCTCATTTCTATATTTCATGGTAAGATATAATTTGATTTGCGAAGTGTCATGTATTCCTTGTCTACACTTCAAATGAATGTAAATGCGACACTTCCTTGCAAGGAAATAGCGTTTGCAGATGTCTATGTATCGTAGCAATAGATTTCAAATGCTTCTTAAAACGCGATTTCGCATCTCATTTCTCTGTTTCATGGTAAGATATAATATAATTTGCGAAGTGTTATGTATTCCTCGTCTACACTTCAAATGAATGTAAATGCGACACTTCCATGCAAGGAAATAGCGTTTGTAGATGTCTACGTATCGTAGCAATAGGGTTCTTATGAATATTAAAACGCGATATCGCATCTCATTTCTATGCTTCATGGTAAGATATAATATGATTTGCGAAGTGTCATGTATTCCTCGTCTACACTTCAAATAAATGTAAATGCGACACTTCCTTGCAAGGAAATAGCGTTTGCAAACGTCTACCTGCCGTAGCAATAGAGTTCTAATGCTTCTTAAAACCAGATATT
Organism: Xylocopa sonorina; assembly: GCF_050948175.1. Classification (NCBI taxonomy): domain Eukaryota; kingdom Metazoa; phylum Arthropoda; class Insecta; order Hymenoptera; family Apidae; genus Xylocopa; species Xylocopa sonorina. The sequence goes on from NW_027490172.1 coordinate 317,581, forward strand.
GCATCTCATACCTATGTTTCATGATAAGATATAATATTCATTGCGAAGTGTTATGCATTCCTCGTCTACGATTCATATGAATGTAAATGCGACACTTCCTTGCAAGGAAATAGCGTTTGCAGATGTCTACGTATCGTAGCAATAGAGTTCTTATGATTCTTAAAACGCGATATCGCATCTCATTTCTATGTTTCATGTTAAGATATAATATGATTTGCGAAGTGTTATGTATTCCTCGTCTACACTTCAAATGAATGTAAATGCGACACTTCTTTGCAAGGAAATAGCGTTTGCAAATGTCTACCTATCGTAGCAATAGTGTTCTAATGCTTCTTAAAACGCGATATCGCATCTCGTTTCTATGTTTCATGGTAAGTTATAATATGATTTGCGAAGTGTCATGTATTCCTCGTCTACACTTCAAATAAATGTAAATGCGACACTTCCATGCAAGGAAATAGCGTTTGCAGATGTCTACGTATCGTAGCAATAGAGTTCTTATGATTCTTAAAACGCGATATCGCATTTCATTTCTATGCTTCATGTTAAGATATAATATGATTTGCGAACTGTCATGTATTCCTCCTCTACACTTCAAATGAATGTAAATGCGACACTTCCTTGCAAGGAAATAGCGATTGCAAACGTCTACCTACCGTAGCAATAGAGTTCTAATGCTTCCTAAGACGCGATATCGCATCTCATTTCTATGTTTCATGGTAAGATATAACATGATTTGCGAAGTGTCATGTATTCCTCGTCTACACTTCAAATGAATGTAAATGCGACACTACCTTGCTAGGAAATAGCGTCTGCAGATGTCTAGGTATCGCAGCAATAGAGTTCTAATGCTTCTTAAAACGCGATATCGCATCTCATTTCTATGTTTCATGGTAAGATATAATATGATTTGCGAAGTGTTATGTATTCCTCGTCTACACTTCAAATGAATGTGAATGCGACACTTCCTCGCTAGGAAATAGCGTTTGCAGTTGTCTACGTATCGTAGCAATAGATTTCCAATGCTTCTTAAAACGCGATATCGCATCTCACTTCTATGTTTCATGGTAAGATATAATATGATTTGCGAAGTGTCATGTATTTCTCGTCTACACTTCAAATGAATGTAAATGCCACACTTCCCTGATAGGAAATAGCGTCTGCAGATGTCCAGGTATCGTAGCAATAGAGTTCTTATGATTCTTAAAACGCGATATCGCATCTCATTTCTATGTTTCATGGTAAGATATAAAATGATTTCCGAAGTGTTATGTATTCCTCGTCTACACTTCAAATGAATGTAAATGCGACACTTCCTTGCAAGGAAATAGCGTTTGCAGATGTCTATGTATCGTAGCAATAGATTTCTAATGCTTCTTAAAACGCGATTTCGCATCTCATTTCTATGTTTCATGGTAAGATATAATATGATTTGCGAAGTGTTATGTATTCCTCGTCTACACTTCAAATGAATGTAAATGCGACACTTCCATGCAAGGAAATAGCGTTTGTAGATGTCTACGTATCGTAGCAATAGGGTTCTTATGAATATTAAAACGCGATATCGCATCACATTTCTATGTTTCATGGTAAGGTATAATATGATTTGCGAAGTGTTATGTATTCCTCGTCTACACTTCAAATGAATGTAAATGCGACACTTCCTTGCAAGGAAATAGCGTTTGCAGATGTCTACGTATCGTAGCAATAGAGTTCTTATGATTTTTAAAACGCGATATCGCATCTCATTTCTATGCTTCATGGTAAGATATAATATGATTTGCGAAGTGTCACGTATTCCTCGTCTACACTTCAAATGAATGTGAATGCGACACTTCCTCGCTAGGAAATAGCGTTTGCAGTTGTCTACGTATCGTAGCAATAGAGTTCTAATGCTTCTTAAAACGCGATATCGCATCTCATTTCTATGTTTCATGGTAAGATATAATATGATTTGCGAAGTGTCACGTATTCCTCGTCTACACTTCAAATAAATGTAAATGCGACACTTCCTTGCAAGGAAATAGCGTTTGTAAACGTCTACCTACCGTAGCAATAGAGTTCTAATGCTTCTTAAAACCAGATATTGCATCTCATACCTATGTTTCATGATAAGATATAATATTCATTGCGAAGTGTTATGCATTCCTCGTCTACGATTCGTATGAATGTAAATGCGACACTTCCTTGCAAGGAAATAGCGTTTGCAGATGTCTACGTATCGTAGCAATAGAGTTCATATGATTCTTAAAACGCGATATCGCATCTCATTTCTATGTTTCATGGTAAGATATAATATGATTTGCGAAGTGTTATGTATTCCTCGTCTACACTTCAAATCAATGTAAATGCGACACTTCCTTGCAAGGAAATAGCGTTTGCAGATGTCTACGTATCGTAGCAATGGAGTTCTAATGCTTCTTAAAACGCGATATCGCATCTTAGTTCTATGTTTCATGGTAAGATATAATATTCATTGCGAAGTGTTATGCATTCCTCGTCTACGATTGAAATGAATGTAAATGCGACACTTACTTGCAAGGAAATAGCGTTTGCAAATGTCTACGTATCGTAGCAATAGAGTTCAAATGCTTCTTAAAACGCGATATCGCATCTCATTTCTATGTTTCATGGTAAGATATAATATGATTTGCGGAGTATTATGTATTCCTCGTCTACACTTCAAATGAATGTAAATGCGACACTTCCTTGCAAGGAAATAGCGTTTGCAAATGTCTACCTATCGTAGCAGTAGTGTTCTAATGCTTCTTAAAACGCGATATCGCATCTTAGTTCTATGTTTCATGGTAAGATATAATATTCATTGCGAAGTGTTAGGTATTCCTCGTCTACACTTCAAATGAATGTAAATGCGACACTTCCTTGCAAGGAAATAGCGTTTGCAGATGTCTACGTGTCGTAGCAATAGAGTTCTTATGATTCTTAAAACGCGATATCGCACGTCATTTCTATGTTTCATGGTAAGGTATAATATGATTTGCGAAGTGTTATGTATTCCTCGTTTGCACTTCAAATGAATGTAAGTGCGACACTTCCTTGTAAGGAAATAGCGTTTGCAGATGTCAACCTATGGTAGCAATAGGGTTCTAATGCTCCTTAAAACGCGATATCTCATCTCATTTCTATGTTTCATGGTAAGATATAATATGATTTGCGAAGTGTCATGTATTCCTCGTCTACACTTCAAATGAATGTGAATGCGACACTTCCTTGCAAGGAAATAGCGTTTGCGAACGTCTACCTGCCGTAGCAATAGAGTTCTAATGCTTCTTAAAACGCGATATCGCATCTCATTTCTATATTTCATGGTAAGATATAATTTGATTTGCGAAGTGTCATGTATTCCTCGTCTACACTTCAAATGAATGTAAATGCGACACTTCCTTGCAAGGAAATAGCGTTTGCAGATGTCTATGTATCGTAGCAATAGATTTCAAATGCTTCTTAAAACGCGATTTCGCATCTCATTTCTCTGTTTTATGGTAAGATATAATATAATTTGCGAAGTGTTATGTATTCCTCGTCTACACTTCAAATGAATGTAAATGCGACACTTCCATGCAAGGAAATAGCGTTTGTAGATGTCTACGTATCGTAGCAATAGGGTTCTTATGAATATTAAAACGCGATATCGCATCTCATTTCTATGCTTCATGGTAAGATATAATATGATTTGCGAAGTGTCATGTATTCCTCGTCTACACTTCAAATAAATGTAAATGCGACACTTCCTTGCAAGGAAATAGCGTTTGCAAACGTCTACCTGCCGTAGCAATAGAGTTCTTATGCTTCTTAAAACCAGATATTGCATCTCATACCTATGTTTCATGATAAGATATAATATTCATTGCGAAGTGTTATGCATTCCTCGTCTACGATTCATATGAATGTAAATGCGACACTTCCTTGCAAGGAAATAGCGTTTGCAGATGTCTACGTATCGTAGCAATAGAGTTCTTATGATTCTTAAAACGCGATATCGCATCTCATTTCTATGTTTCATGTTAAGATATAATATGATTTGCGAAGTGTTATGTATTCCTCGTCTACACTTCAAATCAATGTAAATGCGACACTTCCTTGCAAGGAAATAGCGTTTGCAGATGTCTACGTATCGTAGCAATAGAGTTCTAATGCTTCTTAAAACGCGATATCGCATCTCAGTTCTATGTTTCATGGTAAGATATAATATTCATTGCGAAGTGTTATGCATTCCTCGTCTACGATTGAAATGAATGTAAATGCGACACTTCCTTGCAAGGAAATAGCGTTTGCAGATGTCTACGTATCGTAGCAATAGAGTTCAAATGCTTCTTAAAACGCGCTATCGCATCTCATTTCTATGTTTCATGGTAAGATATAATATGATTTGCGGAGTATTATGTATTCCTCGTCTACACATCAAATGAATGTAAATGCGACACTTCCTTGCAAGGAAATAGCGTTTGCAAATGTCTACCTATCGTAGCAGTAGTGTTCTAATGCTCCTTAGAACGCGATGTCGCATCTCATTTCTATGTTTCATGGTAAGATATAATATGATATGCGAAGTGTTAGGTATTCCTCGTCTACACTTCAAATGAATGTAAATGCGACACTTCCTTGCAAGGAAATAGCGTTTGCAGATGTCTACGTGTCGTAGCAATACAGTTCTTATGATTCTTAAAACGCGATATCGCATGTCATTTCTATGTTTCATGGTAAGGTATAATATGATTTGCGAAGTGTTATGTATTCCTCGTCTGCACTTCAAATGAATGTAAGTGCGACACTTCCTTGTAAGGAAATAGCGTTTGCAGATGTCAACCTATCGTAGCAATAGAGTTCTAATGCTTCTTAAAACGCGATATCTCATCTCATATCTATGTTTCATGGTAAGATTTAATATGATTTGCGAAGTGTTATGTATTCCTCGTCTACACTTCAAATGAATGTAAATGCTACACTTCCTTGCAAGGAAATAGCGTTTGCAGATATCTACGTATCGTAGCAATAGAGTTCTTATGATTTTTAAAACTCGATATCGCATCTCATTTCTATGCTTCATGGTAAGATATAATTTGATTTGCGAAGTGTCATGTATTCCTCGTCTACACTTCAAATGAATGTAAATGCGACACTTCCTTGCAAGGAAATAGCGTTTGCAAACGTCTACCTACCGTAGCAATAGAGTTCTAATGCTTCTTAAAACCAGATATTGCATCTCATACCTATGTTTCATGATAAGATATAATATTCATTGCGAAGTGTTATGCATTCCTCGTCTACGATTCATATGAATGTAAATGCGACACTTCCTTGCAAGGAAATAGCGTTTGCAGATGTCTACGTATCGTAGCAATAGAGTTCTTATGATTCTTAAAACGCGATATCGCATCTCATTTCTATGTTTCATGGTAAGATATAATATGATTTGCGGAGTATTATGTATTCCTCGTCTACACATCAAATGAATGTAAATGCGACACTTCCTTGCAAGGAAATAGCGTTTGCAAATGTCTACCTATCGTAGCAGTAGTGTTCTAATGCTCCTTAGAACGCGATGTCGCATCTCATTTCTATGTTTCATGGTAAGATATAATATGATATGCGAAGTGTTAGGTATTCCTCGTCTACACTTCAAATGAATGTAAATGCGACACTTCCTTGCAAGGAAATAGCGTTTGCAGATGTCTACGTGTCGTAGCAATACAGTTCTTATGATTCTTAAAACGCGATATCGCATGTCATTTCTATGTTTCATGGTAAGGTATAATATGATTTGCGAAGTGTTATGTATTCCTCGTCTGCACTTCAAATGAATGTAAGTGCGACACTTCCTTGTAAGGAAATAGCGTTTGCAGATGTCAACCTATCGTAGCAATAGAGTTCTAATGCTTCTTAAAACGCGATATCTCATCTCATATCTATGTTTCATGGTAAGATTTAATATGATTTGCGAAGTGTTATGTATTCCTCGTCTACACTTCAAATGAATGTAAATGCTACACTTCCTTGCAAGGAAATAGCGTTTGCAGATGTCTACGTATCGTAGCAATAGAGTACTTATGATTTTTAAAACTCGATATCGCATCTCATTTCTATGCTTCATGGTAAGATATAATTTGATTTGCGAAGTGTCATGTATTCCTCGTCTACACTTCAAATGAATGTAAATGCGACACTTCCTTGCAAGGAAATAGCGTTTGCAAACGTCTACCTACCGTAGCAATAGAGTTCTAATGCTTCTTAAAACCAGATATTGCATCTCATACCTATGTTTCATGATAAGATATAATATTCATTGCGAAGTGTTATGCATTCCTCGTCTACGATTCATATGAATGTAAATGCGACACTTCCTTGCAAGGAAATAGCGTTTGCAGATGTCTACGTATCGTAGCAATAGAGTTCTTATGATTCTTAAAACGCGATATCGCATCTCATTTCTATGTTTCATGGTAAGATATAATATTCATTGCGAAGTGTTATGCATTCCTCGTCTACGATTGAAATGAATGTAAATGCGACACTTCCTTGCAAGGAAATAGCGTTTGCAGATGTCTACGTATCGTAGCAATAGAGTTCAAATGCTTCTTAAAACGCGATATCGCATCTCATTTCTATGTTTCATGGTAAGATATAATATGATTTGCGAAGTGTTATGTATTCCTGGTCTACACTTCAAATGAATGTAAATGCGACACTTCCTTGCAAGGAAATAGCGTTTGCGAATGTCTACCTATCATAGCAATAGTGTTCTAATGCTTCTTAAAACGCGATATCGCATCTCATCTCTATGTTTCATGGTAAGATATAATATGATTTGCGAAGTGTTATGTATTCCTAGTCTACACTTCAAATGAATGTAAATGCGAAACTTCCTTGCAAGGAAATAGCGTTTGCAGATGTCTACGAATCGAAGCAATAGAGTTCAAATGCTTCTTAAAACGCGATATCGCATCTCATTTCTATGCTTCATGGTAAGATATATTATGATTTGCGAAGTGTTATGTATTCCTCGCCTACTCTTCAAATGAATGTAAATGCAACACTTCCTTGCAAGGAAATAGCGTTTGCAGATGTCTACGTATCGTAGCAATAGAGTTCTTATGATTTTTAAAACGCGATATCGCATCTCATTTCTATGCTTCATGGTAAGATATAATATGATTTGCGAAGTGTCATGTATTCCTCGTCTACACTTCAAATAAATGTAAATGCGACACTTCCTTGCAAGGAAATAGCGTTTGCAAACGTCTACCTACCGTAGCAATAGAGTTCTAATGCTTCTTAAAACCAGATATTGCATCTCATACCTATGTTTCATGATAAGATATAATATTCATTGCGAAGTGTTATGCATTCCTCGTCTACGATTCATATGAATGTAAATGCGACACTTCCTTGCAAGGAAATAGCGTTTGCAGATGTCTACGTATCGTAGCAATAGAGTTCTTATGATTCTTAAAACGCGATATCGCATCTCATTTCTATGTTTCATGGTAAGATATAATATGATTTGCGAAGTGTTATGTATTCCTCGTCTACACTTCAAATCAATGTAAATGCGACACTTCCTTGCAAGGAAATAGCGTTTGCAGATGTCTACGTATCGTAGCAATAGAGTTCTAATGCTTCTTAAAACGCGATATCGCATCTCAGTTCTATGTTTCATGGTAAGATATAATATTCATTGCGAAGTGTTATGCATTCCTCGTCTACGATTGAAATGAATGTAAATGCGACACTTCCTTGCAAGGAAATAGCGTTTGCAGATGTCTACGTATCGTAGCAATAGAGTTCAAATGCTTCTTAAAACGCGATATCGCATCTCATTTCTATGTTTCATGGTAAGATATAATATGATTTGCGGAGTATTATGTATTCCTCGTCTACACTTCAAATGAATGTAAATGCGACACTTCCTTGCAAGGAAATAGCGTTTGCAAATGTCTACCTATCGTAGCAGTAGTGTTCTAATGCTCCTTAGAACGCGATGTCGCATCTCATTTCTATGTTTCATGGTAAGATATAATATGATTTGCGAAGTGTTAGGTATTCCTCGTCTACACTTCAAATGAATGTAAATGCGACACTTCCTTGCAAGGAAATAGCGTTTGCAGATGTCTACGTGTCGTAGCAATAGAGTTCTTATGATTCTTAAAACGCGATATCGCATGTCATTTCTATGTTTCATGGTAAGGTATAATATGATTTGCGAAGTGTTATGTATTCCTCGTCTGCACTTCAAATGAATGTAAGTGCGACACTTCCTTGTAAGGAAATAGCGTTTGCAGATGTCTACGTATCGTAGCAATAGAGTTCAAATGCTTCTTAAAACGCGATATCGCATCTCATTTCTATGTTTCATGGTAAGATATAATATGATTTGCGGAGTATTATGTATTCCTCGTCTACACTTCAAATGAATGTAAATGCGACACTTCCTTGCAAGGAAATAGCGTTTGCAAATGTCTACCTATCGTAGCAGTAGTGTTCTAATGCTCCTTAGAACGCGATGTCGCATCTCATTTCTATGTTTCATGGTAAGATATAATATGATTTGCGAAGTGTTAGGTATTCCTCGTCTACACTTCAAATGAATGTAAATGCGACACTTCCTTGCAAGGAAATAGCGTTTGCAGATGTCTACGTGTCGTAGCAATAGAGTTCTTATGATTCTTAAAACGCGATATCGCATGTCATTTCTATGTTTCATGGTAAGGTATAATATGATTTGCGAAGTGTTATGTATTCCTCGTCTGCACTTCAAATGAATGTAAGTGCGACACTTCCTTGTAAGGAAATAGCGTTTGCAGATGTCAACCTATCGTAGCAATAGAGTTCTAATGCTTCTTAAAACGCGATATCTCATCTCATATCTATGTTTCATGGTAAGATTTAATATGATTTGCGAAGTGTTATGTATTCCTCGTCTACACTTCAAATGAATGTAAATGCTACACTTCCTTGCAAGGAAATAGCGTTTGCAGATGTCTACGTATCGTAGCAATAGAGTTCTTATGATTTTTAAAACGCGATATCGCATCTCATTTCTATGCTTCATGGTAAGATATAATATGATTTGCGAAGTGTCATGTATTCCTCGTCTACACTTCAAATGAATGTAAATGCGACACTTCCTTGCAAGGAAATAGCGTTTGCAGATGTCTACGTATCGTAGCAATAGAGTTCTTATGATTTTTAAAACGCGATATCGCATCTCATTTCTATGCTTCATGGTAAGATATAATATGATTTGCGAAGTGTCATGTATTCCTCGTCTACACTTCAAATAAATGTAAATGCGACACTTCCTTGCAAGGAAATTGCGTTTGCAAACGTCTACCTGCCGTAGCAATAGAGTTCTAATGCTTCTTAAAACCAGATATTGCATCTCATACCTATGTTTCATGATAAGATATAATATTCATTGCGAAGTGTTATGCATTCCTCGTCTACGATTCATATGAATGTATATGCGACACTTCCTTGCAAGGAAATAGCGTTTGCAGATGTCTACGTATCGTAGCAATAGAGTTCTTATGATTCTTAAAACGCGATCTCGCATCTCATTTCTATGTTTCATAGTGAGATATAATATGATTTGCGAAGTGTTATGTATTCCTCGTCTACACTTCAAATCAATGTAAATGCGACACTTCCTTGCAAGGAAATAGCGTTTGCAGATGTCTACGTATCGTAGCAATAGAGTTCTAATGCTTCTTAAAACGCGATATCGCATCTCATTTCTATGTTTCATGGTAAGATATAAAATGATTTCCGAAGTGTTATGTATTCCTCGTCTACACTTCAAATGAATGTAAATGCGACACTTCCTTGCAAGGAAATAGCGTTTGCGAATATCTACCTATCATAGCAATAGTGTTCTAATGCTTCTTAAAACGCGATATCGCATCTCATCTCTATGTTTCATGGTAAGATATAATATGATTTGCGAAGTGTTATGTATTCCTCGTCTACACTTCAAATGAATGTAAATGCGACACTTCCTTGCAAGGAAATAGCGTTTGCAGATGTCTACGTATCGTAGCAATAGAGTTCAAATGCTTCTTAAAACGCGATATCGCATCTCATTTCTATGTTTCATGGTAAGATATAATATGATTTGCGAAGTGTTATGTATTCCTCGTCTACACTTCAAATGAATGTAAATGCGACACTTCCTTGCAAGGAAATAGCGTTTGCGAATGTCTACCAATCATAGCAATAGTGTTCTAATGCTTCTTAAAACGCGATATCGCATCTCATCTCTATGTTTCATGGTAAGATATAATATGATTTGCGAAGTGTTATGTACTCCTAGTCTACACTTCAAATGAATGTAAATGCGAAACTTCCTTGCAAGGAAATAGCGTTTGCAGATGTCTACGAATCGAAGCAATAGAGTTCAAATGCTTCTTAAAACGCGATATCGCATCTCATTTCTATGCTTCATGGTAAGATATATTATGATTTGCGAAGTGTTATGTATTCCTCGCCTACTCTTCAAATGAATGTAAATGCAACACTTCCTTGCAAGGAAATAGCGTTTGCAGATGTCTACGTATCGTAGCAATAGAGTTCTTATGATTTTTAAAACGCGATATCGCATCTCATTTCTATGCTTCATGGTAAGATATAATATGATTTGCGAAGTGTCATGTATTCCTCGTCTACACTTCAAATGAATGTAAATGCGACACTTCCTTGCAAGGAAATAGCGTTTGCGAATATCTACCTATCATAGCAATAGTGTTCTAATGCTTCTTAAAACGCGATATCGCATCTCATCTCTATGTTTCATGGTAAGATATAATATGATTTGCGAAGTGTTATGTATTCCTCGTCTACACTTCAAATGAATGTAAATGCGACACTTCCTTGCAAGGAAATAGCGTTTGCAGATGTCTACGTATCGTAGCAATAGAGTTCAAATGCTTCTTAAAACGCGATATCGCATCTCATTTCTATGTTTCATGGTAAGATATAATATGATTTGCGAAGTGTTATGTATTCCTCGTCTACACTTCAAATGAATGTAAATGCGACACTTCCTTGCAAGGAAATAGCGTTTGCGAATGTCTACCTATCATAGCAATAGTGTTCTAATGCTTCTTAAAACGCGATATCGCATCTCATCTCTATGTTTCATGGTAAGATATAATATGATTTGCGAAGTGTTATGTACTCCTAGTCTACACTTCAAATGAATGTAAATGCGAAACTTCCTTGCAAGGAAATAGCGTTTGCAGATGTCTACGAATCGAAGCAATAGTGTTCAAATGCTTCTTAGAACGCGATATCGCATCTCATTTCTATGCTTCATGGTAAGATATATTATGATTTGCGAAGTGTTATGTATTCCTCGCCTACTCTTCAAATGAATGTAAATGCAACACTTCCTTGCAAGGAAATAGCGTTTGCAGATGTCTACGTATCGTAGCAATAGAGTTCTTATGATTTTTAAAACGCGATATCGCATCTCATTTCTATGCTTCATGGTAAGATATAATATGATTTGCGAAGTGTCATGTATTCCTCGTCTACACTTCAAATAAATGTAAATGCGACACTTCCTTGCAAGGAAATAGCGTTTGCAAACGTCTACCTACCGTAGCAATAGAGTTCTAATGCTTCTTAAAACCAGATATTGCATCTCATACCTATGTTTCATGATAAGATATAATATTCATTGCGAAGTGTTATGCATTCCTCGTCTACGATTCATATGAATGTATATGCGACACTTCCTTGCAAGGAAATAGCGTTTGCAGATGTCTACGTATCGTAGCAATAGAGTTCTTATGATTCTTAAAACGCGATCTCGCATCTCATTTCTATGTTTCATAGTGAGATATAATATGATTTGCGAAGTGTTATGTATTCCTCGTCTACACTTCAAATCAATGTAAATGCGACACTTCCTTGCAAGGAAATAGCGTTTGCAGATGTCTACGTATCGTAGCAATAGAGTTCTAATGCTTCTTAAAACGCGATATCGCATCTCATTTCTATGTTTCATGGTAAGATATAAAATGATTTCCGAAGTGTTATGTATTCCTCGTCTACACTTCAAATGAATGTAAATGCGACACTTCCTTGCAAGGAAATAGCGTTTGCGAATATCTACCTATCATAGCAATAGTGTTCTAATGCTTCTTAAAACGCGATATCGCATCTCATCTCTATGTTTCATGGTAAGATATAATATGATTTGCGAAGTGTTATGTATTCCTCGTCTACACTTCAAATGAATGTAAATGCGACACTTCCTTGCAAGGAAATAGCGTTTGCAGATGTCTACGTATCGTAGCAATAGAGTTCAAATGCTTCTTAAAACGCGATATCGCATCTCATTTCTATGTTTCATGGTAAGATATAATATGATTTGCGAAGTGTTATGTATTCCTCGTCTACACTTCAAATGAATGTAAATGCCACACTTCCTTGCAAGGAAATAGCGTTTGCGAATGTCTACCAATCATAGCAATAGTGTTCTAATGCTTCTTAAAACGCGATATCGCATCTCATCTCTATGTTTCATGGTAAGATATAATATGATTTGCGAAGTGTTATGTACTCCTAGTCTACACTTCAAATGAATGTAAATGCGAAACTTCCTTGCAAGGAAATAGCGTTTGCAGATGTCTACGAATCGAAGCAATAGAGTTCAAATGCTTCTTAAAACGCGATATCGCATCTCATTTCTATGCTTCATGGTAAGATATATTATGATTTGCGAAGTGTTATGTATTCCTCGCCTACTCTTCAAATGAATGTAAATGCAACACTTCCTTGCAAGGAAATAGCGTTTGCAGATGTCTACGTATCGTAGCAATAGAGTTCTTATGATTTTTAAAACGCGATATCGCATCTCATTTCTATGCTTCATGGTAAGATATAATATGATTTGCGAAGTGTCATGTATTCCTCGTCTACACTTCAAATGAATGTAAATGCGACACTTCCTTGCAAGGAAATAGCGTTTGCGAATATCTACCTATCATAGCAATAGTGTTCTAATGCTTCTTAAAACGCGATATCGCATCTCATCTCTATGTTTCATGGTAAGATATAATATGATTTGCGAAGTGTTATGTATTCCTCGTCTACACTTCAAATGAATGTAAATGCGACACTTCCTTGCAAGGAAATAGCGTTTGCAGATGTCTACGTATCGTAGCAATAGAGTTCAAATGCTTCTTAAAACGCGATATCGCATCTCATTTCTATGTTTCATGGTAAGATATAATATGATTTGCGAAGTGTTATGTATTCCTCGTCTACACTTCAAATGAATGTAAATGCGACACATCCTTGCAAGGAAATAGCGTTTGCGAATGTCTACCTATCATAGCAATAGTGTTCTAATGCTTCTTAAAACGCGATATCGCATCTCATCTCTATGTTTCATGGTAAGATATAATATGATTTGCGAAGTGTTATGTACTCCTAGTCTACACTTCAAATGAATGTAAATGCGAAACTTCCTTGCAAGGAAATAGCGTTTGCAGATGTCTACGAATCGAAGCAATAGAGTTCAAATGCTTCTTAAAACGCGATATCGCATCTCATTTCTATGCTTCATGGTAAGATATATTATGATTTGCGAAGTGTTATGTATTCCTCGCCTACTCTTCAAATGAATGTAAATGCAACACTTCCTTGCAAGGAAATAGCGTTTGCAGATGTCTACGTATCGTAGCAATAGAGTTCTTATGATTTTTAAAACGCGATATCGCATCTCATTTCTATGCTTCATGGTAAGATATAATATGATTTGCGAAGTGTCATGTATTCCTCGTCTACACTTCAAATAAATGTAAATGCGACACTTCCTTGCAAGGAAATAGCGTTTGCAAACGTCTACCTACCGTAGCAATAGAGTTCTAATGCTTCTTAAAACCAGATATTGCATCTCATACCTATGTTTCATGATAAGATATAATATTCATTGCGAAGTGTTATGCATTCCTCGTCTACGATTCATATGAATGTAAATGCGACACTTCCTTGCAAGGAAATAGCGTTTGCAGATGTCTACGTATCGTAGCAATAGAGTTCTTATGATTCTTAAAACGCGTTATCGCATCTCATTTCTATGTTTCATGGTAAGATATAATATGATTTGCGAAGTGTTATGTATTCCTCGTCTACACTTCAAATCAATGTAAATGCGACACTTCCTTGCAAGGAAATAGCGTTTGCAGATGTCTACGTATCGTAGCAATAGAGTTCTAATGCTTCTTAAAACGCGATATCGCATCTCAGTTCTATGTTTCATGGTAAGATATAATATTCATTGCGAAGTGTTATGCATTCCTCGTCTACGATTGAAATGAATGTAAATGCGACACTTCCTTGCAAGGAAATAGCGTTTGCAGATGTCTACGTATCGTAGCAATAGAGTTCAAATGCTTCTTAAAACGCGATATCGCATCTCATTTCTATGTTTCATGGTAAGATATAATATGATTTGCGGAGTATTATGTATTCCTCGTCTACACTTCAAATGAATGTAAATGCGACACTTCCTTGCAAGGAAATAGCGTTTGCAAATGTCTACCTATCGTAGCAGTAGTGTTCTAATGCTCCTTAGAACGCGATGTCGCATCTCATTTCTATGTTTCATGGTAAGATATAATATGATTTGCGAAGTATCATGTATTCCTCGTCTACACTCCAAATGAATGTAAATGCGACTCTTCCTTGCAAGGAAATAGCGTTTGCAGATGTCTACGTATCGAAGCAATAGAGTTCATATGATTCTTAAAACGCGATATCGCATCTCATTTCTATGTTTCATGGTAAGATATAACATGATTTGCGAAGTATCATGTATTCCTCGTCTACACTTCAAATGAATGTGAATGCGATACTTCCTCACTAGGAAATAGCGTTTGCAGATGTCTACGTATCGTAGCAATAGCTTTTTAATGCTTCTTAAAACGCGATATCGAATCTCATTTCTATGTTTCATGGTAAGATGTAATATGATTTGCGAAGTGTTATGTATTCCTCGTCTACACTTCAAATGAATGTAAATGCGACACTTCCTTGCATGGAAATAGCGATTGCAGATGTCTACGTCTCGTAGCAATAGAGTTCATATGATTCTTAAAACGCGATATCGCATCTCATTTCTATGTTTCATGGTAAGATATAACATGATTTGCGAAGTGTTATGTATTCCTTGTCTACACTTCAAATGAATGTGAATGCGATACTTCCTCGCTAGGAAATAGCGTTTGCAGATGTCTACGTATCGTAGCAATAGCTTCCTTATGCTTCTTAAATCGCGATGTCGAATCGCATTTCTATGTTTCATGGTAAGATATAATATGTTTTGCGAAGTGTCATGTATTCCTCGTCTACACTTCAAATGAATGTAAATGCGACACTTCCTTGCAAGGAAATAGCGTTTGCAGATGTCTACGTATCGTAGCAATAGAGTTCTAATGCTTCTTAAAACGCGAAATCGCATCTCATTTCTATGTTTCATGGTAAGATATAATATGATTTGCGAAGTGTTATGTACTCCTCGTCTACACATCAACTAAATGTAAATGCGCACTTCCTTGCAAGGAAATAGCGTTTGCAGATGTCAATGTATCGTAGCAATAGAGTTCTTATGATTCTTAAAACGCGATATCGCATCTCATTTCTACGTTTCATGGTAAGATATAATATGATTTGCGAAGTTTCATGTATTTCTCGTCTACACTTCAAATGAATGTAAATGCGACACTTCCTTGCTAGGAAATAGCGTCTGCAGATGTCTAGGTATCGTAGCAATAGAGTTCTAATGCTTCTTAAAACGCGATATCGCATCTCATTTCTATGTTTCATGGTAAAATATAATATGATTTGCGAAGTGTTATGTATTCCTCGTCTACACTTCAAGTGAATGTAAATGCGACACTTCCTTGCAAGGAAATAGCGATTGCAGATGTCTACGTCTCGTAGCAATAGAGCTCATATGATTCTTAAAACGCGATATCGCATCTCATTTCTATGTTTCATGGTAAGATATAACATGATTTGCGAAGTGTTATGTATTCCTTGTCTACACTACAAATGAATGTGAATGCGATACTTCCTCGCTAGGAAATTGCGTTTGCAGATGTCTACGTATCGTAGCAATAGCTTTCTAATGCTTCTTAAAACGCGATATCGAATCTCATTTCTATGTTTCATGGTGAGATACAATATGATTTGCGAAGTGTCATGTATTCTTCGCCTACACTTCAAATGAATGTAAATGCGACACTTCCTTGCTAGGAAATAGCGTTTGCAGATGTCTACGTATCGAAGCCATAGAGTTCAAATGCTTCTTAAAACGAGATATTGCATCTCATATCTATGTTTCCTGATAAGATATAATATTCATTGCGACGTGTTATGCATTCCTCGTCTACGATTCAAATGAATGTAAATGCGACATTTCCTTGCAAGGAAATAGCGTTTGCAGAAGTCTACGTATCGTAGCAATAGAGTTCTAATGCTTCTTAAAAAGCGATGTCGAACCTCATTTCTATGTTTCATGGTAAGATATAATATGATTTGCGAAGTGTTATGTATTCCTTGTCTACGATTCAAATGAATGTAAATGCGACACTTCCTTGCTAGGAAATAGCGATTGCAGAAGTCTACGTATCGTAGCAATAGAGTTCTAATGCTTCTTAAAACGCGATATCGCATCTCATTTCTATGTTTCATGGCAAGATGTAATATTATTTGCGAAGTGTTATGTATTCCTCGCCTATACTTCAAATGAATGTAAATGCGAGACTTCTTTGCTAGGAAATAGCGTTTGCAAATGTCTACCTATCGTAGCAATAGTGTTCTAATGCTTCTTAAAACGCGATATCGTATCTCATTTCTATGTTTCATGGTAAGATATAATATGATGTGCGAAGTGTTATGTATTCCTCGTCTACAAATCAACTAAATGTAAGTGCGCACTTCCTTGCAAGGAAATAGCGTTTGCAGATGTCAACGTATCGTAGCAATAGAGTTCTTATGATTCTTAAAACGCGATATCGCATCTCATTTCTATGTTTCATGGTAAGATATAATATGATTTGCGAAGTGTTATGTATTCCTCGTCTACACTTCAAATGAATGTAAATGCGACACTTCCTTGCTAGGAAATAGCGTTTGCTGATGTCTACGTATCGAAGCAATAGAGTTCAAATGCTTCTTAAAACGAGATATTGCATCTCATATCTATGTTTCCTGATAAGATATAATATTCATTGCGATGTGTAATGCATTCCTCGTTTACGATTCAAATGAATGTAAATGCGACACTTCCTTGCGAGGAAATAGCGATTGCAGATGTCTAGGTATCGTAGCAATAGAGTTCTTATGATTCTTAAAACGCGATATCGCATCTCATTTCTATGTTTCATGGTAAGATATAATATGAATTGCGAAGTATCATGTATTCCTCGTCCACACTTCAAATGAATGTAAATGCGACACTTCCTTGCTAGGAAATAGCGTCTGCAGATGTCTAGGTATCGTAGCAATAGAGTTCTTATGATTCTTAAAACGCGATATCGCATCTCAATTCTATGTTTCATGGTAAGATATAATATGATTTGCGAAGTGTTATGTATTCCTCGTCTACACTTCAAATGAATGTAAATGCGACACTTCCTTGCAAGGAAATAGCGTTTGCAAATGTCTACCTATCGTAGCAGTAGTGTTCTAATGCTTCTTAGAACGCGACGTCTCATTTCATTTCTATGTTTCATGGTAAGATATAATATGATTTGCGAAGTGTTATGTATTCCTCGTCTACACTTCAAATCAATGTAAATGCGACACTTCCTTGCAAGGAAATAGCGTTTGCAGATGTCTAGGTATCGTAGCAATAGAGTTCTTATGATTCTTAAAACGCGATATCGCATCTCATTTCTATGTTTCATGGTAAGATATAATATGAATTGCGAAGTATCATGTATTCCTCGTCCACACTTCAAATGAATGTAAATGCGACACTTCCTTGCTAGGAAATAGCGTCTGCAGATGTCTAGGTATCGTAGCAATAGAGTTCTAATGCTTCTTCAAACGCGATATCGCATATCAATTCTATGTTTCATGGTAAGATATAATATGATTTGCGATGTGTTATGTATTCCTCGTCTACACTTCAAATGAATGTTAATGCGACACTTCCTTGCAAGGAAATAGCGATTGCAGATGTCTACGTCTCGTAGCAATAGAGTTCATATGATGCTTAAAACGCGATACCGCATCTCATTTCTATGTTTCATGGTAAGATATAACATGATTTGCGAAGTGTTATGTATTCCTTGTCTACGATTCAAATGAATGTAAATGCGACACTTCCTTGCAAGGAAATAGCGTTTGCAGATGTCAACGTATCGTAGCAATAGAGTTCTTATGATTCTTAAAACGCGATATCGCATCTCTTTTCTATGTTTCATGGTAAGATATAATATGATTTGCGAAGTGTTATGTATTCCTCGTCTACACTTCAAATGAATGTAAATGCGACACTTCTTTGCTAGGAAATAGCGTTTGCAGATGTCTACGTATCGTAGCAATAGAGTTCCCATGATTCTTAAAACGCGACATCGCATCTCATTTCTATGTTTCATGGTAAGATATAATATGATTTGCGAAGTGTTGTGTATTCCTCGTCTACACTTCAAATGAATGTAAATGCGACACTTCCTTGCAAGGAAATAGCGTTTGCAAATGTCTACCTATCGTAGCAGTAGTGTTCTAATGCTTCTTAGAACGCGACGTCGCATCTCATTTCTATGTTTCATGGTAAGATATAATATGATTTGCGAAGTGTTATGTATTCCTCGTCTACCCTTCAAATGAATGTAAATGCGACACTTCCTTGCAAGGAAATAGCGTTTGCAGATGTCTACGTATCGTAGCAATAGAGTTCTTATGATTCTCAAAACGCGATATCGCATCTCATTTCTATGTTTCATGGTAAGATATAATATGATTTGCGAAGTGTTATGTATTCCTCGTCCACACTTCAAATGAATGTAAATGCGACACTTCCTTGCTAGGAAATAGCGTCTGCAGATGTCTAGGTATCGTAGCAATAGAGTTCTTATGATTCTTAAAACGCGATATCGCATCTCAATTCTATGTTTCATGGTAAGATATAATATGATTTGCGAAGTGTTATGTATTCCTCGTCTACACTTCAAATGAATGTAAATGCGACACTTCCTTGCAAGGAAATAGCGTTTGCAAATGTCTACCTATCGTAGCAGTAGTGTTCTAATGCTTCTTAGAACGCGACGTCGCATCTCATTTCTATGTTTCATGGTAAGATATAATATGATTTGCGAAGTGTTATGTATTCCTCGTCTACACTTCAAATCAATGTAAATGCGACACTTCCTTGCAAGGAAATAGCGTTTGCAGATGTCTAGGTATCGTAGCAATAGAGTTCTTATGATTCTTAAAACGCGATATCGCATCTCATTTCTATGTTTCATGGTAAGATATAATATGAATTGCGAAGTATCATGTATTCCTCGTCCACACTTCAAATGAATGTAAATGCGACACTTCCTTGCTAGGAAATAGCGTCTGCAGATGTCTAGGTATCGTAGCAATAGAGTTCTAATGCTTCTTCAAACGCGATATCGCATATCAATTCTATGTTTCATGGTAAGATATAATATGATTTGCGATGTGTTATGTATTCCTCGTCTACACTTCAAATGAATGTTAATGCGACACTTCCTTGCAAGGAAATAGCGATTGCAGATGTCTACGTCTCGTAGCAATAGAGTTCATATGATGCTTAAAACGCGATACCGCATCTCATTTCTATGTTTCATGGTAAGATATAACATGATTTGCGAAGTGTTATGTATTCCTTGTCTACGATTCAAATGAATGTAAATGCGACACTTCCTTGCAAGGAAATAGCGTTTGCAGATGTCAACGTATCGTAGCAATAGAGTTCTTATGATTCTTAAAACGCGATATCGCATCTCTTTTCTATGTTTCATGGTAAGATATAATATGATTTGCGAAGTGTTATGTATTCCTCGTCTACACTTCAAATGAATGTAAATGCGACACTTCTTTGCTAGGAAATAGCGTTTGCAGATGTCTACGTATCGTAGCAATAGAGTTCCCATGATTCTTAAAACGCGACATCGCATCTCATTTCTATGTTTCATGGTAAGATATAATATGATTTGCGAAGTGTTGTGTATTCCTCGTCTACACTTCAAATGAATGTAAATGCGACACTTCCTTGCAAGGAAATAGCGTTTGCAAATGTCTACCTATCGTAGCAGTAGTGTTCTAATGCTTCTTAGAACGCGACGTCGCATCTCATTTCTATGTTTCATGGTAAGATATAATATGATTTGCGAAGTGTTATGTATTCCTCGTCTACCCTTCAAATGAATGTAAATGCGACACTTCCTTGCAAGGAAATAGCGTTTGCAGATGTCTACGTATCGTAGCAATAGAGTTCTTATGATTCTCAAAACGCGATATCGCATCTCATTTCTATGTTTCATGGTAAGATATAATATGATTTGCGAAGTGTTATGTATTCCTCGTCTACACTTCAAATGAATGTAAATGCGACACTTCCTTGCAAGGAAATAGCGTTTGCAGATGTCTACGTATCGTAGCAATAGAGTTCTTATGATTCTCAAAACGCGATATCGCATCTCATTTCTATGTTTCATGGTAAGATATAATATGATTTGCGAAGTGTTATGTATTCCTCGTCCACACTTCAAATGAATGTAAATGCGACACTTCCTTGCTAGGAAATAGCGTCTGCAGATGTCTAGGTATCGTAGCAATAGAGTTCTTATGATTCTTAAAACGCGATATCGTATCTCAATTCTATGTTTCATGGTAAGATATAATATGATTTGCGAAGTGTTATGTATTCCTCGTCTACACTTCAAATGAATGTAAATGCGACACTTCCTTGCAAGGAAATAGCGTTTGCAAATGTCTACCTATCGTAGCAGTAGTGTTCTAATGCTTCTTAGAACGCGACGTCGCATCTCATTTCTATGTTTCATGGTAAGATATAATATGATTTGCGAAGTGTTATGTATTCCTCGTCTACACTTCAAATCAATGTAAATGCGACACTTCCTTGCAAGGAAATAGCGTTTGCAGATGTCTAGGTATCGTAGCAATAGAGTTCTTATGATTCTTAAAACGCGATATCGCATCTCATTTCTATGTTTCATGGTAAGATATAATATGAATTGCGAAGTATCATGTATTCCTCGTCCACACTTCAAATGAATGTAAATGCGACACTTCCTTGCTAGGAAATAGCGTCTGCAGATGTCTAGGTATCGTAGCAATAGAGTTCTAATGCTTCTTCAAACGCGATATCGCATATCAATTCTATGTTTCATGGTAAGATATAATATGATTTGCGATGTGTTATGTATTCCTCGTCTACACTTCAAATGAATGTTAATGCGACACTTCCTTGCAAGGAAATAGCGATTGCAGATGTCTACGTCTCGTAGCAATAGAGTTCATATGATGCTTAAAACGCGATACCGCATCTCATTTCAATGTTTCATGGTAAGATATAACATGATTTGCGAAGTGTTATGTATTCCTTGTCTACGATTCAAATGAATGTAAATGCGACACTTCCTTGCAAGGAAATAGCGTTTGCAGATGTCAACGTATCGTAGCAATAGAGTTCTTATGATTCTTAAAACGCGATATCGCATCTCTTTTCTATGTTTCATGGTAAGATATAATATGATTTGCGAAGTGTTATGTATTCCTCGTCTACACTTCAAATGAATGTAAATGCGACACTTCTTTGCTAGGAAATAGCGTTTGCAGATGTCTACGTATCGTAGCAATAGAGTTCCCATGATTCTTAAAACGCGACATCGCATCTCATTTCTATGTTTCATGGTAAGATATAATATGATTTGCGAAGTGTTGTGTATTCCTCGTCTACACTTCAAATGAATGTAAATGCGACACTTCCTTGCAAGGAAATAGCGTTTGCAAATGTCTACCTATCGTAGCAGTAGTGTTCTAATGCTTCTTAGAACGCGACGTCGCATCTCATTTCTATGTTTCATGGTAAGATATAATATGATTTGCGAAGTGTTATGTATTCCTCGTCTACCCTTCAAATGAATGTAAATGCGACACTTCCTTGCAAGGAAATAGCGTTTGCAGATGTCTACGTATCGTAGCAATAGAGTTCTTATGATTCTCAAAACGCGATATCGCATCTCATTTCTATGTTTCATGGTAAGATATAATATGATTTGCGAAGTGTTATGTATTCCTCGTCTACACTTCAAATGAATGTAAATGCGACACTTCCTTGCAAGGAAATAGCGTTTGCAAATGTCTAGCTATCGTAGCAGTAGTGTTCTAATGCTTCTTAGAACGCGATGTCGCATCTCATTTCTATGTTTCATGGTAAGATATAATATGATTTGCGAAGTGTTATGTATTCCTCGTCTACACTTCAAATGAATGTAAATGCGACACTTCCTTGCAAGGAAATAGCGTTTGCAGATGTCTACGTATCGAAGCAATAGAGTTCAAATGCTTCTTAAAACGAGATATTGCATCTCATATCTATGTTTCATGATAAGATATAATATTCATTGCGACGTGTTATGCATTCCTCGTCTACGATTCAAATGAATGTAAATGCGACACTTCCTTGCGAGGAAATAGCGTTTGCAGATGTCTAGGTATCGTAGCAATAGAGTTCTTATGATTCTTAAAACGCGATATCGCATCTCATTTCTATGTTTCATGGTAAGATATAATATGAATTGCGAAGTATCATGTATTCCTCGTCCACACTTCAAATGAATGTAAATGCGACACTTCCTTGCTAGGAAATAGCGTCTGCAGATGTCTAGGTATCGTAGCAATAGAGTTCTAATGCTTCTTCAAACGCGATATCGCATCTCAATTCTATGTTTCATGGTAGGATATAATATGATTTGCGAAGTGTTATGTATTCCTCGTCTACACTTCAAATGAATGTAAATGCGACACTTCCTTGCAAGGAAATAGCGATTGCAGATGTCTACGTCTGGTAGCAATAGAGTTCATATGATTCTTAAAACGCGATATCGCATCTCATTTCTATGTTTCATGGTAAGATATAACATGATTTGCGAAGTGTTATGCATTCCTTGTCTACGATTCAAATGAATGTAAATGCGACACTTCCTTGCAAGGAAATAGCGTTTGCAGATGTCAACGTATCGTAGCAATAGAGATCTTATGATTCTTAAAACGCGATATCGCATCTCATTTCTATGTTTCATGGTAAGATATAATATGATTTGCGAAGTGTTATGTATTCCTCGTCTACACTTCAAATGAATGCAAATGCGACACTTCTTTGCAAGGAAATATCGTTTGCAGATGTCTACGTATCTTAGCAATAGAGTTCCTATGATCCTTAAAACGCGATATTGCATCTCATTTCTATGTTTCATGGTAAGATATAATATGATTTGCGAAGTGTTATGTATTCCTCGTCTACACTTCAAATGAATGTAAATGCGACACACCCATGCAAGGAAATAGCGTTTGCAAATGTCTACCTATCGTAGCAGTAGTGTTCTAATGCTTCTTAGAACGCGATGTCGCATCTCATTTCTATGTTTCCTGATAAGATATAATATTCATTGCGATGTGTTATGCATTCCTCGTCTACGATTCAAATGAATGTAAATGCGACACTTCCTTCCGAGGAAATAGCGTTTGCAGATGTCTAGGTATCGTAGCAATAGAGTTCTTATGATTCTTAAAACGCGATATCGCATCTCATTTCTATGTTTCATGGTAAGATATAATATGATTTGCGAAGTATCATGTATTCCTCGTCTACACTTCAAATGAATGTAAATGCGACACTTCCTTGCTAGGAAATAGCGTCTGCAGATGTCTAGGTATCGTAGCAATAGAGTTCTAATGCTTCTTAAAACGCGATATCGCATCTCAATTCTATGTTTCATGGTAAGATATAATATGATTTGAGAAGTGTTATGTATTCCTCGTCTACACTTCAAATGAATATAAATGCGACACTTCCTTGCAAGGAAATAGCGACTGCAGATGTCTACGTCTCGTAGCAATAGAGTTCCTATGATTCTTAAAACGCGATACCGCATCTCATTTCTATGTTTCATGGTAAGATATAACATGATTTGCGAAGTGTTATGTATTCCTTGTCTACGATTCAAATGAATGTAAATGCGATACTTCCTTGCAAGGAAATAGCGTTTGCAGATGTCAACGTATCGTAGCAATAGAGTTCTTATGATTCTCAAAACGCGATATCGCACCTCATTTCTATGTTTCATGGTAAGATATAATATGATTCGCGAAGTGTTATGTATTCCTCGTCTACACTTCAGATGAATGTAAATGCGACACTTCCTTGCAAGGAAATAGCGTTTGCAAATGTCTACCTATCGTAGCAGTAGTGTTCTAATGCTTCTTAGAACGCGATGTCGCATCTCATTTCTATGTTTCATGGTAAGATATAATATGATTTGCGAATTGTTATGTATTCCTCGTCTACACTTCAAATGAATGTAAATGCGACACTTCCTTGCAAGGAAATAGCGTTTGCAGATGTCTACGTATCTTAGCAATAGAGTTCCTATGATCCTTAAAACGCGATATCGCATCTCATTTCTATGTTTCATGGTAAGATATAATATGATTTGCGAAGTGTTATGTATTCCTCGTCTACACTTCAAATGAATGTAAATGCGACACACCCATGCAAGGAAATAGCGTTTGCAAATGTCTACCTATCGTAGCAGTAGTGTTCTAATGCTTCTTAGAACGCGATGTCGCATCTCATTTCTATGTTTCCTGATAAGATATAATATTCATTGCGATGTGTTATGCATTCCTCGTCTACGATTCAAATGAATGTAAATGCGACACTTCCTTCCGAGGAAATAGCGTTTGCAGATGTCTAGGTATCGTAGCAATAGAGTTCTTATGATTCTTAAAACGCGATATCGCATCTCATTTCTATGTTTCATGGTAAGATATAATATGATTTGCGAAGTATCATGTATTCCTCGTCTACACTTCAGATGAATGTAAATGCGACACTTCCTTGCAAGGAAATAGCGTTTGCAAATGTCTACCTATCGTAGCAGTAGTGTTCTAATGCTTCTGAGAACGCGATGTCGCATCTCATTTCTATGTTTCATGGTAAGATATAATATGATTTGCGAATTGTTATGTATTCCTCGTCTACACTTCAAATGAATGTAAATGCGACACTTCCTTGCAAGGAAATAGCGTTCGCAGATGTCTACGTATCGGAGCAATAGAGTTCAAATGCTTCTTAAAACGAGATATTGCATCTCATATCTATGTTTCATGATAAGATATAATATTCATTGCGAAGTGTTATGTATTCCTTGTCTACACTTCAAATGAATGTGAATGCGATACTTCCTCGCTAGGAAATAGCGTTTGCAGATGTCTACGTATCGTAGCAATAGCTTTCTTATGCTTCTTAAAACGCGATGTCGAATCGCATTTCTATGTTTCATGGTAAGATATAATATGTTTTGCGAAGTGTCATGTATTCCTCGTCTACACTTCAAATGAATGTAAATGCGACACTTCCTTGCAAGGAAATAGCGTTTGCAGATGTCTACGTATCGTAGCAATAGAGTTCTAATGCTTCTTAAAACGCGAAATCGCATCTCATTTCTATGTTTCATGGTAAGATATAATATGATTTGCGAAGTGTTATGTACTCCTCGTCTACACATCAACTAAATGTAAATCCGCACTTCCTTGCAAGGATATAGCGTTTGCAGATGTCAATGTATCGTAGCAATAGAGTTCTTATGATTCTTAAAACGCGATATCGCATCTCATTTCTATGTTTCATGGTAAGATATAACATGATTTGCGAAGTGTTATGTATTCCTTGTCTACACTACAAATGAATGTGAATGCGATACTTCCTCGCTAGGAACTTGCGTTTGCAGATGTCTACGTATCGTAGCAATAGCTTTCTATTGCTTCTTAAAACGCGATATCGAATCTCATTTCTATGTTTCATGGTGAGATACAATATGATTTGCGAAGTGTCATGTATTCCTCGCCTACACTTCAAATGAATGTAAATGCGACACTTCCTTGCTAGGAAATAGCGTTTGCAGATGTCTACGTATCGAAGCCATAGAGTTCAAATGCTTCTTAAACGAGATATTGCATCTCATATCTATGTTTCCTGATAAGATATAATATTCATTGCGACGTGTTATGCATTCCTCGTCTACGATTCAAATGAATGTAAATGCGACATTTCCTTGCAAGGAAATAGCGTTTGCAGAAGTCTACGTATCGTAGCAATAGAGTTCTAATGCTTCTTAAAAAGCGATGTCGAACCTCATTTCTATGTTTCATGGTAAGATATAATATGATTTGCGAAGTGTTATGTATTCCTAGTCTACGATTCAAATGAATGTAAATGCGACACTTCCTTGCTAGGAAATAGCGATTGCAGAAGTCTACGTATCGTAGCAATAGAGTTCTAATGCTTCTTAAAACGCGATATCGCATCTCATTTCTATGTTTCATGGCAAGATGTAATATTATTTGCGATGTGTTATGTATTCCTCGCCTATACTTCAAATGAATGTAAATGCGAGACTTCTTTGCTAGGAAATAGCGTTTGCAAATGTCTACCTATCGTAGCAATAGTGTTCTAATGCTTCTTAAAACGCGATATCGTATCTCATTTCTATGTTTCATGGTAAGATATAATATGATTTGCGAAGTGTTATGTATTCCTCGTCTACACATCAACTAAATGTAAGTGCGCACTTCCTTGCAAGGAAATAGCGTTTGCAGATGTCAACGTATCGTAGCAATAGAGTTCTTATGATTCTTAAAACGCGATATCGCATCTCATGTCTATGTTTCATGGTAAGATATAATATGATTTGCGAAGTGTTATGTATTCCTCGTCTACACTTCAAATGAATGTAAATGCGACACTTCCTTGCTAGGAAATAGCGTTTGCTGATGTCTACGTATCGAAGCAATAGAGTTCAAATGCTTCTTAAAACGAGATATTGCATCTCATATCTATGTTTCCTGATAAGATATAATATTCATTGCGATGTGTTATGCATTCCTCGTTTACGATTCAAATGAATGTAAATGCGACACTTCCTTGCGAGGAAATAGCGTTTGCAGATGTCTAGGTGTCGTAGCAATAGAGTTCTTATGATTCTTAAAACGCGATATCGCATCTCATTTCTATGTTTCATGGTAAGATATAATATGATTTGCGAAGTGTTATGTACTCCTCGTCTACACATCAACTAAATGTAAATGCGCTCTTCCTTGCAAGGAAATAGCGTTTGCAGATGTCAATGTATCGTAGCAATAGAGTTCTTATGATTCTTAAAACGCGATATCGCATCTCAATTCTATGTTTCATGGTAAGATATAATATGATTTGCGAAGTGTTATGTATTCCTCGTCTACACATCAACTAAATGTAAGTGCGCACTTCCTTGCAAGGAAATAGCGTTTGCAGATGTCAACGTATCGTAGCAATAGAGTTCTTATGATTCTTAAAACGCGATATCGCATCTCATTTCTATGTTTCATGGTAAGATATAATATGATTTGCGAAGTGTTATGTATTCCTCGTCTACACTTCAAATGAATGTAAATGCGACACTTCCTTGCTAGGAAATAGCGTTTGCAGATGTCTACGTATCGAAGCAATAGAGTTCAAATGCTTCTTAAAACGAGATATTGCATCTCATATTTATGTTTCCTGATAAGATATAATATTCATTGCGACGTGTTATGCATTCCTCGTCTACGATTCAAATGAATGTAAATGCGACACTTCCTTGCGAGGAAATAGCGTTTGCAGATGTCTAGGTATCGTAGCAATAGAGTTCTTATGATTCTTAAAACGCGATATCGCATCTCATTTCTATGTTTCATGGTAAGATATAATATGAATTGCGAAGTATCATGTATTCCTCGTCCACACTTCAAATGAATGTAAATGCGACACTTCCTTGCTAGGAAATAGCGTCTGCAGATGTCTAGGTATCGTAGCAATAGAGTTCTAATGCTTCTTCAAACGCGATATCGCATCTCAATTCTATGTTTCATGGTAGGATATAATATGATTTGCGAAGTGTTATGTATTCCTCGTCTACACTTCAAATGAATGTAAATGCGACACTTCCTTGCAAGGAAATAGCGATTGCAGATGTCTACGTCTGGTAGCAATAGAGTTCATATGATTCTTAAAACGCGATATCGCATCTCATTTCTATGTTTCATGGTAAGATATAACATGATTTGCGAAGTGTTATGCATTCCTTGTCTACGATTCAAATGAATGTAAATGCGACACTTCCTTGCAAGGAAATAGCGTTTGCAGATGTCAACGTATCGTAGCAATAGATTTCTTATGATTCTTAAAACGCGATATCGCATCTCATTTCTATGTTTCATGGTAAGATATAATATGATTTGCGAAGTTTTATGTATTCCTCGTCTACACTTCAAATGAATGCAAATGCGACACTTCTTTGCAAGGAAATATCGTTTGCAGATGTCTACGTATCTTAGCAATAGAGTTCCTATGATTCTTAAAACGCGATATCGCATCTCATTTCTATGTTTCATGGTAAGATATAATATGATTTGCGAAGTGTTATGTATTCCTCGTCTACACTTCAAATGAATGTAAATGCGACACACCCTTGCAAGGAAATAGCGTTTGCAAATGTCTACCTATTGTAGCAGTAGTGTTCTAATGCTTCTTAGAACGCGATGTCGCATCTCATTTCTATGTTTCCTGATAAGATATAATATTCATTGCGATGTGTTATGCATTCCTCGTCTACGATTCAAATGAATGTAAATGCGACACTTCCTTCCGAGGAAATAGCGTTTGCAGATGTCTAGGTATCGTAGCAATAGAGTTCTTATGATTCTTAAAACGCGATATCGCATCTCATTTCTATGTTTCATGGTAAGATATAATATGATTTGCGAAGTATCATGTATTCCTCGTCTACACTTCAAATGAATGTAAATGCGACACTTCCTTGCTAGGAAATAGCGTCTGCAGATGTCTAGGTATCGTAGCAATAGAGTTCTAATGCTTCTTAAAACGCGATATCGCATCTCAATTCTATGTTTCATGGTAAGATATAATATGATTTGAGAAGTGTTATGTATTCCTCGTCTACACTTCAAATGAATATAAATGCGACACTTCCTTGCAAGGAAATAGCGACTGCAGATGTCTACGTCTCGTAGCAATAGAGTTCCTATGATTCTTAAAACGCGATACCGCATCTCATTTCTATGTTTCATGGTAAGATATAACATGATTTGCGAAGTGTTATGTATTCCTTGTCTACGATTCAAATGAATGTAAATGCGACACTTCCTTGCAAGGAAATAGCGTTTGCAGATGTCAACGTATCGTAGCAATAGAGTTCTTATGATTCTCAAAACGCGATATCGCACCTCATTTCTATGTTTCATGGTAAGATATAATATGATTCGCGAAGTGTTATGTATTCCTTGTCTACGATTCAAATGAATGTAAATGAGACACTTCCTTGCTAGGAAATAGCGATTGCAGAAGTCTACGTATCGTAGCAATAGAGTTCTAATGCTTCTTAAAATGCGATATCGCATCTCATTTCTATGTTTCATGGCAAGATGTAATATTATTTGCGAAGTGTTATGTATTCCTCGCCTATACTTCAAATGAATGTAAATGCGAGACTTCTTTGCTAGGAAATAGCGTTTGCAAATGTCTACCTATCGTAGCAATAGTGTTCTAATGCTTCTTAAAACGCGATATCGTATCTCATTTCTATGTTTCATGGTAAGATATAATATGATTTGCGAAGTGTTATGTATTCCTCGTCTGCACATCAACTAAATGTAAGTGCGCACTTCCTTGCAAGGAAATAGCGTTTGCAGATGTCAACGTATCGTAGCAATAGAGTTCTTATGATTCTTAAAACGCGATATCGCATCTCATTTCTATGTTTCATGGTAAGATATAATATGATTTGCGAAGTGTTATGTATTCCTCGTCTACACTTCAAATGAATGTAAATGCGACACTTCCTTGCTAGGAAATAGCGTTTGCTGATGTCTACGTATCGAAGCAATAGAGTTCAAATGCTTCTTAAAACGAGATATTGCATCTCATATCTATGTTTCCTGATAAGATATAATATTCATTGCGATGTGTTATGCATTCCTCGTTTACGATTCAAATGAATGTAAATGCGACACTTCCTTGCGAGGAAATAGCGTTTGCAGATGTCTAGGTATCGTAGCAATAGAGTTCTTATGATTCTTAAAACGCGATATCGCATCTCATTTCTATGTTTCATGGTAAGATATAATTTGAATTGCGAAGTATCATGTATTCCTCGTCCACACTTCAAATGAATGTAAATGCGACACTTCCTTGCTAGGAAATAGCGTCTGCAGATGTCTAGGTATCGTAGCAATAGAGTTCTAATGCTTCTTCAAACGCGATATCGCATCTCAATTCTATGTTTCATGGTAAGATATAATATGATTTGCGAAGTGTTATGTATTCCTCGTCTACACATCAACTAAATGTAAGTGCGCACTTCCTTGCAAGGAAATAGCGTTTGCAGATGTCAACGTATCGTAGCAATAGAGTTCTTATGATTCTTAAAACGCGATATCGCATCTCATTTCTATGTTTCATGGTAAGATATAATATGATTTGCGAAGTGTTATGTATTCCTCGTCTACACTTCAAATGAATGTAAATGCGACACTTCCTTGCTAGGAAATAGCGTTTGCAGATGTCTACGTATCGAAGCAATAGAGTTCAAATGCTTCTTAAAACGAGATATTGCATCTCATATCTATGTTTCCTGATAAGATATAATATTCATTGCGATGTATTATGCATTCCTCGTTTACGATTCAAATGAATGTAAATGCGACACTTCCTTGCGAGGAAATAGCGTTTGCAGATGTCTAGGTATCGTAGCAATAGAGTTCTTATGATTCTTAAAACGCGATATCGCATCTCATTTCTATGTTTCATGGTAAGATATAATATGATTTGCGAAGTGTTATGTATTCCTCGTCTACACTTCAAATGAATGCAAATGCGACACTTCTTTGCAAGGAAATATCGTTTGCAGATGTCTACGTATCTTAGCAATAGAGTTCCTATGATTCTTAAAACGCGATATCGCATCTCATTTCTATGTTTCATGGTAAGATATAATATGATTTGCGAAGTGTTATGTATTCCTCGTCTACACTTCAAATGAATGTAAATGCGACACACCCTTGCAAGGAAATAGCGTTTGCAAATGTCTACCTATCGTAGCAGTAGTGTTCTAATGCTTCTTAGAACGCGATGTCGCATCTCATTTCTATGTTTCCTGATAAGATATAATATTCATTGCGATGTGTTATGCATTCCTCGTCTACGATTCAAATGAATGTAAATGCGACACTTCCTTCCGAGGAAATAGCGTTTGCAGATGTCTAGGTATCGTAGCAATAGAGTTCTTATGATTCTTAAAACGCGATATCGCATCTCATTTCTATGTTTCATGGTAAGATATAATATGATTTGCGAAGTATCATGTATTCCTCGTCTACACTTCAAATGAATGTAAATGCGACACTTCCTTGCTAGGAAATAGCGTCTGCAGATGTCTAGGTATCGTAGCAATAGAGTTCTAATGCTTCTTAAAACGCGATATCGCATCTCAATTCTATGTTTCATGGTAAGATATAATATGATTTGAGAAGTGTTATGTATTCCTCGTCTACACTTCAAATGAATGTAAATGCGACACTTCCTTGCAAGGAAATAGCGTTTGCAAATGTCTACCTATCGTAGCAGTAGTGTTCTAATGCTTCTTAGAACGCGATGTCGCATCTCATTTCTATGTTTCATGGTAAGATATAATATGATTTGCGAATTGTTATGTATTCCTCGTCTACACTTCAAATGAATGTAAATGCGACACTTCCTTGCAAGGAAATAGCATTTGCAGATGTCTACGTATCGAAGCAATAGAGTTCAAATGCTTCTTAAAACGAGATATTGCATCTCACATCTATGTTTCATGATAAGATATAATATTCATTGCGAAGTGTTATGCATTCCTCGCCTACGATTCAAATGAATGTAAATGCGACACTTCCTTGCTAGGAAATAGCGATTGCAGAAGTCTACGTATCGTAGCAATAGAGTTCTAATGCTTCTTAAAACGCGATATCGCATCTCATTTCTATATTTCATGGTAAGATGTAATATTATTTGCGAAGTGTTATGTATTCCTCGCCTATACTTCGAATGAATGTAAATGCGAGACTTCTTTGCTAGGAAATAGCGTTTGCAAATGTCTAACTATCGTAGCAATAGTGTTCTAATGCTTCTTAAAACGCGATATCGTATCTCATTTCTATGTTTCATGGTAAGATATAATATGATTTGCGAAGTGTTATGTATTCCTCGTCTACACATCAACTAAATGTAAATGCGCACTTCCTTGCAAGGAAATAGCGTTTGCAGATGTCAATGTATCGTAGCAGTAGTGTTCTAATGCTTCTTAGAACGCGATGTCGCATCTCATTTCTATGTTTCATGATAAGATGTAATATTCATTGCGAAGTGTTATGCATTCCTCGCCTACGATTCAGATGAATGTAAATGCGACACTTCCTTGCTAGGAAATAGCGTTTGCAAATGTCTACCTATCGTAGCAATAGTGTTCTAATGCTTCTTAAAACGCGATATCGTACCTCATTTCTATGTTTCATGGTATGATATAATATGATATGCGAAGTGTTATGTATTCCTCGTCTACACATCAACTAAATGTAAATGCGCACTTCCTTGCAAGGAAATAGCGTTTGCAGATGTCAACGTATCGTAGCAATAGAGTTCTTATGATTCTTAAAACGCGATATCGCAACTCATTTCTATGTTTCATGGTAAGATATAATATGATTTGCGAAGTATCATGTATTCCTCGTCTACACTTCAAATGAATGTAAATGCGACACTTCCTTGCTAGGAAATAGCGTCTGCAGATGTCTAGGTATCGTAGCAATAGAGTTCTAATGCTTCATAAAACGCGATATCGCATCTCAATTCGATGTTTCATGGTAAGATATAATATGATTTGCGAAGTGTCACGTATTCCTCGCCTAAACTTCAAATGAATGTAAATGCGACACTTCCTTGCTAGGAAATAGCGTTTGCAGATGTCTACGTATCGAAGCAATAGAGTTCAAATGCTTCTTAAAACGAGATATTGCATCTCATATCTATGTTTCCTGATAAGATATAATATTCATTGCGAAGTGTTATTCATTCCTTGTCTACGATTCAAATGAATGTAAATGCGACACTTCCTTGCAAGGAAATAGCGTTTGCAGATGTCTACGTATCGTAGCAATAGAGTTCTTATGATGCTTAAAACGCGATATCGCATCACATTTCTATGTTTCATGGTAAGATATAATATGATTTGCGAAGTATCATGTATTCCTCGTCAACACTTCAAATGAATGTAAATGCGACACTTCCTTGCTAGGAAATAGCGTCTGCAGATATCTAGGTATCGTAGCAATAGAGTTCTAATGCTTCTCAAAACGCGATATCGCATCTCATTTCTATGTTTCATGGTAAGATATAATATGATTTGCGAAGTGTTATGTTTTCCTCGTCTACACTTCAAATGAATGTAAATGCGAGACTTCCTTGCAAGGAAATAGCGATTGCAGATGTCTACGTTTCGTAGCAATAGAGTTCATATGATTCTTAAAACGCGATATCGCATCTCATTTCTATGTTTCATGGTAAGATATAACATGATTTGCGAAGTGTTATGTATTCCTTGTCTACACTTCAAATGAATGTGAATGCGATACTTCCTCGCTAGGAAATAGCATTTGCAGATGTCTACGTATCGTAGCAATAGCTTTCTAATGCTTCTTAAAACGCGATATCGATTCTCATTTCTATGTTTCATGGTAAGATATAATATGATTTGCGAAGTGTCACGTATTCCTCGCCTACACTTCAAATGAATGTAAATGCGACACTTCCTTGCTAGGAAATAGCGTTTGCAGATGTCTACGTATCGAAGCAATAGAGTTCAAATGCTTCTTAAAACGAGATATTGCATTTCATATCTATGTTTACTGATAAGATATAATATTCATTGCGAAGTGTTATGCATTCCTCGTCTACGATTCAAATGAATGTAAATGCGACACTTCCTTGCAAGGAAATAGCGTTTGCAGATGTCAACGTATCGTAGCAATAGAGTTCTTATGATTCTTTAAACGCGATATCGCATCTCATTTCTATGTTTCATGGTAAGATATAATATGATTTGCGAAGAGTCACGTATTCCTCGCCTACACTTCAAATGAATGTAAATGCGACACTTCCTTGCTAGGAAATAGTGTTTGCAGATGTCTACGTATCGAAGCAATAGAGTTCAAATGCTTCTTAAAACGAGATATTGCATCTCATATCTATGTTTTCTGATAAGATATAATATTCATTTCGACGTGTTATGCATTCCTCGTCTACGATTCAAATGAATGTAAATGCGACACTTCCTTGCAAGGAAATAGCGTTTGCAGATGTCTACGTATCGTAGCAATAGAGCTCTTATGATTCTTAAAACGCGATATCGCATCTCATTTCTATGTTTCATGGTAAGATATAATATGATTTGCGAAGTATCATGTATTCCTCGTCTACACTTCAAATGAATGTAAATGCGACACTTCCTTGCTAGGAAATAGCGTCTGCAGATGTCTAGGTATCGTAGCAATAGAGTTCTAATGCTTCATAAAACGCGATATCGCATCTCAATTCGATGTTTCATGGTAAGATATAATATGATTTGCGAAGTGTCACGTATTCCTCGCCTAAACTTCAAATGAATGTAAATGCGACACTTCCTTGCTAGGAAATAGCGTTTGCAGATGTCTACGTATCGAAGCAATAGAGTTCAAATGCTTCTTAAAACGAGATATTGCATCTCATATCTATGTTTCCTGATAAGATATAATATTCATTGCGAAGTGTTATTCATTCCTTGTCTACGATTCAAATGAATGTAAATGCGACACTTCCTTGCAAGGAAATAGCGTTTGCAGATGTCTACGTATCGTAGCAATAGAGTTCTTATGATGCTTAAAACGCGATATCGCATCACATTTCTATGTTTCATGGTAAGATATAATATGATTTGCGAAGTATCATGTATTCCTCGTCAACACTTGAAATGAATGTAAATGCGACACTTCCTTGCTAGGAAATAGCGTCTGCAGATATCTAGGTATCGTAGCAATAGAGTTCTAATGCTTCTCAAAACGCGATATCGCATCTCATTTCTATGTTTCATGGTAAGATATAATATGATTTGCGAAGTGTTATGTTTTCCTCGTCTACACTTCAAATGAATGTAAATGCGAGACTTCCTTGCAAGGAAATAGCGATTGCAGATGTCTACGTTTCGTAGCAATAGAGTTCATATGATTCTTAAAACGCGATATCGCATCTCATTTCTATGTTTCATGGTAAGATATAACATGATTTGCGAAGTGTTATGTATTCCTTGTCTACACTTCAAATGAATGTGAATGCGATACTTCCTCGCTAGGAAATAGCATTTGCAGATGTCTACGTATCGTAGCAATAGCTTTCTAATGCTTCTTAAAACGCGATATCGATTCTCATTTCTATGTTTCATGGTAAGATATAATATGATTTGCGAAGTGTCACGTATTCCTCGCCTACACTTCAAATGAATGTAAATGCGACACTTCCTTGCTAGGAAATAGCGTTTGCAGATGTCTACGTATCGAAGCAATAGAGTTCAAATGCTTCTTAAAACGAGATATTGCATTTCATATCTATGTTTACTGATAAGATATAATATTCATTGCGAAGTGTTATGCATTCCTCGTCTACGATTCAAATGAATGTAAATGCGACACTTCCTTGCAAGGAAATAGCGTTTGCAGATGTCAACGTATCGTAGCAATAGAGTTCTTATGATTCTTTAAACGCGATATCGCATCTCATTTCTATGTTTCATGGTAAGATATAATATGATTTGCGAAGTATCATGTATTCCTCGTCTACACTTCAAATGAATGTAAATGCGACACTTCCTTGCTAGGAAATAGCGTCTGCAGATGTCTAGGTATCGTAGCAATAGAGTTCAAATGCTTCTTAAAACGAGATATTGCATCTCATATCTATGTTTTCTGATAAGATATAATATTCATTTCGACGTGTTATGCATTCCTCGTCTACGATTCAAATGAATGTAAATGCGACACTTCCTTGCAAGGAAATAGCGTTTGCAGATGTCTACGTATCGTAGCAATAGAGCTCTTATGATTCTTAAAACGCGATATCGCATCTCATTTCTATGTTTCATGGTAAGATATAATATGATTTGCGAAGTATCATGTATTCCTCGTCTACACTTCAATGGAATGTAAATGCGACACTTCCTTGCTAGGAAATAGCGTCTGCAGATGTCTAGGTATCGTAGCAATAGCGTTCTAATGCTTCTTAAAACGCGATATCGCATCTCATTTCTATGTTTCATGGTAAGATATAACATGATTCGCGAAGTGTTATGTATTCCTTGTCTACACTTCAAATGAATGTGAATGCGATACTTCCTCGCTAGGAAATAGCATTTGCAGATGTCTACGTATCGTAGCAATAGCTTTCTAATGCTTCTTAAAACGCGATATCGATTCTCATTTCTATGTTTCATGGTAAGATATAATATGATTTGCGAAGTGTCACGTATTCCTCGCCTACACATCAAATGAATGTAAATGCGACACTTCCTTGCTAGGAAATAGTGTTTGCAGATGTCTACGTATCGAAGCAATAGAGTTCAAATGCTTCTTAAAACGAGATATTGCATCTCATATCTATGTTTTCTGATAAGATATAATATTCATTTCGACGTGTTATGCATTCCTCGTCTACGATTCAAATGAATGTAAATGCGACACTTCCTTGCAAGGAAATAGCGTTTGCAGATGTCTACGTATCGTAGCAATAGAGCTCTTATGATTCTTAAAACGCGATATCGCATCTCATTTCTATGTTTCATGGTAAGATATAATATGATTTGCGAAGTGTTATGTATTCCTCGTCTACACATCAACTAAATGTAAATGCGCACTTCCTTGCAAGGAAATAGCGTTTGCAGATGTCAACGTATCGTAGCAATAGAGTTCTTATGATTCTTTAAACGCGATATCGCATCTCATTTCTATGTTTCATGGTAAGATATAATATGATTTGCGAAGTATCATGTATTCCTCGTCTACACTTCAAATGAATGTAAATGCGACACTTCCTTGCTAGGAAATAGCGTCTGCAGATGTCTAGGTATCGTAGCAATAGAGTTCTAATGCTTCATAAAACGCGATATCGCATCTCAATTCGATGTTTCATGGTAAGATATAATATGATTTGCGAAGTGTCACGTATTCCTCGCCTAAACTTCAAATGAATGTAAATGCGACACTTCCTTGCTAGGAAATAGCGTTTGCAGATGTCTACGTATCGAAGCAATAGAGTTCAAATGCTTCTTAAAACGAGATATTGCATCTCATATCTATGTTTCCTGATAAGATATAATATTCATTGCGAAGTGTTATTCATTCCTTGTCTACGATTCAAACGAATGTAAATGCGACACTTCCTTGCAAGGAAATAGCGTTTGCAGATGTCTACGTATCGTAGCAATAGAGTTCTTATGATGCTTAAAACGCGATATCGCATCACATTTCTATGTTTCATGGTAAGATATAATATGATTTGCGAAGTATCATGTATTCCTCGTCAACACTTCAAATGAATGTAAATGCGACACTTCCTTGCTAGGAAATAGCGTCTGCAGATGTCTAGGTATCGTAGCAATAGAGTTCTAATGCTTCTCAAAACGCGATATCGCATCTCATTTCTATGTTTCATGGTAAGATATAATATGATTTGCGAAGTGTTATGTTTTCCTCGTCTACACTTCAAATGAATGTAAATGCGAGACTTCCTTGCAAGGAAATAGCGATTGCAGATGTCTACGTTTCGTAGCAATAGAGTTCATATGATTCTTAAAACGCGATATCGCATCTCATTTCTATGTTTCATGGTAAGATATAACATGATTTGCGAAGTGTTATGTATTCCTTGTCTACACTTCAAATGAATGTGAATGCGATACTTCCTCGCTAGGAAATAGCATTTGCAGATGTCTACGTATCGTAGCAATAGCTTTCTAATGCTTCTTAAAACGCGATATCGATTCTCATTTCTATGTTTCATGGTAAGATATAATATGATTTGCGAAGTGTCACGTATTCCTCGCCTACACTTCAAATGAATGTAAATGCGACACTTCCTTGCTAGGAAATAGCGTTTGTAGATGTCTACGTATCGAAGCAATAGAGTTCAAATGCTTCTTAAAACGAGATATTGCATTTCATATCTATGTTTCCTGATAAGATATAATATTCATTGCGAAGTGTTATGCATTCCTCGTCTACGATTCAAATGAATGTAAATGCGACACTTCCTTGCAAGGAAATAGCGTTTGCAGATGTCAACGTATCGTAGCAATAGAGTTCTTATGATTCTTTAAACGCGATATCGCATCTCATTCCTATGTTTCATGGTAAGATATAATATGATTTGCGAAGTATCATGTATTCCTCGTCTACACTTCAAATGAATGTAAATGCGACACTTCCTTGCTAGGAAATAGCGTCTGCAGATGTCTAGGTATCGTAGCAATAGAGTTCAAATGCTTCTTAAAACGAGATATTGCATCTCATATCTATGTTTTCTGATAAGATATAATATTCATTTCGACGTGTTATGCATTCCTCGTCTACGATTCAAATGAATGTAAATGCGACACTTCCTTGCAAGGAAATAGCGTTTGCAGATGTCTACGTATCGTAGCAATAGAGCTCTTATGATTCTTAAAACGCGATATCGCATCTCATTTCTATGTTTCATGGTAAGATATAATATGATTTGCGAAGTGTTATGTATTCCTCGTCTACACATCAACTAAATGTAAATGCGCACTTCCTTGCAAGGAAATAGCGTTTGCAGATGTCAACGTATCGTAGCAATAGAGTTCTTATGATTCTTTAAACGCGATATCGCATCTCATTTCTATGTTTCATGGTAAGATATAATATGATTTGCGAAGTATCATGTATTCCTCGTCTACACTTCAAATGAATGTAAATGCGACACTTCCTTGCTAGGAAATAGCGTCTGCAGATGTCTACGTATCGTAGCAATAGCTTTCTAATGCTTCTTAAAAAGCGATGTCGAATCTCATTTCTATGTTTCATGGTAAGATATAATATGATTTGCGAAGTATCATGTATTCCTCGTCTACACTTCAATGGAATGTAAATGCGACACTTCCTTGCTAGGAAATAGCGTCTGCAGATGTCTAGGTATCGTAGCAATAGCGTTCTAATGCTTCTTAAAACGCGATATCGCATCTCATTTCTATGTTTCATGGTAAGATATAACATGATTCGCGAAGTGTTATGTATTCCTTGTCTACACTTCAAATGAATGTGAATGCGATACTTCCTCGCTAGGAAATAGCATTTGCAGATGTCTACGTATCGTAGCAATAGCTTTCTAATGCTTCTTAAAACGCGATATCGATACTCATTTCTATGTTTAATGGTAAGATATAATATGATTTGCGAAGTGTCACGTATTCCTCGCCTACACTTCAAATGAATGTAAATGCGACACTTCCTTGCTAGGAAATAGCGTTTGCAGAAGTCTACGTATCGTAGCAATAAAGTTCTAATGCTTCTTAAAACGCGATATCGCATCTCATTTCTATGTTTCATGGTAAGATATAATATGATTTGCGAAGTGTTATGTAATCCTCGTCTACACTTCAAATGAATGTAAATGCGACACTTCCTTGCTAGGAAATAGCGTTTGCAGATGTCTACGTATCGAAGCAATAGAGTTCAAATGCTTCTTAAAACGAGATATTGCATCTCATATCTATGTTTCCTGATAAGATATAATATTCATTGCGATGTGTTATGCATTCCTCGTCTACGATTCAAATGAATGTAAATGCGGCACTTCCTTGCGAGGAAATAGCGTTTGCAGATGTCTAGGTATCGTAGCAATAGAGTTCTTATGATTCTTAAAACGCGATATCGCATCTCATTTCTATGTTTCATGGTAAGATATAATATGATTTGCGAAGTATCATGTATTCCTCGTCTACACTTCAAATGAATGTGAATGCGACACTTCCTTGCTAGGAAATAGCATCTGCAGATGTCTAGGTATCGTAGCAATAGAGTTCTAATGCTTCTTAAAACGCGATATCGCATCTCATTTCTATGTTTCATGGTAAGATATAATATGATTTGAGAAGTATCATGTATTCCTCGTCTACACTTCAAATGAATGCAAATGCGACACTTCCTTGCTAGGAAATAGCGTCTGCAGATGTCTAGGTATCGTAGCAATAGAGTTCTAATGCTTCTTTAAACGCGATATCGCATCTCATTTCTATGTTTCATGGTAAGATGTAATATTATTTGCGAAGTGTTATGTATTCCTCGCCTATACTTCAAATGAATGTAAATGCGACACTTCCTTGCTAGGAAATAGCATCTGCAGATGTCTAGGCATCGTAGCAATAGAGTTCTAATGCTTCTTAAAACGCGATATCGCATCTCATTTCTATGTTTCATGGTAAGATATAATATGATTTGCGAAGTATCATGTATTCCTCGTCTACACTTCAAATGAATGTAAATGCGACACTTCCTTGCTAGGAAATAGCATCTGCAGAT
Source organism: Xylocopa sonorina (assembly GCF_050948175.1). NCBI lineage: Eukaryota > Metazoa > Arthropoda > Insecta > Hymenoptera > Apidae > Xylocopa > Xylocopa sonorina. The sequence goes on from NW_027490172.1 coordinate 358,582, forward strand.
GTCTAGGTATCGTAGCAATAGAGTTCTAATGCTTCTTAAAACGCGATATCGCATCTCATTTCTATGTTTCATGGTAAGATATAATATGATTTGCGAGGTATCATGTATTCCTCGTCTACACTTCAAATGAATGCAAATGCGACACTTCCTTGCTAGGAAATAGCGTCTGCAGATGTCTAGGTATCGTAGCAGTAGAGTTCTAATGCTACTTAAAACGCGATATCGCATCTCATTTCTATGCTTCATGGTAAGATGTAATATTATTTGCGAAGTGTTATGTATTCCTCGCATATACTTCAAATGAATGTAAATGCGAGACTTCTTTGCTAGGAAATAGCGTTTGCAAATGTCTACGTATCGTAGCAATAGTGTTCTAAAGCTTCTTAAAACGCGATATCGCATCTCATTTCTATGTTTCATGGTAAGATGTAATATTATTTGCGAAGTGTTATGTATTCCTCGCCTATACTTCAAATGAATGTAAATGCGAGACTTCTTTCCTAGGAAATAGCTTTTGCAAATGTCTACCTATCGTAGCAATAGTGTTCTAATGCTTCTTAAAACGCGATATCGCATCTCATTTCTATGTTTCATGGTAAGATATAATATGATTTGCGAAGTGTTATGTATTCCTCGTCTACACTTCAAATGAATGTAAATGCGACACTTCCTTGCAAGGGAATAGCGATTGCAGATATCTACGTCTCGTAGCAATAGAGATCATATGATTCTTAAAACGCGATATCGCATCTCATTTCTATGTTTCATGGTAAGATATAACATGATTTGCGAAGTGTTATGTATTCCTTGTCTACACTTCAAATGAATGTGAATGCGATACTTCCTCGCTAGGAAATAGCGTTTGCAGATGTCTACGTATTGTAGCAATAGCTTTCTAATGCTTCTTAAAACGCGATGTCGAATCTCATTTCTATGTTTCATGGTAAGATATAATATGATTTGCGAAGTGTCATGTATTCCTCGTCTACACTTCAAATGAATGTAAATGCGACACTTCCTTGCAAGGAAATAGCGATTGCAGATGTCTACGTCTCGTAGCAATAGAGTTCATATGATTCTTAAAACGCGATATCGCATCTCATTTCTATGTTTCATGGTAAGATATAACATGATTTGCGAAGTGTTATGTATTCCTTGTCTACACTTCAAATGAATGTGAATGCGATACTTCCTCGCTAGGAAATAGCGTTTGCAGATGTCTACGTATCGTAGCAATAGCTTTCTAATGCTTCTTAAAAAGCGATGTCGAATCTCATTTCTATGTTTCATGGTAAGATATAATATGATTTGCGAAGTATCATGTATTCCTCGTCTACACTTCAATTGAATGTAAATGCGACACTTCCTTGCTAGGAAATAGCGTCTGCAGATGTCTAGGTATCGTAGCAATAGCGTTCTAATGCTTCTTAAAACGCCATATCGCATCTCATTTCTATGTTTCATGGTAAGATATAACATGATTCGCGAAGTGTTATGTATTCCTTGTCTACACTTCAAATGAATGTGAATGCGATACTTCCTCGCTAGGAAATAGCGTTTGCAGATGTCTACGTATCGTAGCAATAGAGTTCTTATGATTCTTAAAACGCAATATCGCATCTCATTTCTATGTTTCATGGTAAGAAATAATATGATTTGCGAAGTATCATGTATTCCTCGTCTACACTTCAAATGAATGTAAATGCGACACTTCCTTGCTAGGAAATAGCATTTGCAGATGTCTACGTATCGTAGCAATAGCTTTCTAATGCTTCTTAAAACGCGATATCGATTCTCATTTCTATGTTTCATGGTAAGATATAATATGATTTGCGAAGTGTCACGTATTCCTCGCCTACACTTCAAATGAATGTAAATGCGACACTTCCTTGCTAGGAAATAGTGTTTGCAGATGTCTACGTATCGAAGCAATAGAGTTCAAATGCTTCTTAAAACGAGATATTGCATCTCATATCTATGTTTTCTGATAAGATATAATATTCATTTCGACGTGTTATGCATTCCTCGTCTACGATTCATATGAATGTAAATTCGACACTTCCTTGCAAGGAAATAGCGTTTGCAGATGTCTACGTATCGTAGCAATAGAGTTCTTATGATTCTTAAAACGCGATATCGCATCTCATTTCTATGTTTCATGGTAATATATAATATGATTTGCGAAGTATCATGTATTCCTCGTCTACACTTCAAATGAATGTAAATGCGACACTTCCTTGCAAGGAAATAGCGATTGCAGATGTCTACGTCTCGTAGCAATAGAGATCATATGATTCTTAAAACGCGATATCGCATCTCATTTCTATGTTTCATGGTAAGATATAACATGATTTGCGAAGTGTTATGTATTCCTTGTCTACACTTCAAATGAATGTGAATGCGATGCTTCCTCGCTAGGAAATAGCGTTTGCAGATGTCTACGTATTGTAGCAATAGCTTTCTAATGCTTCTTAAAACGCGATGTCGAATCTCATTTCTATGTTTCATGGTAAGATATAATATGATTTGCGAAGTGTCAAATATTCCTCGTCTACACTTCAAATGAATGTAAATGCGACACTTCCTTGCAAGGAAATAGCGATTGCAGATGTCTACGTCTCGTAGCAATAGAGTTCATATGATTCTTAAAACGCGATATCGCATCTCATTTCTATGTTTCATGGTAAGATATAATATGATTTGCGAAGTGTTATGTATTCCTCGTCTACACTTCAAATGAATGTAAATGCGACACTTCCTTGCAAGGAAATAGCGTTTGCAAATGTCTACCTATCGTAGCAGTAGTGTTCTAATGCTTCTTAGAACGCGATGTCGCATCTCATTTCTATGTTTCATGGTAAGATATAATATGATTTGCGAAGTATTATGTATTCCTCGCCTACTATTCAAATGAATGTAAATGCGACACTTCCTTGCAAGGAAATAGCGTTTGCAGATGTCTACGTATCGTAGCAATAGAGTTCTTATGATTCTTAAAACGCAATATCGCATCTCATTTCTATGTTTCATGGTACGAAATAATATGATTTGCGAAGTATCATGTATTCCTCGTCTACACTTCAAATGAATGTAAATGCGACATTTCCTTGCTAGGAAATAGCATTTGCAGATGTCTACGTATCGTAGCAATAGCTTTCTAATGCTTCTTAAAACGCGATATCGATTCTCATTTCTATGTTTCATGGTAAGATATAATATGATTTGCGAAGTGTTATGTATTCCTCGTCTACACTTCAAATGAATGTAAATGCGACACTTCCTAGCAAGGAAATAGCGTTTGCAAATGTCTACCTATCGTAGCAATAGTTTTCTAATGCTTCTTAAAACGCGAAATCGCATCTCATTTCTATGTTTCATGGTAAGATATAATATGATTTGCGAAGTGTTATCCATTCCTCGTCTACACATCAACTAAATGTAAATGCGCACTTCCTTGCAAGGAAATAGCGTTTGCAGATGTCAACGTATCGTAGTAATAGAGTTCTTATGATTCTTAAAACGCGATATCGCATCTCATTTCTATGTTTCATGGTAAGATATAATGTGATTTGCGAAGTGTTATGTATTCCTCGTCTACACTTCAAATGAATGTAAATGCGACACTTCTTTGCAAGGAAATAGCGTTTGCAGATGTCTACGTATCGTAGCAATAGAGTTCCTATGATTCTTAAAACGCGATATCGCATCTCATTTCTATGTTTCATGGTAAGATATAATATGATTTGCGAAGTGTTATGTATTCCTCGTCTACACATTAACTAAATGTAAATGCGCACTTCCTTGCAAGGAAATAGCGTTTGCAGATGTCAACGTATCGTAGCAATAGAGTTCTTATGATTCTTAAAACGCGATATCGCATCTCATTTCTATGTTTCATGGTAAGATATAATATGATTCGCGAAGTGTTATGTATTCCTCGTCTACACTTCAAATGAATGTAAATGCGACACTTCCTTGCAAGGAAATAGCGATTGCAGATGTCTACGTCTCGTAGCAATAGAGTTCATATGATTCTTAAAACGCGATATCGCATCTCATTTCTATGTTTCATGGTAAGATATAACATGATTTGCGAAGTGTTATGTATTCCTTGTCTACGATTCAAATGAATGTAAATGCGACACTTCCTTGCAAGGAAATAGCGTTTGCAGATGTCTACGTATCGTAGCAATAGAGTTCAAATGCTTCTTAAAACGCGATATCGCATCTCATTTCTATGTTTCATGGTAAAATATAATATGATTTGCGAAGTGTTATGTATTCCTCGTCTACACATCAACTAAATGTAAATGCGCACTTCCTTGCAAGGAAATAGCGTTTGCAGATGTCTACGTATCGTAGCAATAGAGTTCTTATGATTCTTAAAACGCGATATCGCATCTCATTTCTATGTTTCATGGTAAGATGTAATATTATTTGCGAAGTGTTATGTATTCCTCGCCTATACTTCAAATGAATGTAAATGCGAGACTTCTTTGCTAGGAAATAGCGTTTGCAAATGTCTACCTATCGTAGCAATAGTGTTCTAATGCTTCTTAAAACGCGAAATCGCATCTCATTTCTATGTTTCACGGTAAGATATAATATGATTTGCGAAGTATCATGTATTCCTCGTCTACACTTCAAATGAATGTAAATGCGACACTTCCTTGCTAGGAAATAGCATCTGCAGATGTCTAGGTATCGTAGCAATAGAGTTCTAATGCTTCTTAAAACGCGATATCGCATCTCATTTCTATGTTTCATGTAAGATATAATATGATTTGCGAAGTATCATGTATTCCTCGTCTACACTTCAAAGGAATGTAAATGCGACACTTCCTTGCTAGGAAATAGCGTCTGCAGATGTCTAGGTATCGTAGCAATAGAGTTCTAATGCATCTTAAAACGCGATATCGCAACTCATTTCTATGTTTCATGGTATGATATAATACGATTTGCGAAGTATCATGTATTCCTCGTCTGCATTTCAAATGAATGTAAATGCGACACTTCCTTGCTAGGAAATAGCGTCTGCAGATGTCTAGGTATCGTAGCAATAGAGTTCTAATGCTTCTTAAAACGCGATATCGCATCTCATTTCTATGTTTCATGGTAAGATATAATATGATTTGCGAAGTGTTATGTATTCCTCGTCTACACTTCAAATGAATGTAAATGCGACACTTCCTTGCAAGGAAATAGCGTTTGCAGAAGTCTACGTATCGTAGCAATAGTGTTCTAATGCTTCTTAAAACGCGATATCGCATCTCATTTCTATGTTTCATGGTAAGATATAACATGATTTGCGAAGTGTTATGTATTCCTTGTCTACACTTCAAATGAATGTGAATGCGATACTTCCTCGCTAGGAAATAGCGTTTGCAGATGTCTACGTATTGTAGCAATAGCTATCTAATGCTTCTTAAAACGCGATGTCGAATCTCATTTCTATGTTTCATGGTAAGATATAATATGATTTGCGAAGTGTCATGTATTCCTTGTCTACACTTCAAATGAATGTAAATGCGCACTTCCTTGCAAGGAAATAGCGTTTGCAGATGTCTACGTATCGTAGCAATAGAGTGCTTATGATTCTTAAAACGCGATATCGCATCTCATTTCTATGTTTCATGGTAAGATATAATATGATTTGCGGAGTGTTACGTGTTCCTCGTCTACACTTCAAATGAATCTAAATGCGACACTTCCTTGCAAGGAAATAGCGTTTGCAAATGTCTACCTATCGTAGCAGTAGTGTTCTAATGCTTCTTAGAATGCGATGTCGCATCTCAATTCTATGTTTCATGGTAAGATATAATATGATTTGCGAAGTGTTATGTAATCCTCGTCTACACTTCAAATGAATGTAAATGCGACACTTCCTTGCTAGGAAATAGCGTTTGCAGATGTCTACGTATCGAAGCAATAGAGTTCAAGTGCTTCTTAAAACGAGATATTGCATCTCATATCTATGTTTCCTGATAAGATATAATATTCATTGCGATGTGTTATGCATTCCTCGTCTACGATTCAAATGAATGTAAATGCGACACTTCCTTGCTAGGAAATAGCGTCTGCAGATGTCTAGGTATCGTAGCAATAGAGTTCTAATGCTTCTTAAAACGCGATATCGCATGTCAATTCTATGTTTCATGGTAAGATATAATATGATTTGCGAAGTGTTACGTATTCCTCGTCTACACTTCAAATGAATGTAAATGCGACACTTCCTTGCAAGGAAATAGCGATTGCAGATGTCTACGTCTCGTAGCAATAGAGTTCATATGATTCTTAAAACGCGATATCGCATCTCATTTCTATGTTTCATGGTAAGATATAACATGATTTGCGAAGTGTTATGTATTCCTTGTCTACGATTCAAATGAATGTAAATGCGACACTTCCTCGCTAGGAAATAGCGTTTGCAGATGTCTACGTATTGTAGCAATAGCTTCTAATGCTTCTTAAAACGCGATGTCGAATCTCATTTCTATGTTTCATGGTAAGATATAATATGATTTGCGAAGTGTTATTGATTCCTCGTCTACACTTCAAATGAATGTAAATGCGACACTTCCTTGCTAGGAAATAGCGTTTGCAGAAGTCTACGTATCGTAGCAATAAAGTTCTAATGCTTCTTAAAACGCGATATCGCATCTTATTTCTATGTTTCATGGTAAGATGTAATATTATTTGCGAAGTATCATGTATTCCTCGTCTACACTTCAAATGAATGTAAATGCGACACTTCCTTGCTAGGAAATAGCGTCTGCAGATGTCTAGGTATCGTAGCAATAGAGTTCTAATGCTTCTTAAAACGCGATATCGCAACTCATTTCTATGTTTCATGGTATGATATAATATGATTTGCGAAGTATCATGTATTCCTCGTCTACATTTCAAATGAATGTAAATGCGACACTTCCTTGCTAGGAAATAGCGTCTGCAGATTTCTAGGTATCGTAGCAATAGAGTCCTAATGCTTCTTAAAACGCGATATCGCATCTCATTTCCATGTTTCATGGTATGATATAATATGATTTGCGAAGTATCATGTATTCCTCGTCTACATTTCAAATGAATGTAAATGCGACACTTCCTTGCAAGGAAATAGCGTCTGCAGATGTCTAGGTATCGTAGCAATAGAGTTCTAATGCTTCTTAAAACGCGATATCGCATCTTACTTCTATGTTTCATGGTAAGATGTAAAATTATTTGCGAAGTATCATGTATTCCTCGTCTACACTTCAAATGAATGTAAATGCGACACTTCCTTGCTAGGAAATAGCGTCTGCAGATGTCTAGGTATCGTAGCAATAGAGTTCTAATGCTTCTTAAAACGCGATATCGCAACTCATTTCTATGTTTCATGGTATGATATAATATGATTTGCGAAGTATCATGTATTCCTCGTCTACATTTCAAATGAATGTAAATGCGACACTTCCTTGCTAGGAAATAGCGTCTGCAGATTTCTAGGTATCGTAGCAATAGAGTCCTAATGCTTCTTAAAACGCGATATCGCATCTCATTTCTATGTTTCATGGTAAGATATAATATGATTTGCGAAGTGTTATGTATTCCTCGCCTATACTTCAAATGAATGTAAATGCGAGACTTCTTTGCTAGGAGATAGCGTTTGCAAATGTCTACCTATCGTAGCAATAGTGTTCTAATGCTTCTTGAAACGCGATATCGCATCTCATTTCTATGTTTCATGGTAAGATATAATATGATTTGAGAAGTATCATGTATTCCTCGACTACACTTCAAATGAATGTAAATCCGACACTTCCTTGCTAGGAAATAGCATCTGCAGATGTCTAGGTATCGTAGCAATAGAGTTCTAATGCTTCTTAAAACGCGATATCGCATCTCATTTCCATGTTTCATGGTATGATATAATATGATTTGCGAAGTATCATGTAATCCTCGTCTACACTTCAAATGAATGTAAATGCGACACTTCCTTGCTAGGAAATAGCGATTGCAGATGTCTACGTCTCGTAGCAATAGAGTTCATATGATTCTTAAAACGCGATATCGCATCTCATTTCTATGTTTCATGGTAAGATATAACATGATTTGCGAAGTGTTATGTATTCCTTGTCTACGATTCAAATGAATGTAAATGCGACACTTCCTCGCTAGGAAATAGCGTTTGCAGATGTCTACGTATTGTAGCAATAGCTTCTAATGCTTCTTAAAACGCGATGTCGAATCTCATTTCTATGTTTCATGGTAAGATATAATATGATTTGCGAAGTGTTATTGATTCCTCGTCTACACTTCAAATGAATGTAAATGCGACACTTCCTTGCTAGGAAATAGCGTTTGCAGAAGTCTACGTATCGTAGCAATAAAGTTCTAATGCTTCTTAAAACGCGATATCGCATCTTATTTCTATGTTTCATGGTAAGATGTAATATTATTTGCGAAGTATCATGTATTCCTCGTCTACACTTCAAATGAATGTAAATGCGACACTTCCTTGCTAGGAAATAGCGTCTGCAGATGTCTAGGTATCGTAGCAATAGAGTTCTAATGCTTCTTAAAACGCGATATCGCAACTCATTTCTATGTTTCATGGTATGATATAATATGATTTGCGAAGTATCATGTATTCCTCGTCTACATTTCAAATGAATGTAAATGCGACACTTCCTTCCTAGGAAATAGCGTCTGCAGATTTCTAGGTATCGTAGCAATAGAGTCCTAATGCTTCTTAAAACGCGATATCGCATCTCATTTCCATGTTTCATGGTATGATATAATATGATTTGCGAAGTATCATGTATTCCTCGTCTACATTTCAAATGAATGTAAATGCGACACTTCCTTGCAAGGAAATAGCGTCTGCAGATGTCTAGGTATCGTAGCAATAGAGTTCTAATGCTTCTTAAAACGCGATATCGCATCTTATTTCTATGTTTCATGGTAAGATGTAAAATTATTTGCGAAGTATCATGTATTCCTCGTCTACACTTCAAATGAATGTAAATGCGACACTTCCTTGCTAGGAAATAGCGTCTGCAGATGTCTAGGTATCGTAGCAATAGAGTTCTAATGCTTCTTAAAACGCGATATCGCAACTCATTTCTATGTTTCATGGTATGATATAATATGATTTGCGAAGTATCATGTATTCCTCGTCTACATTTCAAATGAATGTAAATGCGACACTTCCTTGCTAGGAAATAGCGTCTGCAGATTTCTAGGTATCGTAGCAATAGAGTCCTAATGCTTCTTAAAACGCGATATCGCATCTCATTTCTATGTTTCATGGTAAGATATAATATGATTTGCGAAGTGTTATGTATTCCTCGCCTATACTTCAAATGAATGTAAATGCGAGACTTCTTTGCTAGGAGATAGCGTTTGCAAATGTCTACCTATCGTAGCAATAGTGTTCTAATGCTTCTTGAAACGCGATATCGCATCTCATTTCTATGTTTCATGGTAAGATATAATATGATTTGAGAAGTATCATGTATTCCTCGACTACACTTCAAATGAATGTAAATCCGACACTTCCTTGCTAGGAAATAGCATCTGCAGATGTCTAGGTATCGTAGCAATAGAGTTCTAATGCTTCTTAAAACGCGATATCGCATCTCATTTCCATGTTTCATGGTATGATATAATATGATTTGCGAAGTATCATGTATTCCTCGTCTACATTTCAAATGAATGTAAATGCGACACTTCCTTGCAAGGAAATAGCGTCTGCAGATGTCTAGGTATCGTAGCAATAGAGTTCTAATGCTTCTTAAAACGCGATATCGCATTTTATTTCTATGTTTCATGGTAAGATGTAATATTATTTGCGAAGTGTTATGTATTCCTCGCCTATACATCAAATGAATGTAAATGCGAGACTTCCTTGCTAGGAAATAGCGTTTGCAGATGTCTACGTATCGAAGCAATAGAGTTCAAATGCTTCTTAAAACGAGATATTGCATCTCATATCTACGTTTCCTGATAAGATATAATATTCATTGCGATGTGTTATGCATTCCTCGACTACGATTCAATTGAATGTAAATGCGACACTTCCTTGCGAGGAAATAGCGTTTGCAGATGTCTACGTATCGTAGCAATAGAGTTCTTATGATTGTTAAAACGCGATATCGCATCTCATTTCTATGTTTCATGGTAAGATATAATATGATTTGCGAAGTATCATGTATTCCTCGTCCACACTTCAAATGAATGTAAATGCGACACTTCCTTGCTAGGAAATAGCGATAGCAGAAGTCTACGTATCGTAGCAATAGAGTTCTAATGCTTCTTAAAACGCGATATCGCATCTCATTTCTATGTTTCATGGTAAGATGTAATATTATTTGCGAAGTGTTATGTATTCCTCGCCTATACTTCAAATGAATGTAAATGCGAGACTTCTTTGCTAGGAAATAGCGTTTGCAAATGTCTACCTATCGTAGCAATAGTGTTCTAATGCTTCTTAAAACGCGATATCGTATCTCATTTCTATGTATCATGGTAAGATATAATATGATTTGCGAAGTGTTATGTATTCCTCGTCTACACATCAACTAAATGTAAATGCGCACTTCCTTGCAAGGAAATAGCGTTTGCAGATGTCAACGTATCGTAGCAATAGAGTTCTTATGATTCTTAAAACGCGATATCGCATCTCATTTCTATGTTTCATGGTAAGATATAATATGATTTGCGAAGTGTTATGTAATCCTCGTCTACACTTCAAATGAATGTAAATGCGACACTTCCTTGCTAGGAAATAGCGTTTGCAGATGTCTACGTATCGAAGCAATAGAGTTCAAATGCTTCTTAAAACGAGATATTGCATCTCATATCTATGTTTTCTGATAAGATATAATATTCATTGCGATGTGTTATGCATTCCTCGTCTACGATTCAAATGAATGTAAATGCGACACTTCCTTGCGAGGAAATAGCGTTTGCAGATGTCTAGGTATCGTAGCAATAGAGTTCTTATGATTCTTAAAACGCGATATCGCATCTCATTTCTATGTTTCATGGTAAGATATAATATGATTTGCGAAGTATCATGTATTCCTCGTCTACACTTCAAATGAATGTAAATGCGACACTTCCTTGCTAGGAAATAGCGTCTGCAGATGTCTAGGTATCGTAGCAATAGAGTTCTAATACTTCTTAAAACGCGATATCGCATCTCAATTCTATGTTTCATGGTAAGATATAATATGATTTGCGAAGTGTTATGTATTCCTCGTCTACACTTCAAATGAATGTAAATGCGACACTTCCTTGCAAGGAAATAGCGATTGCAGATGTCTACGTCTCGTAGCAATAGAGTTCATATGATTCTTAAAACGCGATATCGCATCTCATTTCTATGTTTCATGGTAAGATATAACATGATTTGCGAAGTGTTATGTATTCCTTGTCTACGATTCAAATGAATGTAAATGCGACACTTCCTTGCAAGGAAATAGCGTTTGCAGATGTCTACGTATCGTAGCAATAGAGTTCAAATGCTTCTTAAAACGCGATATCGCATCTCATTTCTATGTTTCATGGTAAGATATAATATGATTTGCGAAGTGTTATGTATTCCTCGTCTACACATCAACTAAATGTAAATGCGCACTTCCTTGCAAGGAAATAGCGTTTGCAGATGTCTACGTATCGTAGCAATAGAGTTCCTATGATTCTTAAAACGCGATATCGTATCTCATTTCTATGTTTCATGGTAAGATATAATATGATTTGCGGAGTGTTATGTATTCCTCGTCTACACTTCAAATGAATGTAAATGCGACACTTCCTTGCAAGGAAATAGCGTTTGCAAATGTCTAACTATCGTAGCAGTAGTGTTCTAATGCTTCTTAGAACGCGATGTCGCATCTCATTTCTATGTTTCATGGTAAGATATAATATGATTTGCGAAGTATCATGTATTCCTCGTCTACACTTCTAATGAATGTAAATGCGACACTTCCTTGCTAGGAAATAGCATCTGCAGATGTCTAGGTATCGTAGCAATAGAGTTCTAATGCTTCTTAAAACGAGATATTGCATCTCATATCTATGTTTTCTGATAAGATATAATATTCATTGCGATGTGTTATGCATTCCTCGTCTACGATTCAAATGAATGTAAATGCGACACTTCCTTGCGAGGAAATAGCGTTTGCAGATGTCTAGGTATCGTAGCAATAGAGTTCTTATGATTCTTAAAACGCGATATCGCATCTCATTTCTATGTTTCATGGTAAGATATAATATGATTTGCGAAGTATCATGTATTCCTCGTCTACACTTCAAATGAATGTAAATGCGACACTTCCTTGCTAGGAAATAGCGTCTGCAGATGTCTAGGTATCGTAGCAATAGAGTTCTAATACTTCTTAAAACGCGATATCGCATCTCAATTCTATGTTTCATGGTAAGATATAATATGATTTGCGAAGTGTTATGTATTCCTCGTCTACACTTCAAATGAATGTAAATGCGACACTTCCTTGCAAGGAAATAGCGATTGCAGATGTCTACGTCTCGTAGCAATAGAGTTCATATGATTCTTAAAACGCGATATCGCATCTCATTTCTATGTTTCATGGTAAGATATAACATGATTTGCGAAGTGTTATGTATTCCTTGTCTACGATTCAAATGAATGTAAATGCGACACTTCCTTGCAAGGAAATAGCGTTTGCAGATGTCTACGTATCGTAGCAATAGAGTTCAAATGCTTCTTAAAACGCGATATCGCATCTCATTTCTATGTTTCATGGTAAGATATAATATGATTTGCGAAGTGTTATGTATTCCTCGTCTACACATCAACTAAATGTAAATGCGCACTTCCTTGCAAGGAAATAGCGTTTGCAGATGTCTACGTATCGTAGCAATAGAGTTCCTATGATTCTTAAAACGCGATATCGTATCTCATTTCTATGTTTCATGGTAAGATATAATATGATTTGCGGAGTGTTATGTATTCCTCGTCTACACTTCAAATGAATGTAAATGCGACACTTCCTTGCAAGGAAATAGCGTTTGCAAATGTCTACCTATAGTAGCAGTAGTGTTCTAATGCTTCTTAGAACGCGATGTCGCATCTCATTTCTATGTTTCATGGTAAGATGTAATATTATTTGCGAAGTGTTATGTATTCCTCGCCTATACTTCAAATGAATGTAAATGCGAGACTTCTTTGCTAGGAAATAGCGTTTGCAAATGTCTACCTATCGTAGCAATAGTGTTCTAATGCTTCTTAAAACGCGAAATCGCATTTCATTTCTATGTTTCATGGTAAGATATAATATGATTTGCGAAGTATCATGTATTCCTCGTCTACACTTCAAATGAATGTAAATGCGACACTTCCTTGCTAGGAAATAGCATCTGCAGATGTCTAGGTATCGTAGCAATAGAGTTCTAATGCTTCTTAAATCGCAATATCGCATCTCATTTCTATGTTTCATGGTAAGATATAATATGATTTGCGAAGTATCATGTATTCCTCGTCTACACTTCAAATGAATATAAATGCGACACTTCCTTGCTAGGAAATAGCGTCTGCAGATGTCTAGGTATCGTAGCAATAGAGTTCAAATGCTTCTTAAAACGCGATATCGCATCTCATTTCTATGTTTCATGGTAAGATATAATATGATTTGCGAAGTGTTATGTATTCCTCGTCTACACATCAACTAAATGTAAATGCGCACTTCCTTGCAAGGAAATAGCGTTTGCAGATGTCTACGTATCGTAGCAATAGAGTTCCTATGATTCTTAAAACGCGATATCGTATCTCATTTCTATGTTTCATGGTAAGATATAATATGATTTGCGGAGTGTTATGTATTCCTCGTCTACACTTCAAATGAATGTAAATGCGACACTTCCTTGCAAGGAAATAGCGTTTGCAAATGTCTACCTATCGTAGCAGTAGTGTTCTAATGCTTCTTAGAACGCGATGTCGCATCTCATTTCTATGTTTCATGGTAAGATATAATATGATTTGCGAAGTATCATGTATTCCTCGTCTACACTTCTAATGAATGTAAATGCGACACTTCCTTGCTAGGAAATAGCATCTGCAGATGTCTAGGTATCGTAGCAATAGAGTTCTAATGCTTCTTAAAACGAGATATTGCATCTCATATCTATGTTTTCTGATAAGATATAATATTCATTGCGATGTGTTATGCATTCCTCGTCTACGATTCAAATGAATGTAAATGCGACACTTCCTTGCGAGGAAATAGCGTTTGCAGATGTCTAGGTATCGTAGCAATAGAGTTCTTATGATTCTTAAAACGCGATATCGAATCTCATTTCTATGTTTCATGGTAAGGTATAATATGATTTGCGAAGTATCATGTATTCCTCGTCTACACTTCAAATGAATGTAAATGCGACACTTCCTTGCTAGGAAATAGCGTCTGCAGATGTCTAGGTATCGTAGCAATAGAGTTCTAATACTTCTTAAAACGCGATATCGCATCTCAATTCTATGTTTCATGGTAAGATATAATATGATTTGCGAAGTGTTATGTATTCCTCGTCTACACTTCAAATGAATGTAAATGCGACACTTCCTTGCAAGGAAATAGCGATTGCAGATGTCTACGTCTCGTAGCAATAGAGTTCATATGATTCTTAAAACGCGATATCGCATCTCATTTCTATGTTTCATGGTAAGATATAACATGATTTGCGAAGTGTTATGTATTCCTTGTCTACGATTCAAATGAATGTAAATGCGACACTTCCTTGCAAGGAAATAGCGTTTGCAGATGTCTACGTATCGTAGCAATAGAGTTCAAATGCTTCTTAAAACGCGATATCGCATCTCATTTCTATGTTTCATGGTAAGATATAATATGATTTGCGAAGTGTTATGTATTCCTCGTCTACATTTCAAATGAATGTAAATGCGACACTTCCTTGCTAGGAAATAGCGTCTGCAGATTTCTAGATATCGTAGCAATAGAGTCCTAATGCTTCTTAAAACGCGATATCGCATCTCATTTCTATGTTTCATGGTAAGATATAATATGATTTGCGAAGTGCTATGTATTCCTCGTCTACACTTCAAATGAATGTAAATGCGACACTTCCTTGCAAGGAAATAGCGTTTGCAGAAGTCTACGTATCGTAGCAATAGAGTTCTAATGCTTCTTAAAACGCGATATCGCGTCTCATTTCTATGTTTCATGGTAAGATGTAATATTATTTGCGAAGTGTTATGTATTCCTCGCCTATACTTCAAATGAATGTAAATGCGATACTTCTTTCCTAGGAAATAGCGTTTGCAAATGTCTACCTATCGTAGCAATAGTGTTCTAATGCTTCTTAAAACGCGATATCGCATCTCATTTCTATGTTTCATGGTAAGATATAATATGATTTGCGAAGTATCATGTATTCCTCTACTACACTTCAAATGAATGTAAATCCGACACTTCCTTGCTAGGAAATAGCATCTGCAGATGTCTAGGTATCGTAGCAATAGAGTTCTAATGCTTCTTAAAACGCGATATCGCATCTCATTTCCATGTTTCATGGTATGATATAATATGATTTGCGAAGTATCATGTATTCCTCGTCTACATTTCAAATGAATGTAAATGCGACACTTCCTTGCAAGGAAATAGCGTCTGCAGATGTCTAGGTATCGTAGCAATAGAGTTCTAGTGCTTCTTAAAACGCGATATCGCATCTTATTTCTATGTTTCATGGTAAGATGTAATATTATTTGCGAAGTGTTATGTATTCCTCGCCTATACATCAAATGAATGTAAATGCGAGACTTCTTTGCTAGGAAATAGCGTTTGCAGATGTCTACGTATCGAAGTAATAGAGTTCAAATGCTTCTTAAAACGAGATATTGCATCTCATATCTATGTTTCCTGATAAGATATAATATTCATTGCGATGTGTTATGCATTCCTCGACTACGATTCAATTGAATGTAAATGCGACACTTCCTTGCGAGGAAATAGCGTTTGCAGATGTCTAGGTATCGTAGCAATAGAGTTCTTATGATTGTTAAAACGCGATATCGCATCTCATTTCTATGTTTCATGGTAAGATATAATATGATTTGCGAAGTATGATGTATTCCTCGTCTACACTTCAAATGAATGTAAATGCGACACTTCCTTGCGAGGAAATAGCGTCTGCAGATGTCTAGGTATCGTAGCAATAGAGTTCTAATGCTTCATAAAACGCGATATCGCATCTCAATTCTATGTTTCATGGTAAGATATAATATGATTTGCGAAGTGTTATGTATTCCTCGCCTACACTTCAAATGAATGTAAATGCGACACTTCCTTGCAAGGAAATAGCGATTGCAGATCTCTACGTCTCGTAGCAATAGAGTTCATATGATTCTTAAAACGCGATATCGCATCTCATTTCTATGTTTCATGGTAAGATATAACATGATTTGCGAAGTGTTATGTATTCCTTGTCTACGATTCAAATGAATGTAAATGCGACACTTCCTTGCAAGGAAATAGCGTTTGCAGATGTCTACGTATCGTAGCAATAGAGTTCGAATGCTTCTTAAAACGCGATGTCGCATCTTATTTCTATGTTTCATGGTAAGATGTAATATTATTTGCGAAGTGTTATGTACTTCTCGCCTATACATCAAATGATTGTAAATGCGAGACTTCTTTGCTAGGAAATAGCGTTTGCAGATGTCAAAGTATCGAAGCAATAGAGTTCAAATGATTCTTAAAACGCGATATCGCATCTCATTTCTATGTTCCATGGTAAGATATAACATGATTTGCGAAGTGTTATGTATTCCTCGTCTACACTTCAAATGAATGTAAATGCGACACTTCCTTGCAAGGAAATAGCGTTTGCAAATGTCTACCTATCGTAGCAGTAGTGTTCTAATGCTTCTTAGAACGCGATGTCGCATCTCATTTCTATGTTTCATGGTAAGATATAATATGATTTGCGAAGTGTTATGTATTCCTCGTCTACACTTCAAATGAATGTAAATGCGACACTTCCTTGCAAGGAAATAGCGTTTGCAGATGTCTACGTATCGAAGCAATAGAGTTCAAATGCTTCTTAAAACGAGATATTGCATCTCATATCTATGTTTCATGATAAGATATAATATTCATTGCGAAGTGTTATGCATTCCTCGCCTACAATTCAAATGAATGTAAATGCGACACTTCCTTGCTAGGAAATAGCGTTTGCAGATGTCTACGTATCGAAGTAATAGAGTTCAAATGCATCTTAAAACGAGATATTGCATCTCATATCTATGTTTCCTGATAAGATATAATATTCATTGCGATGTGTTATGCATTCCTCGACTACGATTCAATTGAATGTAAATGCGACACTTCCTTGCGAGGAAATAGCGTTTGCAGATGTCTAGGTATCGTAGCAATAGAGTTCTTATGATTGTTAAAACGCGATATCGCATCTCATTTTTATGTTTCATGGTAAGATATAATATGATTTGCGAAGTATGATGTATTCCTCGTCTACACTTCAAATGAATGTAAATGCGACATTTCCTTGCTAGGAAATAGCGTCTGCAGATGTCTAGGTATCGTAGCAATAGAGTTCTAATGCTTCATAAAACGCGATATCGCATCTCATTTCTATGTTTCATGGTACGATATAATATGATTTGCGAAGTGTTATGTATTCCCCGTCTACGATTCAAATGAATGTAAATGCGACACTTCCTTGCAAGGAAATAGCGTTTGCAGATGTCTACGTATCGTAGCAATAGGGTTCTAATGCTTCTTAAAACGCGATATCGCATCTCATTTCTATGTTTCATGGTAAGATGTAATATTATTTGCGAAGTGTTATGTATTCCTCGCCTATACTTCAAATGAATGTAAATGCGAGACTTCTTTGCTAGGAAATAGCGTTTGCAAATGTCTACCTATCGTAGCAATAGTGTTCTAATGCTTCTTAAAACGCGATATCGTATCTCATTTCTATGTTTCATGGAAAGATATAATATGATTTGCGAAGTGTTATGTATTCCTCGTCTACACATCAACTAAATGTAAATGCGCACATCCTTGCAAGGAAATAGCGTTTGCAGATGTCAACGTATCGTAGCAATAGAGTTCTTATGATTCTTAAAACGCGATATCGCATCTCATTTTTATGTTTCATGGTAAGATATAATATGATTTTCGAAGTGTTATGTAATCCTCGTCTACACTTCAAATGAATGTAAATGCGACACTTCCTTGCTAGGAAATAGCGTTTGCAGATGTCTACGTATCGAAGCAATAGAGTTCAAATGCTTCTTAAAACGAGATATTGCATCTCATATCTATGTTTCCTGATAAGATATAATATTCATTGCGATGTGATATGCATTCCTCGTCTACGATTCAAATGAATGTAAATGCGACACTTCCTTGCGAGGAAATAGCGTTTGCAGATGTCTACGTATCGTAGCAATAGAGTTCTTTTGATTCTTAAAACGCGATATCGCATCTCATTTCTATGTTTCATGGTAAGATATAATATGATTTGCGAAGTATCATGTATTCCTCGTCTACACTTCAAATGAATGTAAATGCGACACTTCCTTGCTAGGAAATAGCGTCTGCAGATGTCTAGGTATCGTAGCAATAGAGTTCATATGTTCTTAAAACGCGATATCGCATCTCAATTCTATGTTTCATGGTAAGATATAATATGATTTGCGAAGTGTTATGTATTCCTCGTCTACACTTCAAATGAATGTAAATGCGCCACTTCCTTGCAAGGAAATAGCGATTGCAGATGTCTACGTCTCGTAGCAATAGAGTTCATATGATTCTTAAAACGCGATATCGCATCTCATTTCTATGTTTCATGGTAAGATATAACATGATTTGCGAAGTGTTATGTATTCCTTGTCTACGATTCAAATGAATGTAAATGCGACACTTCCTTGCAAGGAAATAGCGTTTGCAGATGTCTACGTATCGTAGCAGTAGAGTTCAAATGCTTCTTAAAACGCGATATCGCACCTCATTTCTATGTTTCATGGTAAGATATAATATGATTTGCGAAGTGTTATGTATTCCTCGTCTACACATCAACTAAATGTAAATGCGCACTTCCTTGCAAGGAAATAGCGTTTGCTGATGTCTACGTATCGTAGCAATAGAGTTCCTATGATTCTTAAAACGCGATATCGTATCTCATTTCTATGTTTCATGGTAAGATACAATATGATTTGCGGAGTGTTATGTATTCCTCGTCTACACTTCAAATGAATGTAAATGCGACACTTCCTTGCAAGGAAATAGCGTTTGCAAATGTCTACCTATCGTAGCAGTAGTGTTCTAATGCTTCTTAGAACGCGATGTCGCATCTCATTTCTATGTTTCATGGTAAGATATAATATGATTTGCGAAGTGTTATGTAATCCTCGTCTACACTTCAAATGAATGTAAATGCGACACTTCCTTGCTAGGAAATAGCGTTTGCAGATGTCTACGTATCGTAGCAATAGAGTTCGAATGCTTCTTAAAACGCGATGTCGCATCTTATTTCTATGTTTCATGGTAAGATGTAATATTATTTGCGAAGTGTTATGTACTTCTCGCCTATACATCAAATGATTGTAAATGCGAGACTTCTTTGCTAGGAAATAGCGTTTGCAGATGTCAAAGTATCGAAGCAATAGAGTTCAAATGATTCTTAAAACGCGATATCGCATCTCATTTCTATGTTCCATGGTAAGATATAACATGATTTGCGAAGTGTTATGTATTCCTCGTCTACACTTCAAATGAATGTAAATGCGACACTTCCTTGCAAGGAAATAGCGTTTGCAAATGTCTACCTATCGTAGCAGTAGTGTTCTAATGCTTCTTAGAACGCGATGTCGCATCTCATTTCTATGTTTCATGGTAAGATATAATATGATTTGCGAAGTGTTATGTATTCCTCGTCTACACTTCAAATGAATGTAAATGCGACACTTCCTTGCAAGGAAATAGCGTTTGCAGATGTCTACGTATCGAAGCAATAGAGTTCAAATGCTTCTTAAAACGAGATATTGCATCTCATATCTATGTTTCATGATAAGATATAATATTCATTGCGAAGTGTTATGCATTCCTCGCCTACAATTCAAATGAATGTAAATGCGACACTTCCTTGCTAGGAAATAGCGTTTGCAGATGTCTACGTATCGAAGTAATAGAGTTCAAATGCATCTTAAAACGAGATATTGCATCTCATATCTATGTTTCCTGATAAGATATAATATTCATTGCGATGTGTTATGCATTCCTCGACTACGATTCAATTGAATGTAAATGCGACACTTCCTTGCGAGGAAATAGCGTTTGCAGATGTCTAGGTATCGTAGCAATAGAGTTCTTATGATTGTTAAAACGCGATATCGCATCTCATTTTTATGTTTCATGGTAAGATATAATATGATTTGCGAAGTATGATGTATTCCTCGTCTACACTTCAAATGAATGTAAATGCGACATTTCCTTGCTAGGAAATAGCGTCTGCAGATGTCTAGGTATCGTAGCAATAGAGTTCTAATGCTTCATAAAACGCGATATCGCATCTCATTTCTATGTTTCATGGTACGATATAATATGATTTGCGAAGTGTTATGTATTCCCCGTCTACGATTCAAATGAATGTAAATGCGACACTTCCTTGCAAGGAAATAGCGTTTGCAGATGTCTACGTATCGTAGCAATAGGGTTCTAATGCTTCTTAAAACGCGATATCGCATCTCATTTCTATGTTTCATGGTAAGATGTAATATTATTTGCGAAGTGTTATGTATTCCTCGCCTATACTTCAAATGAATGTAAATGCGAGACTTCTTTGCTAGGAAATAGCGTTTGCAAATGTCTACCTATCGTAGCAATAGTGTTCTAATGCTTCTTAAAACGCGATATCGTATCTCATTTCTATGTTTCATGGAAAGATATAATATGATTTGCGAAGTGTTATGTATTCCTCGTCTACACATCAACTAAATGTAAATGCGCACATCCTTGCAAGGAAATAGCGTTTGCAGATGTCAACGTATCGTAGCAATAGAGTTCTTATGATTCTTAAAACGCGATATCGCATCTCATTTTTATGTTTCATGGTAAGATATAATATGATTTTCGAAGTGTTATGTAATCCTCGTCTACACTTCAAATGAATGTAAATGCGACACTTCCTTGCTAGGAAATAGCGTTTGCAGATGTCTACGTATCGAAGCAATAGAGTTCAAATGCTTCTTAAAACGAGATATTGCATCTCATATCTATGTTTCCTGATAAGATATAATATTCATTGCGATGTGATATGCATTCCTCGTCTACGATTCAAATGAATGTAAATGCGACACTTCCTTGCGAGGAAATAGCGTTTGCAGATGTCTACGTATCGTAGCAATAGAGTTCTTTTGATTCTTAAAACGCGATATCGCATCTCATTTCTATGTTTCATGGTAAGATATAATATGATTTGCGAAGTATCATGTATTCCTCGTCTACACTTCAAATGAATGTAAATGCGACACTTCCTTGCTAGGAAATAGCGTCTGCAGATGTCTAGGTATCGTAGCAATAGAGTTCATATGTTCTTAAAACGCGATATCGCATCTCAATTCTATGTTTCATGGTAAGATATAATATGATTTGCGAAGTGTTATGTATTCCTCGTCTACACTTCAAATGAATGTAAATGCGCCACTTCCTTGCAAGGAAATAGCGATTGCAGATGTCTACGTCTCGTAGCAATAGAGTTCATATGATTCTTAAAACGCGATATCGCATCTCATTTCTATGTTTCATGGTAAGATATAACATGATTTGCGAAGTGTTATGTATTCCTTGTCTACGATTCAAATGAATGTAAATGCGACACTTCCTTGCAAGGAAATAGCGTTTGCAGATGTCTACGTATCGTAGCAGTAGAGTTCAAATGCTTCTTAAAACGCGATATCGCACCTCATTTCTATGTTTCATGGTAAGATATAATATGATTTGCGAAGTGTTATGTATTCCTCGTCTACACATCAACTAAATGTAAATGCGCACTTCCTTGCAAGGAAATAGCGTTTGCTGATGTCTACGTATCGTAGCAATAGAGTTCCTATGATTCTTAAAACGCGATATCGTATCTCATTTCTATGTTTCATGGTAAGATACAATATGATTTGCGGAGTGTTATGTATTCCTCGTCTACACTTCAAATGAATGTAAATGCGACACTTCCTTGCAAGGAAATAGCGTTTGCAAATGTCTACCTATCGTAGCAGTAGTGTTCTAATGCTTCTTAGAACGCGATGTCGCATCTCATTTCTATGTTTCATGGTAAGATATAATATGATTTGCGAAGTATCATGTATTCCTCGTCTACACTTCAAATGAATGTAAATGCGACACTTCCTTGCTAGGAAATAGCATCTGCAGATGTCTAGGTATCGTAGCAATAGAGTTCTAATGCTTCTTAAAACGCGATATCGCATCTCATTTATATGTTTCATGGTAAGATATAATATGATTTGCGAAGTATCATGTATTCCTCGACTACACTTCAAATGAATGTAAATGCGAGACTTCTTTGCTAGGGAATAGCGTTTGCAGATGTCAAAGTATCGAAGCAATAGAGTTCAAATGATTCTTAAAACGCGATATCGCATCTCATTTCTATGTTCCATGGTAAGATATAACATGATTTGCGAAGTGTTATGTATTCCTCGTCTACACTTCAAATGAATGTGAATGCGATACTTCCTCGCTAGGAAATAGCGTTTGGAGATGTCTACGTATCGAAGCAATAGAGTTCAAATGCTTCCTAAAACGAGATATTGCATCTCATATCTATGTTTCATGATAAGATATAATATTCATTGCGAAGTGTTATGCATTCCTCGTCTACGATTCAAATGGATGTAAATGCGACACTTCCTTGCTAGGAAATAGCGTTTGCAGATGTCTACGTATCGAAGCAATAGAGTTCAAATGCTTCTTAAAACAAGATATCGCATCTCAATACTATATTTCATGATAAGATGTAATATTCATTGCGAAGTGATATGCATTCCTCGTCTACGATTCAAATGGATGTAAATGCGACACTTCCTTGCTAGGAAATAGCGTTTGCAGATGTCTACGTATCGAAGCAATAGAGGTCAAATGCTTCGTAAAACAAGATATCGCATCTCAATTCTATATTTCATGATAAGATGTAATATTCATTGCGAAGTGTTATGTATTCCTCGCCTACACTTCAAATGAATGTAAATGCGACACTTCCTTGCTAGGAAATAGCGTTTGCAAATGTCTACCTATCGTAGCAGTAGTGTTCTAATGCTTCTTAGAACGCGATGTCGCATCTCATTTCTATGTTTCATGGTAAGATATAATATGATTTGCGAAGTATCATGTATTCCTCGTCTACACTTCAAATGAATGTAAATGCGACACTTCCTTGCTAGGAAATAGCATCTGCAGATGTCTAGGTATCGTAGCAATAGAGTTCTAATGCTTCTTAAAACGAGATATTGCATCTCATATCTATGTTTTCTGATAAGATATAATATTCATTGCGATGTGTTATGCATTCCTCGTCTACGATTCAAATGAATGTAAATGCGACACTTCCTTGCGAGGAAATAGCGTTTGCAGATGTCTAGGTATCGTAGCAATAGAGTTCTTATGATTCTTAAAACGCGATATCGCATCTCATTTCTATGTTTCATGGTAAGATATAATATGGTTTGCGAAGTATCATGTATTCCTCGTCTACACTTCAAATGAATGTAAATGCGACACTTCCTTGCTAGGAAATAGCGTCTGCAGATGTCTAGGTATCGTAGCAATAGAGTTCTAATACTTCTTAAAACGCGATATCGCATCTCAATTCTATGTTTCATGGTAAGATATAATATGATTTGCGAAGTGTTATGTATTCCTCGTCTACACTTCAAATGAATGTAAATGCGACACTTCCTTGCAAGGAAATAGCGATTGCAGATGTCTACGTCTCGTAGCAATAGAGTTCATATGATTCTTAAAACGCGATATCGCATCTCATTTCTATGTTTCATGGTAAGATATAACATGATTTGCGAAGTGTTATGTATTCCTTGTCTACGATTCAAATGAATGTAAATGCTACACTTCCTTGCAAGGAAATAGCGTTTGCAGATGTCTACGTATCGTAGCAGTAGAGTTCAAATGCTTCTTAAAACGCGATATCGCACCTCATTTCTATGTTTCATGGTAAGATATAATATGATTTGCGAAGTGTTATGTATTCCTCGTCTACACATCAACTAAATGTAAATGCGCACTTCCTTGCAAGGAAATAGCGTTTGCTGATGTCTACGTATCGTAGCAATAGAGTTCCTATGATTCTTAAAACGCGATATCGTATCTCATTTCTATGTTTCATGGTAAGATACAATATGATTTGCGGAGTGTTATGTATTCCTCGTCTACACTTCAAATGAATGTAAATGCGACACTTCCTTGCAAGGAAATAGCGTTTGCAAATGTCTACCTATCGTAGCAGTAGTGTTCTAATGCTTCTTAGAACGCGATGTCGCATCTCATTTCTATGTTTCATGGTAAGATATAATATGATTTGCGAAGTATCATGTATTCCTCGTCTACACTTCAAATGAATGTAAAGGCGACACTTCCTTGCTAGGAAATAGCATCTGCAGATGTCTAGGTATCGTAGCAATAGAGTTCTAATGCTTCTTAAAACGCGATATCGCATCTCATTTATATGTTTCATGGTAAGATATAATATGATTTGCGAAGTATCATGTATTCCTCGACTACACTTCAAATGAATGTAAATGCGAGACTTCTTTGCTAGGGAATAGCGTTTGCAGATGTCAAAGTATCGAAGCAATAGAGTTCAAATGATTCTTAAAACGCGATATCGCATCTCATTTCTATGTTCCATGGTAAGATATAACATGATTTGCGAAGTGTTATGTATTCCTCGTCTACACTTCAAATGAATGTGAATGCGATACTTCCTCGCTAGGAAATAGCGTTTGGAGATGTCTACGTATCGAAGCAATAGAGTTCAAATGCTTCCTAAAACGAGATATTGCATCTCATATCTATGTTTCATGATAAGATATAATATTCATTGCGAAGTGTTATGCATTCCTCGTCTACGATTCAAATGGATGTAAATGCGACACTTCCTTGCTAGGAAATAGCGTTTGCAGATGTCTACGTATCGAAGCAATAGAGTTCAAATGCTTCTTAAAACAAGATATCGCATCTCAATTCTATATTTCATGATAAGATGTAATATTCATTGCGAAGTGATATGCATTCCTCGTCTACGATTCAAATGGATGTAAATGCGACACTTCCTTGCTAGGAAATAGCGTTTGCAGATGTCTACGTATCGAAGCAATAGAGGTCAAATGCTTCGTAAAACAAGATATCGCATCTCAATTCTATATTTCATGATAAGATGTAATATTCATTGCGAAGTGTTATGTATTCCTCGCCTACACTTCAAATGAATGTAAATGCGACACTTCCTTGCTAGGAAATAGCGTTTGCAGATGTCTACGTATCGAAGCAATAAAGTTCAAATGCTTCTAAAAACGAGATATTGCATCTCATATCTATGTTTCCTGATAAGATATAATATTCATTGCGAAGTGTAATGCATTCCTCGTCTACGATTCAAATGAATGTAAATGCGACACTTCCTTGCAAGGAAATAGCGTTTGCAGATGTCTACGTATCGTAGCAATAGAGTTCTTTTGATTCTTAAAACGCGATATCGCATCTCATTTCTATGTTTCATGGTAAGATATAATAAGATTTGCGAAGTACTGTGTATTCCTCGTCTACACTTCAAATGAATGTGAATGCGACACTACCTTGCAAGGAAATAGCGTTTGCAGATGTCTACGTATCGTAGCAATAGAGTTCTAATGCTTCTTAAAACGCGATATCGCATCTCATTTCTATGTTTCATAGTAAGATATAATATGATTTGCGAAGTGTTAGGTATTCCTCGTCCACACTTCAAATGAATGTAAATGCGACACTTCTTTGCTAGGAAATAGCGTTTGCAAATGTCTACCTATCGTAGCAATAGTGTTCTAATGCTTCTTAAAACGCGATATCGCATGTCATTTCTACGTTTCATGGTAAGATATAATATGATTTGCGAAGTGTCATGTATTTCTCGTCTACACTACAAATGAATGTAAATGCGACACTTCCTTGCTAGGAAATAGCGTCTGCAGATGTCTAGGTATCGTAGCAATAGAGATCTAATGCTTCTTAAAACGCGATATCGCATCTCATTTCTATGATTCATGGTAAGATATAATATGATTTACGAAGTGTTATGTATTCCTCGTCTACACTTCAAATGAATGTAAATGCGACACTTCCTTGCAAGGAAATAGCGATTGCAGATGTCTACGTCTCGTAGCAATAGAGTTCATATGATTTTTAAAACGAGATATTGCATCTCATATCTATGTTTCCTGATAAGATATAATATTCATTGCGAAGTGTTATGCATTCCTCGTCTACGATTCAAATGAATGTAAATGCGACACTTCCTTGCAAGTAAATAGCGTTTGCAGATGTCTACGTCTCGTAGCAATAGAGTTCATATGTTCTTAAAACGCGATATCGCATCTCAATTCTATGTTTCATGGTAAGATATAACATGATTTGCGAAGTGTTATGTATTCCTTGTCTACACTTCAAATGAATGTGAATGCGATACTTCCTCGCCAGGAAATAGCGTCTGCAGATGTCTAGGTATCGTAGCAATAGAGTTCATATGTTCTTAAAACGCGATATCGCATCTCAATTCTATGTTTCATAGTAAGATATAACATGATTTGCGAAGTGTTATGTATTCCTTGTCTACACTTCAAATGAATGTGAATGCGATACTTCCTCGATAGGAAATAGCGTTTGCAGATGTCTACGTATCGTAGCAACAGCTTTCTAATGCTACTCAAAACGCGATATCGAATCTCATTTCTATGTTTCATGGTAAGATATAATATGATTTGCGACGTGTCATGTATTCCTCGTCTACACTACAAATGAATGTAAATGCGACACTTCCTTGCAAGGAAATAGCGTTTGCAGATGTCTACGTATCGAAGCAATAGTGTTCAAATGCTTCTTAAAACGCGATATCGCATCTCATCTCTATGTTTCATGGTAAGATATAATATGATTTGCGAAGTATCATGTATTCCTCGTCTACACTTCAAATGAATGTAAATGCGACTCTTCCTTGCAAGGAAATAGCGTTTGCAGATGTCCACGTGTCGAAGCAATAGAGTTCAAATGCTTCCTAAAACAAGATATCGCATCTTAATTCTATGTTTCATGATAGGATGTAATATTCATTGCGAAGTGTTATGTATTCCTCGCCTACACTTCAAATGAATGTAAATGCGACACTACTTTGCAAGGAAATAGTGTCTGCAGATGTATACGTATCGAAGTAATAGAGTTCAAATGCATCTTAAAACGAGATATTGCATCTCATATCTATGTTTCCTGATAAGATATAATATTCATTGCGATGTGTTATGCATTCCTCGACTACGATTCAATTGAATGTAAATGCGACACTTCCTTGCGAGGAAATAGCGTTTGCAGATGTCTAGGTATCGTAGCAATAGAGTTCTTATGATTGTTAAAACGCGATATCGCATCTCATTTCTATGTTTCATGGTAAGATATAATATGATTTGCGAAGTATGATGTATTCCTCGTCTACACTTCAAATGAATGTAAATGCGACATTTCCTTGCTAGGATATAGCGTCTGCAGATGTCTAGGTATCGTAGCAATAGAGTTCTAATGCTTCATAAAACGCGATATCGCATCTCAATTCTATGTTTCATGGTACGATATAATATGATTTGCGAAGTGTTATGTATTCCCCGTCTACGATTCAAATGAATGTAAATGCGACACTTCCTTGCAAGGAAATAGCGTTTGCAGATGTCTACGTATCGTAGCAATAGAGTTCAAATGCTTTTTAAAACGCGATATCGCATCTCATTTCTATGTTTCATGGTAAGATATAATATGATTTGCGAAGTGTTATGTATTCCTCGTCTACGATTCAAATGAATGTAAATGCGACACTCCCTTGCTAGGAAATAGCGATTGCAGAAGTCTACGTATCGTAGCAATAGTGTTCTAATGCTTCTTAAAACGCGATATCGCATGTCATTTCTCTGTTTCATGGTAAGATATAATATGATTTGCGAAGTGTCATGTATTCCTCGTCTACACTTCAAATGAATGTAAATGCGACACTTCCTTGCTAGGAAATAGCGTCTGCAGATGTCTAGGTATCGTAGCAATGGAGTTCTAAAACTTCTTAAAACGCGATGTCGCATCTCATTTCTATGTTTCATGG
This sequence comes from Xylocopa sonorina, assembly GCF_050948175.1. Classification (NCBI taxonomy): domain Eukaryota; kingdom Metazoa; phylum Arthropoda; class Insecta; order Hymenoptera; family Apidae; genus Xylocopa; species Xylocopa sonorina. The sequence goes on from NW_027490172.1 coordinate 386,998, forward strand.
TAAGATGTAATATGATTTGCGAAGTGTTATGTATTCCTCGTCTACACTTCAAATGAATGTAAATGCGACACTTCTTTGCTATGAAATAGCGTCTGCAGATGTCTACCTATCGTAGCAATAGTGTTCTAATGCTTCTTAAAACACGATATCACATCTCACTTCTATGTTTCATGGTAAGATATAATATGATTTGCGAAGTATCATGTATTCCTCGTTTACACTTCAAATGAATGTAAATGCGACACTACCTTGCAAGGGAATAGTGTCTGCAGATGTCTAGGTATCGTAGCAATAGAGTTCTAATGCTTCTTAAAACGCGATATCGCATCTTATTTCTATGTTTCATGGTAAGATGTAATATTATTTGCGAAGTGTTATGTATTCCTCGCCTATACTTCAAATGAATGTAAATGCGAGACTTCTTTGCTAGGAAATAGCGTTTGCAAATGTCTACGTATCGTAGCAACAGCTTTCTAATGCTACTTAAAACGCCATATCGAATCTCATTTCTATGTTTCATGGTAAGATATAATATGATTTGCGAAGTGTCATGTATTCCTCGTCTACACTGCAAATGAATGTAAATGCGACACTTCCTTGCAAGGAAATAGCGTTTGCAGATGTCTACGTATTGAAGCAATAGTGTTCAAATGCTTCATAAACAAGATATCGCATCTCAATTCTATGTTTCATGATAAGATGTAATATTCATTGCGAAGTGTTATGTATTTCTCGCCTACACTTCAAATGAGTATAAATGCGACACTTCCCCGCTAGGAAATGGCGTTTGCAGATGTCTACCTATCGTAGCAGTAGTGTTCTAATGCTTCTTAGAACGCGATGTCGCATCTCATTTCTATGTTTCATGGTAAGATATAATATGATTTGCGAAGTGTTATGTATTCGTCGTCTACACTTCAAATGAATGTAAATGCGACACTTCCTTGCAAGGAAATAGCGTTTGCAGATGTCGACATATCGAAGCAATAGAGTTCAAATGTTTCTTAAAACGAGATATTGCATCTCATATCTATGGTTCATGATAAGATATAATATTCATTGCGAAGTGTTATGCATTCCTCGTCTACGATTCAAATGAATGTAAATGCGACACTTCCTTGCAAGGAAATAGCGTTTGCAGATGGCTACGTATCGTAGCAATAGAGTTCATATGATTCTTAGAACGCGATATCGCATCTCATTTCTACGTTTCATGGTAAGATATAATATGATTTGCGAAGTATTGTGTATTCCTCGTCTACACTTCAAATGAATGTGAATGCGACACTTCCTCGCTAGGAAATGGCGTTTGCAGATGTCTACGTATCGTAGCAATATAGTTCAAATGCTTCTAAAAACAAGATATCGCATTTCATATCTATGTTTCATGATAAGATATAATATTCATTGCAAAGTGTTATGCATTCCTCGTCTACGATTCAAATGAATGTAAATGCGACACTTCCTTGCAAGGAAATAGCGTTTGCAGATGTCTACGTATCGTAGCAATAGAGTTCCTATGATTCTTAGAACGCGATATCGCATCTCATTTCTATGTTTCATGGTAAGATATAAAATGATTTGCGAAGTATTGTGTATTCCTCGTCTACACTTCAAATGAATGTGAATGCGACACTTCCTCGCTAGGAAATGGCGTTTGCGGATGTCTACGTATCGTAGCAATAGATTTCTAATGCTTCTTAAAACGCGATATCGCATCTCATTTCTATGTTTCATGGTAAGATATAACATGATTTGCAAAGTGTTATGTATTACTCGTCTACACTTCAAATGAATGTGAATGCGATACTTCCTCGCTAGGAAATAGCGTTTGCAGATGTCTACGTATCGAAGCAATAGAGTTCAAATGCTTCCTAAAACGAGATATTGCATCTCATATCTATGTTTCATGATAAGATATATTATTCATTGCGAAGTGTTATGCATTCCTCGTCTACTCTTCAAATGAATGTAAATGCGATACTTCCTCGCTAGGAAATAGCGTTTGCAGATGTCTACGTATCGTAGCAATAGCTTTCTAATGCTACTTAAAACGCCATATCGAATCTCATTTCTATGTTTCATGGTAAGATATAATATGATTTGCGAAGTGTCATGTATTCCTCGTCTACACTACAAATGAATGTAAATGCGACACTTCCTTGCAAGGAAATAGCGTTTGCAGATGTCTACGTATCGAAGCAATATTGTTCAAATGCTTCATAAACAAGATATCGCATCTCAATTCTATGTTTCATGATAAGATGTAATATTCATTGCGAACTGTCATTTATTCCTCGTCTACACTTCAAATGAATGTAAATGCGACACTTCCTTGCAAGGAAATAGCGTTTGCAGATGTCTACGTATCGAAGCAATAGAGTTCAAATGCTTCCTAAAACGAGATATTGCATCTCATATCTATGTTTCACGATAAGATATAATATTCATTGCGAAGTGTTATGCATTCCAGGTCTGCGATTCAAATGGATGTAAATGCGACACTTCCTTGCTAGGAAATAGCGTCTGCAGTTGTCTATGTATCGTAACAATAGTGTTCTAATGCTTCTTAAAACGCGATATCGCATCTCATTTCTATCTTTCATGGTAAGATATAATATGATTTGCGAAGTGTCATGTTTTACTCGTCTACACTTCAAATGAATGTAAATGCGACACTTCCTTGCTAGGAAATAGCGTCTGCAGATGTCTACCTATCGTAGCAATAGTGTTCTAATGCTTCTTAAAACGCGATATCGCACCTCATTTCTATGTTTCATGGTAAGATATAATATGATTTGCGAAGTGTTATGTATTCCTCGTCTACACTTCAAATGAATGTAAATGCGACACTTCCTTGCAAGGAAATAGCGATTGCAGATGTCTACGTATCGTAGCAATAGAGTTCATATGATACTTAAAACGCGATATCGCATCTCATTTCTATGTTTCATGGTGAGATATAACATGATTTGCGAAGTGTTATGTATTACTCGTCTACACTTCAAATGAATGTGAATGCGATACTTCCACGCTAGGAAATAGCGTTTGCAGATGTCTACGTATCGTAGCAACAGCTTTCTAATGCTACTCAAAACGCGATATCGAATCTCATTTCTATGTTTCATGGTAAGATATAATATGATTTGCGACGTGTCATGTATTCCTCGTCTACACTACAAATGAATGTAAATGCGACACTTCCTTGCAAGGAAATAGCGTTTGCAGATGTCTACGTATCGAAGCAATAGAGTTCAAACGCTTCTTAAAACGCGATATCGCATCTCATCTCAATGTTTCATGGTAAGATATAATATGATTTGCGAAGTATCATGTATTCCTCGTCTACACTCCAAATGAATGTAAATGCGACTCTTCCTTGCAAGGAAATAGCGTTTGCAGATGTCTACGTATCGAAGCAATAGAGTTCAAATGCTTCCTAAAACGAGATATTGCATCTCATATCTATCTTTCATGATAAGATATAATATTCATTGCGAAGTGTTATGCATTCCTCGTCTACGATTCAAATGAATGTGAATGCGATACATCCTCGCTAGGAAATAGCGTTTGCAGATGTCTACGTATCGAAGCAATAGAGTTCAAATGCTTCCTAAAACGAGATATTGCATCTCATATCTATGTTTCATGATAAGATATAATATTCATTGCGAAGTGTTATGCATTCCTCGTCTACTCTTCAAATGAATGTAAATGCGATACTTCCTCGCTAGGAAATAGCGTTTGCAGATGTCTACGTATCGTAGCAATAGCTTTCTAATGCTACTTAAAACGCCATATCGAATCTCATTTCTATGTTTCATGGTAAGATATAATATGATTTGCGAAGTGTCATGTATTCCTCGTCTACACTACAAATGAATGTAAATGCGACACTTCCTTGCAAGGAAATAGCGTTTGCAGATGTCTACGTATCGAAGCAATATTGTTCAAATGCTTCATAAACAAGATATCGCATCTCAATTCTATGTTTCATGATAAGATGTAATATTCATTGCGAACTGTCATGTATTCCTCGTCTACAATACAAGTGAATGTAAATGCGACACTTCCTTGCAAGGAAATAGCGTTTGCAGATGTCTACGTATCGAAGCAATAGAGTTCAAATGCTTCCTAAAACGAGATATTGCATCTCATATCTATGTTTCATGATAAGATATAATATTCATTGCGAAGTGTTATGCATTCCAGGTCTGCGATTCAAATGGATGTAAATGCGACACTTCCTTGCTAGGAAATAGCGTCTGCAGTTGTCTATGTATCGTAACAATAGTGTTCTAATGCTTCTTAAAACGCGATATCGCATCTCAATTCTATCTTTCATGGTAAGATATAATATGATTTGCGAAGTGTCATGTATTACTCGTCTACACTTCAAATGAATGTAAATGCGACACTTCCTTGCTAGGAAATAGCGTCTGCAGATGTCTACCTATCGTAGCAATAGTGTTCTAATGCTTCTTAAAACGCGATATCGCACCTCATTTCTATGCTTCATGGTAAGATATAATATGATTTGCGAAGTGTTATGTATTCCTCGTCTACACTTCAAATGAATGTAAATGCGACACTTCCTTGCAAGGAAATAGCGATTGCAGATGTCTACGTATCGTAGCAATAGAGTTCATATGATACTTAAAACGCGATATCGCATCTCATTTCTATGTTTCATGGTGAGATATAACATGATTTGCGAAGTGTTATGTATTACTCGTCTACACTTCAAATGAATGTGAATGCGATACTTCCTCGCTAGGAAATAGCGTTTGCAGATGTCTACGTATCGTAGCAACAGCTTTCTAATGCTACTCAAAACGCGATATCGAATCTCATTTCTATGTTTCATGGTAAGATATAATATGATTTGCGACGTGTCATGTATTCCTCGTCTACACTACAAATGAATGTAAATGCGACACTTCCTTGCAAGGAAATAGCGTTTGCAGATGTCTACGTATCGAAGCAATAGAGTTCAAACGCTTCTTAAAACGCGATATCGCATCTCATCTCTATGTTTCATGGTAAGATATAATATGATTTGCGAAGTATCATGTATTCCTCGTCTACACTCCAAATGAATGTAAATGCGACTCTTCCTTGCAAGGAAATAGCGTTTGCAGATGTCTAGGTATCGAAGCAATAGAGTTCAAATGCTTCCTAAAACGAGATATTGCATCTCATATCTATGTTTCATGATAAGATATAATATTCATTGCGAAGTGTTATGCATTCCTCGTCTACTATTCAAATGGATGTAAATGCGACTCTTCCTTGCAAGGAAATAGCGTTTTCAGATGTCTACGTATCGAAGCAATAGAGTTCAAATGCTTCCTAAAACGAGATATTGCATCTCATATCTATCTTTCATGATAAGATATAATATTCATTGCGAAGTGTTATGCATTCCTCGTCTACGATTCAAATGGATGTAAATGCGACACTTCCTTGCTAGGAATTAGCGTTTCCAGATGTCTACGTATCGAAGCAATACAGTTCAAATGCTTCTTAAAACGAGATATTCAATCTCATATCTATGTTTCCTGATAAGATATAATATTCATTGCGAAGTGTTATGCATTCCTCGTCTACACTTCAAATGAATGTGAATGCGAAACTTCCTCGCTAGGAAATAGCGTTTGCAGATGTCTACGTATCGTAGCAATAGCTTTCTAATGCTACTTAAAACGCGATATCGAATCTCAATTCTATGTTTCATGATAAGATGTAATATGATTTGCGAAGTATCATGTATTCCTCGTCTACACTTCAAATGAATGTGAATGCGAAACTTCCTCGCTAGGAAATAGCGTTTGCAGATGTCTACGTATCGTAGGAATAGCTTTCTAATGCTACTTAAAACGCGATATCGAATCTCATTTCTATGTTTCATGATAAGATGTAATATTCATTGCGAGGTGTTATGTATTCTTCGTCTACACTTCAAATGAATGTAAATGCGACTCTCCCTTGCAAGGAAATAGCGTTTGCAGATGACTACGTATCGAAGCAATAGAGTTCAAATGCTTCCTAAAACGAGATATTGCATCTCATATCTATGCTTCATGATAAGATATAATATTCATTGCGAAGTGTTATGTATTCTTCGTCTACACTTCAAATGAATGTAAATGCGACTCTCCCTTGCAAGGAAATAGCGTTTGCAGATGACTACGTATCGTAGCAATAGAGTTCTAATGCTTCTTAAAACGCGATATCGCATTTCATTTCTATGTTTCATGGTAAGATATAATATGATTTGCGAAGTGTTATGTATTCCTCGTCTACACTTCTAATGAATGTAAATGCGACACTTCCTTGCAAGGAAATAGCGATTGCAGATGTCTACGTATCGTAGCATTAGGGTTCATATGATTCTTAAAACGCGGATATCGCATCTCATTTCTATATTTCATGGTAAGATATAACATGATTTGCGAAGTGTTATGTATTCCTCGTCTACACTTCAAATGAATGTGAATGCGATACTTCCTCGCTAGGAAATAGTGTTTGCAGATGTCTACGTATCGTAGCAATAGCTCTCTAATGCTTCTTAAAACGCGATATCGAATCTCATTTCTATGTTTCATGGTAAGATATAATATGATTTGCAAAGCGTCATGTATTCCTCGTCTACACTTCAAATGAATGTAAATGCGACACTTCCTTGCAAGGAAATAGCATTTGCAGATGACTACGTATCGAAGCAATAGTGTTCTAATGCTTCTTAAAACGCGATATCGCATCTCATATCTATGTTTCATGATAAGATGTAATATTCATTGCGAAGTGCTATGCATTCCTCGTCTACGATTCAAATGAACGTAAATGCGACACTTCCTTGCTAGGAAATAGCGTCTGCAGATGTCTACGTATCGTAGCAATAGAGTTCATATGATTCTTAAAACGCGATATCGCATCTCATTTCTATGTTTCATGGTAAGATATAACATGATTTGCGAACTGTCATGTATTACTCGTCTACACTTCAAATGAATGTGAATGCGACACTTCTTTGCTAGGAAATAGCGTTTGCAAATGCCAACCTATCGTAGCAATTGTGTTCTAATGCTTCTTAAAACGCGATATCGCATCTCATTTCTATGTTTCATGGTAAGATATAATATGATTTGCGAAGCGTCATGGATTCCTCATCTACTCTTCAAATGAATGTAAATGCGACACTTCCTTGCTAGGAAATAGCGTTTGCAGATGTCTACGTATCGTAGCAATAGCTTTCTAATGCTTCTTAAAACGCGATATCGCATCTCATATCTATGTTTCATGATAAGATGTAATATTCATTGCGAAGTGTTATGCATTCCTCGCCTACGATTCAAATGAATGTAAATGCGACACTTCTTTGCTAGGAAATAGCGTTTGCAAATGTCTACCTATCGTAGCAATAGTGTTCTAATGCTTCTTAAAACGAGATATTGCATCTCATATCTATGTTTCATGATAAGATATAATATTCATTGCGAAGTGCTATGCATTCCTCGTCTACGATTCAAATGAACGTAAATGCGACACTTCCTTGCAAGGAAATAGCGTCTGCAGATGTCTACGTATCGTAGCAATAGATTTCTAATGCTTCTTAAAACGCGATATCGCATCTCGTTTCTATGTTTCATGGTAAGATATAATATGATTTGCGAAGTATCATGTATTCCTCGTCTGCACTTCAAAAGAATGTAAATGCGACACTTCCTTGCTAGGAAATAGCGTCTGCAGATGTCTAGGTATCGTAGCAATAGAGTTCTAATGCTTCTTCAAACGCGATATCGCATCTCATTTCTATGTTTCATGGTAAGATATAATATGATTTGCGAAGTGTTATGTATTCCTCGTCTACACTTCAAATGAATGTAAATGCGACACATCCTTGCAAGGTAATAGCGATTGCAGATGTCTACGTATCGTAGCAATAGAGTTCATATGATTCTTAAAACGCGATATCGCATCTCATTTCTATGTTTCATGGTAAGATATAACATGATTTGCGAAGTTTTATGTATTCCTCGTCTACACTTCAAATGAATGTGAATGCGATACATCCTCGCTAGGACATAGCGTTTGCAGATGTCTACGTATCGTAGCAATAGATTTCTAATGCTTCTTAAAACGCGATATCGCATCCCATTTCTATGTTTCATGGTAAGATATAATATGATTTGCGATGTGTCATGTATTCCTCGTCTACAATTCAAATGAATGTTAATGCGACACTTCCTTGCTCGGAAATAGCGTCTGCAGATGTCTAGGTATCGTAGCAATAGTGTTCTAATGCTTCTTAAAACGCGATATCGCATCTCATTTCTATGTTTCATGGTAAGATATAATACGATTTGCGAAGTGTTGTGTACTCCTCGCCAACACTTCAAATGAATGTAAATGCGACACTTCCTTGCAAGGATATAGGGTTTGCATATATCTACTTATCGAAGCAATAGAGTTCAAATGCTTCTTAAAACGCGATATCGCATCTCATTTCTATGTTTCATGGTAAGATATAATATTCATTGCGAAGTGTTATGCATTCCTCGTCTACGATTCAAATGAACGTAAATGCGACACTTCCTTGCAAGGAAATAGCGTCTGCAGATGTCTACGTATCGTAGCAATAGATTTCTAATGCTTCTTAAAACGCGATATCGCATCTCATTTCTATGTTTCATGGTAAGATATAATATGATTTGCGAAGCGTCATGGATTCCTCGTCTACTCTTCAAATGAATGTAAATGCGACACTTCCTTGCTAGGAAATAGCGTTTGCAGATGTCTACGTATTGTAGCAATAGCTTTCTAATGCTTCTTAAAACTCGATATCGAATCTCATTTCTATGTTTCATGGTAAGATATAATATTCATTACGAAGTGTTATGCATTCCTCGTCTACGATTCAAATGAATGTAAATGCGACACTTCTTTGCTAGGAAATAGCGTTTGCAAATGTCTACCTATCGTAGCAGTGGTGTTCTAATGCTTCTTAAAACGAGATATTGCATCTCATATCTACGTTTCATGATAAGATGTAATATTCATTGCGAAGTGTTATGCATTCCTCGTCTACGATTCAAATGAACGTAAATGCGACACTTCCTTGCTAGGAAATAGCGTTTGCAGAGTCTACGTATAGAAGCAATGGAGTTCATATGATTCTAAAAGCGCGATATCGCATCACATTTCTATGTTTCATGGTATGATATAATATGATTTGCGAAGTGTCATGTATTCCACGTCTACACTTCAAATGAATGTAAATGCGACACTACCTTGCAAGGAAATAGCGTTTGCAGATGTCTACGTATCGTAGCAATAGATTTCTAATGCTTCTTAAAACGCGATATCGCATCTCATTTCTATGTTTCATGGTAAGATATAATATGATTTGCGATGTGTCATGTATTCCTCGTCTACACTTCAAATGAATGTTAATGCAACACTTCCTTGCTAGGAAATAGCGTCTGCAGATGTCTAGGTATCGTAGCAATAGTGTTCTAATGCTTCTTAAAAGGCGATATCGCATCTCATTTCTATTTTTCATGGTAAGATATAATATGATTTGCGAAGTGTTATGTATTCCTCACCTACACTTCAAATGAATGTAAATGCGACACTTCCTTGCAAGGATATAGCGTTTGCAGATGTCTACGTATCGTAGCAATAGAGTTCATATGATTCTTAAAACGCGATATCGCATCTCATTGTATGTTTCATGGTAAGATATAACGTGATTTGCGAAGTGTTATGTATTCCTCGTCTACACTTCAAATGAATGTGAATGCGATACTTCCTCGCTAGGAAATAGCGTTTGCAGATGACTACATATTGTAGCAACAACTTTCTAATGCTTCTTAAAACGCGTTATCGAATCTCATTTCTATGCTTCATGGTAAGATATAATATGATTTGCGAAGTGTCATGTATTCCTCGTCTACACTTCAAATGAATGTAAATGCGACACTTCCTTGCAAGGAAATAGCGTTTGCAGATGTCTACGTATCGTAGGGATGGAGTTCTAATGCTTCTTAAAACGTGACATCGCATCTCATTTCTATGTTTCATGGTAAGATATAATATGACTTGCGAAGTGTTATGTAGTCCTCGTCTACACTTCGAATGAATGTAAATGCGACACTTCCTTGCTAGGAAATAGCGTTTGCAGATGTCTACCTATCGTTGCAATAGAGTTCTAATGCTTCTTAAACCGCGATATCGCATTTCATTTCTATGTTCAATGGTAAGATATAATATGACTGGCGAAGTGTTATGTATTCCTCGTCTACACTTCAAATGAATATAAATGCGACACTTCCATGCAAGGAAATAGCGTTTGCAGATGTCTACGTATCGAAGCGATAGAGTTCATATGCTTCTTAAAACGAGATATTGCATCTCATATCTATGTTTCATGGTAAGAAATAATATTCATTGCGAAGTGTTATGTAGTCCTCGTCTACACTTCTAATAAATGTAAATGCGACACATCCTTGATTGGAAATAGCGTTTGCAGATGTCTACGTATCGTAGGGATGGAGTTGTAATGCTTCTTAAAACGCGATATTGCATCTCATTTCTATGTTTCATGGTAAGATATAATATGACACGCGAAGTGTTATGTAGTCCTCGTCTACACTTCAAATGAATGTAAATGCGACACTTCCTTGCTAGGAAATAGCGTTTGCAGATGTCTACGTATCGTAGGGATGGAGTTCTAATGCTTCTTAAAACGTGATGTCGCATCTCATTTCTATGTTTTATGATAAGATGTAATAATCATTGCGAAGTGTTATGTATTCCTCGTCTACATTTCAAATGAATGTAAATGCGACACTTCCTTTCTAGGAAATAGCGTTTGCAGATGTTTACGTATCGTAAGGATGGAGTTCTAATGCTTCTTAAAACGCGATATCGTATCTCAATTCTATGTTGCATGATAAGATATAATATTCGTTGTAAAGTGTTATGTATACCTCGTATTCTCTTCAGAAGAATGTAAATACGACACTTCCTTGCAAGGAAATAGCGTTTGCAGATGTCTACGTATCGTAGCAATAGAGTTCTTATGCTTCTTAAAACGCGATATTGCATCTCTTTTCTATGTTTCATGGTAAGATATAATATGATTGGCGAAGTGTTATGTAGTCCTCGTCTACACTTCAAGTGAATGTAAGTGCGACACTTCCTTGCTAGGAAATAGCGTTTGCAGATGTCTACCTATCGTTGCAAAGGAGTTCTAATGCTTCTTAAAACGAGATATCGCATCTCATTTCTATGTTTCATGATAAGATGTAATATTCATTGCGAAATGTTATGTATTCCTCGTCTACACTATAAATGAATGTAAATGCGACGCTTCCTTGCTAGGAAATAGCGTTTGCAGATGTCTACGTATCGTAGCAATAGAGTTCTAATGCTTCTTAAAACGCGATTCCGCATCTCATTTCTATGTTACATGGTAAGATATAATATGATTTTCTAAGTGTTATGTAGTCCTCGTCTACACTTCAAATAAATGTAAATGCGACACATCCTTGCTAGGAAATAGCGTTTGCAGATGTCTACGTATCGTAGGGATGGAGTTCTAATGCTTCTTAAAACGTGATGTCGCATCTCATTTCTATGTTTCATGGTAAGATATAATATGATTGGCGAAGTGTTATGTTGTCCTCGTCTACACTTCAAATGAATGTAAGTGCGACACTTCCTTGCTAGGAAATAGCGTTTGCAGATGTCTACCTATCGTTGCAATAGAGTTCTAATGCTTCTTAAACCGCGATATCGCATTTCATTTCTATGTTCAATGGTAAGATATAATATGACTGGCGAAGTGTTATGTATTCCTCGTCTACACTTCAAATGAATATAAATGCGACACTTCCATGCAAGGAAATAGCGTTTGCAGATGTCTACGTATCGAAGCGATAGAGTTCATATGCTTCTTTAAACGAGATATTGCATCTCATATCTATGTTTCATGGTAAGAAATAATATTCATTGCGAAGTGTTATGTAGTCCTCGTCTACACTTCTAATAAATGTAAATGCGACACATCCTTGATTGGAAATAGCGTTTGCAGATGTCTACGTATCGTAGGGATGGAGTTGTAATGCTTCTTAAAACGCGATATTGCATCTCATTTCTATGTTTCATGGTAAGATATAATATGACACGCGAAGTGTTATGTAGTCCTCGTCTACACTTCAAATGAATGTAAATGCGACACTTCCTTGCTAGGAAATAGCGTTTGCAGATGTCTACGTATCGTAGGGATGGAGTTCTAATGCTTCTTAAAACGTGATGTCGCATCTCATTTCTATGTTTTATGATAAGATGTAATAATCATTGCGAAGTGTTATGTATTCCTCGTCTACAATTCAAATGAATGTAAATGCGACACTTCCTTTCTAGGAAATAGCGTTTGCAGATGTTTACGTATCGTAAGGATGGAGTTCTAATGCTTCTTAAAACGCGATATCGTATCTCAATTCTATGTTGCATGATAAGATATAATATTCGTTGTAAAGTGTTATGTATACCTCGTATTCTCTTCAGAAGAATGTAAATACGACACTTCCTTGCAAGGAAATAGCGTTTGCAGATGTCTACCTATCGTTGCAATAGAGTTCTAATGCTTCTTAAAACGCGATATCGCATCTCATTTCTATGTTTAATTGTAAGATATAATATGATTGGCGAAGTGTTATGTATTCCTCGTCTACACTTCAAATGAATGTGAATGCGACACTTCCTTGCAAGGAAATAGCGTTTGCAGATGTCTACGTATCGAAGCAATATAGTTAAAATGCTTCTTAAAACGAGATATCGCATCTCATTTCCATGTTTCATGGTAAGATATAATATTAATTGCGAAGTGTTATGTATTCCTCGTCAACGATTCAAATGGATGTAAATGCGACACTTCCTTCCTAGGAAATAGCGTTTGCAGATGTCTACGTATCGAAGCAATAGAGTTCATATGCTTCTCAAAACGAGATATAGCATCTCATTTCTATGTTTCATGGTAAGATGTAATATTCATAGCGAAATGTTATATATTCCTCGTCTACATTTCAAATGAATGTAAATGCGACACTTCCTTTCTAGGAAATAGCGTTTGCAGATGTTTACGTATCGTAAGGATAGAGTTCTAAATCTTCTTAAAACGCGATGTCGTATCTCATTTCTATGTTGCATGATAGGATGTAATATTCGTTGTAAAGTGTTATGTATACCTTGTAATCCCTTCAGAAGAATGTAAATGCGACACTTCCTTGCAAGAAAATAGCGTTTGCAGATGTCTACGTATCGTAGCAATAGAGTTCTAATGCTTCTTAAAACGCGATATTGCTTCTCATTTCTATGTTTCATGGTAAGATATAATATGACTTGCGAAGTGTTATGTAGTCCTCGTCTACACTTCAAATGAATGTAAGTGCGACACTTCCTTGCTAGGAAATAGCGTTTGCAGATGTCTACCTATCGTTGCAATAGAGTTCTTATGCTTCTTAAACAGCGATAACGCATCTCATTTCTATGTTTCATGGTAAGATATAATATGATTTGCGAAGTGTTATGTAGTCCTCGTCTACATTTCAAATGAATGTAAACGCGACACTTCCTTGCTAGGAAATAGCGTTTGTAGATGTCTACGTATCGTAGCAATAGAGTTCTAATGCTTCTTAAAACGCGATATCGCATCTCATTTCTATGTTTCATGGTAAGATATAATATGATTTGCGAAGTGTTATGTAGTCCTCGTCTACATTTCAAATGAATGTAAACGCGACACTTCCTTGCTAGGAAGTAGCGTTTGTAGATTCTACGTATCGTAGCAATATACTTCTAATGCTTCTTAAAACGCGATATCGCATCTCATTTCTACGTTTCATGACAAGGTATAGTATTCATTGCGAAGTGTTATGTATACCTATTATTCACTTCAAAAGAATGTAAATGCGACACTTCCTTGCTAGCAAATAGCGTTTGCAGATATCTACGTATCGTAGCAATAGAGTTCTAATGCTTCTTAAAACGCGATATCGCATCTCATTTCTATGTTTCATGGTAAGATATAATATGATTTCCTAAGTGTTATGTAGTCCTCGTCTACACTTCAAATGAATGTAAATGCGACACTTCCTTGCTAGGAAATAGCGTTTGCAGATGTCTACGTATCGTAGGGATGGAGTTCTAATGCTTCTTAAAACGTGATGTCGCATCTCATTTCTATGTTTCATGGTAAGATATAATATGACACGCGAAGTGTTATGTAGTCCTCGTCTACACTTCAAATGAATGTAAATGCGACACTTCCTTGCTAGGAAATAGCGTTTGCAGATGTCTACCTATCGTAGCAATAGATTTCTAATGCTTCTTAAACCGCGAAATCGCATCTCATTTCCATGTTTAATGGTAAGATTTAATATGATTGGCGAAGTGTTATGTATTCCTCGTCTACACTTCAAATGAATGTGAATGCGACACATCCTTGCTAGGAAATAGCGTTTGCAGATGTCTACGTATCGAAGCAATAGAGTTCAAATGCTTCTTAAAGCGAGATATCGCATCTCATTTCTATGTTTCATGATAAGATGTAATATTCATTGCGAAATGTTATGTATTCCTCGTCTACACTTCAAATGAATGTAAATGCGACACTTCCTTGCTAGGAAATAGCGTTTGCAGATGTCTACGTATCGTAGCAATAGAGTTCTAATGCTTCTTAAAACGCGACATCGCATCTCATTTCTATGTTTCATGGTAAGATATAATATGATTTGCGAAGTGTTATGTAGTCCTCGTCTACATTTCAAATGAATGTAAACGCGACACTTCCTTGCTATGAAGTAGCGTTTGTAGATTCTACGTATCGTAGCAATATACTTCTAATGCTTCTTAAAACGCGATATCGCATCTCATTTCTACGTTTCATGACAAGGTATAGTATTCATTGCGAAGTGTTATGTATACCTATTATTCACTTCAAAAGAATGTAAATGCGACACTTCCTTGCTAGCAAATAGCGTTTGCAGATATCTACGTATCGTAGCAATAGAGTTCTAATGCTTCTTAAAACGCGATATCGCATCTCATTTCTATGTTTCATGGTAAGATATAATATGATTTTCTGAGTGTTATGTAGTCCTCGTCTACACTTCAAATAAATGTAAATGCGACACATCCTTGATAGGAAATAGCGTTTGCAGATGTCTACGTATCGTAGGGATGGAGTTCTAATGCTTCTTAAAACGTGATATCGCATCTCATTTCTATGTTTCATGGTAAGATATAATATGACTTGCGAAGTGTTATGTAGTCCTCGTCTACACTTCAAATGAATGTAAATGCGACACTTCCTTGCTTGGAAATAGCGTTTGCAGATGTCTACCTACCGTAGCAATAGTTGTTCTAATGCTTCTTAAACCGCGATATCGCATCTCATTCCTATGTTCAATGGTAAGATATAATATGACTGGCGAAGTGTTATGTATTCCTCGTCTACACTTCAAATGAATATAAATGCGACACTTCCATGCAAGGAAATAGCGTTTGCAGATGTCATCATATCGTAGCAATAGAGATTTTATGCTTCTTAAAACGCGATATTGCATCTCATTTCTATGTTTCATGGTAAGATATAATACGACTTGCGAAGTGTTATGTAGTCCTCGTCTACACTTCAAATGAATGTAAATGCGACACTTCCTTGCTAGGAAATAGCGTTTGCAGATGTCTACCTATCGTAGCAATAGAGTTCTAATGCTTCATAAACCGCGATATCGCATCTCATTTCTATGTTTCATGATAAGAAGTAATATTCATTGCGAAATGTTATATATTCCTCGTCTACACTTCAAATGAATGTAAATGCGACACTTCCTTGCTAGGAAATAGCGTATGTAGACGTCTACGTATCGTAGCAATAGAGTTCTATTGCTTCTTAAAACGCGATATCGCATCTCATTTCTATGTTTCATGGTAAGATATAATATGACATGCGAAGTGTTATGTAGTCCTCGTCTACACTTCAAATGAATGTAAATGCGACACTTCCTTGCTAGGAAATAGCGTATGTAGACGTCTACGTATCGTAGCAATAGAGTTCTATTGCTTCTTAAAACGCGATATCGCATCTCATTTCTATGTTTCATGGTAAGATATAATATGACATGCGAAGTGTTATGTAGTCCTCGTCTACACTTCAAATGAATGTAAATGCGACACTTTCTTGCTAGGAAATAGCGTTTGCAGATGTCTACGTATCGTAGGGATGGAGTTCTAATGCTTCTTAGGACGTGATATCGCATCTCATTTCTATGTTTCATGGTAAGATATAATATGACTTGCGAAGGGTTATGTAGTCCTCGTCTACACTTCAAATGAATGTAAATGCGACACTTCCTTGCTAGGAAATAGCGTTTGCAGATGTCTACGTATCGAAGCGATAGAGTTCAAATGCATCTTAAAACGAGATATCGCATCTCATTTCTATGTTTCATGATAAGATGTAATATTCATTGCGAAGTGTTATGTATTCTTCGCCTACATTTCAAATGAATGTAAACGCGACACTTCCTTCATAGGAAATATCGTTTGTAGATGTCTACGTATCGTAGCAATAGAGTTCTAATGCTTCTTAAAACGCGATATTGCTTCTCATTTCTATGTTTCATGGTAAGATATAATATGACTTGCGAAGTGTTATGTAGTCCTCGTCTACACTTCAAATGAATGTAAATGCGACACTTCCTTGCAAGGAAATAGCGTTTGCAGATGTCTACGTATCGAAGCAATATAGTTAAAATGCTTCTTAAAACGAGATATCGCATCTCATTTCCATGTTTCATGATAAGATGAAATATTCATTGCGAAATGTTATATATTCCTCGTCTACACTTAAGATGAATGTAAATGCGACACTTCCTTTCTAGGAAATAGCGTTTGAGAGATGTCTACGTATCGTAGCAATAGAGTTCTAATGCTTCTTAATAAGCGATTTCGCATATCATTTCTATGTTTCATGGTAAGATATAATATGATTTGCGAAATGTTATGTAGTCCTCGTCTACACTACAAATAAATGTAAATGCGACACATCCTTGCTAGGAAATAGCGTTTGCAGATGTCTACGTATCGTAGGGATGGAGTTCTAAATCTTCTTAAAAAGCGATGTCGTATCTCATTTCTATGTTGCATGATAGGATGTAATATTCGTTGTAAAGTGTTATGTATACCTTGTAATCCCTTCAGAAGAATGTAAATGCGACACTTCCTTGCAAGAAAATAGCGTTTGCAGATGTCTACGTATCGTAGCAATAGAGTTCTAATGCTTCTTAAAACGCGATATTGCTTCTCATTTCTATGTTTCATGGTAAGATATAATATGACTTGCGAAGTGTTATGTAGTCCTCGTCTACACTTCAAATGAATGTAAGTGCGACACTTCCTTGCTAGGAAATAGCGTTTGCAGATGTCTACCTATCGTTGCAATAGAGTTCTTATGCTTCTTAAACAGCGATAACGCATCTCATTTCTATGTTTCATGGTAAGATATAATATGATTTGCGAAGTGTTATGTAGTCCTCGTCTACATTTCAAATGAATGTAAACGCGACACTTCCTTGCTAGGAAATAGCGTTTGTAGATGTCTACGTATCGTAGCAATAGAGTTCTAATGCTTCTTAAAACGCGATATCGCATCTCATTTCTATGTTTCATGGTAAGATATAATATGATTTGCGAAGTGTTATGTAGTCCTCGTCTACATTTCAAATGAATGTAAACGCGACACTTCCTTGCTAGGAAGTAGCGTTTGTAGATTCTACGTATCGTAGCAATATACTTCTAATGCTTCTTAAAACGCGATATCGCATCTCATTTCTACGTTTCATGACAAGGTATAGTATTCATTGCGAAGTGTTATGTATACCTATTATTCACTTCAAAAGAATGTAAATGCGACACTTCCTTGCTAGCAAATAGCGTTTGCAGATATCTACGTATCGTAGCAATAGAGTTCTAATGCTTCTTAAAACGCGATATCGCATCTCATTTCTATGTTTCATGGTAAGATATAATATGATTTCGTAAGTGTTATGTATTCCTCTTCTACACTTCAAATGAATGTAAATACGACACTACCATGCAAGGAAATAGCGTTTGCAGATGTCTACGTATCGAAGCGATAGAGTTCAAATGCTTCTTAAAACGCGATATCGCATCTCATTTCTACGTTTCATGATAAGATGTAATATACATTGCGAAATGTTATGTATTCCTCGTCTACACTTCAAATGAATGTAAATGCGACACTTCCTTGCTAGGAAATAGCGTTTGCAGATGTCTACGTATCGTAGCAATAGATTTCTAATGCTTCTTAAACCGCGATATCGCATCTCATTTCCATGTTTAATGGTAAGATTTAATATGATTGGCGAAGTGTTATGTATTCCTCGTCTACACTTCAAATGAATGTGAATGCGACACATCCTTGCTAGGAAATAGCGTTTGTAGATGTCTACGTATCGTAGCAATAGAGTTCTAATGCTTCTTAAAACGCGATATCGCATCTCATTTCTACGTTTCATGACAAGGTATAGTATTCATTGTGAAGTGTTATGTATACCTATTATTCACTTCAAAAGAATGTAAATGCGACACTTCCTTGCTAGCAAATAGCGTTTGCAGATATCTACGTATCGTAGCAATAGAGTTCATATGCTTCTCAAAACGAGATATCGCATCTCATTTCTATGTTTCATGGTAAGATGTAATATTCATAGCGAAATGTTATATATTCCTCGTCTACATTTCAAATGAATGTAAATGCGACACTTCCTTTCTAGGAAATAGCGTTTGCAGATGTTTACGTATCGTAAGGATAGAGTTCTAAATCTTCTTAAAACGCGATGTCGTATCTCATTTCTATGTTGCATGATAGGATGTAATATTCGTTGTAAAGTGTTATGTATACCTTGTAATCCCTTCAGAAGAATGTAAATACGACACTTCCTTGCAAGAAAATAGCGTTTGCAGATGTCTACGTATCGTAGCAATAGAGTTCTAATGCTTCTTAGAACGCGATATTGCTTCTCATTTCTATGTTTCATGGTAAGATATAATATGACTTGCGAAGTGTTATGTAGTCCTCGTCTACACTTCAAATGAATGTAAGTGCGACACTTCCTTGCTAGGAAATAGCGTCTGCAGATGTCTACCTATCGTTGCAATAGAGTTCTAATGCTTCTTAAACAGCGATAACGCATCTCATTTCTATGTTTCATGGTAAGATATAATATGATTTGCGAAGTGTTATGTAGTCCTCGTCTACATTTCAAATGAATGTAAACGCGACACTTCCTTGCTAGGAAATAGCGTTTGTAGATGTCTACGTATCGTAGCAATAGAGTTCTAATGCTTCTTAAAACGCGATATCGCATCTCATTTCTACGTTTCATGACAAGGTATAGTATTCATTGTGAAGTGTTATGTATACCTATTATTCACTTCAAAAGAATGTAAATGCGACACTTCCTTGCTAGCAAATAGCGTTTGCAGATATCTACGTATCGTAGCAATAGAGTTCTAATGCTTCTTAAAACGCGATATCGCATCTCATTTCTATGTTTCATGGTAAGATATAATATGATTTCCTAAGTGTTATGTAGTCCTCGTCTACACTTCAAATAAATGTAAATGCGACACATCCTTGATAGGAAATAGCGTTTGCAGATGTCTACGTATCGTAGGGATGGTGTTTTAATGCTTCTTAAAACGCGATATTGCATCTCATTTCTATGTTTCATGGTAAGATATAATATGACACGCGAAGTGTTATGTAGTCCTCGTCTACACTTCAAATGAATGTAAATGCGACACTTCCTTGCTAGGAAATAGCGTTTGCAGATGTCTACCTATCGTAGCAATAGATTTCTAATGCTTCTTAAACCGCGAAATCGCATCTCATTTCCATGTTTAATGGTAAGATATAATATGATTGGCGAAGTGTTATGTATTCCTCTTCTACACTTCAAATGAATGTAAATACGACACTACCATGCAAGGAAATAGCGTTTGCAGATGTCTACGTATCGAAGCGATAGAGTTCAAATGCTTCTTAAAACGCGATATCGCATCTCATTTCTACGTTTCATGATAAGATGTAATATACATTGCGAAATGTTATGTATTCCTCGTCTACACTTCAAATGAATGTAAATGCGACACTTCCTTGCTAGGAAATAGCGTTTGCAGATGTCTACGTATCGTAGCAATAGATTTCTAATGCTTCTTAAACCGCGATATCGCATCTCATTTCCATGTTTAATGGTAAGATTTAATATGATTGGCGAAGTGTTATGTATTCCTCGTCTACACTTCAAATGAATGTGAATGCGACACATCCTTGCTAGGAAATAGCGTTTGCAGATGTCTACGTATCGAAGCAATAGAGTTCAAATGCTTCTTAAAGCGAGATATCGCATCTCATTTCTATGTTTCATGATAAGATGTAATATTCATTGCGAAATGTTATGTATTCCTCGTCTACACTTCAAATGAATGTAAATGCGACACTTCCTTGCTAGGAAATAGCGTTTGCAGATGTCTACGTATCGTAGCAATAGAGTTCTAATGCTTCTTAAAACGCGATATCGCATCTCATTTCTATGTTTCATGGTAAGATATAATATGATTTGCGAAGTGTTATGTAGTCCTCGTCTACATTTCAAATGAATGTAAACGCGACACTTCCTTGCTAGGAAGTAGCGTTTGTAGATTCTACGTATCGTAGCAATATACTTCTAATGCTTCTTAAAACGCGATATCGCATCTCATTTCTACGTTTCATGACAAGGTATAGTATTCATTGCGAAGTGTTATGTATACCTATTGTTCACTTCAAAAGAATGTAAATGCGACACTTCCTTGCTAGCAAATAGCGTTTGCAGATATCTACGTATCGTAGCAATAGAGTTCTAATGCTTCTTAAAACGCGATATCGCATCTCATTTCTATGTTTCATGGTAAGATATAATATGATTTTCTGAGTGTTATGTAGTCCTCGTCTACACTTCAAATAAATGTAAATGCGACACATCCTTGATAGGAAATAGCGTTTGCAGATGTCTACGTATCGTAGGGATGGAGTTCTAATGCTTCTTAAACCGCGATATCGCATCTCATTCCTATGTTCAATGGTAAGATATAATATGACTGGCGAAGTGTTATGTATTCCTCGTCTACACTTCAAATGAATATAAATGCGACACTTCCATGCAAGGAAATAGCGTTTGCAGATGTCATCATATCGTAGCAATAGAGATCTTATGCTTCTTAAAACGCGATATTGCATCTCATTTCTATGTTTCATGGTAAGATATAATACGACTTGCGAAGTGTTATGTAGTCCCCGTCTACACTTCAAACGAATATAAATGCGACACTTCCTTGCTAGGAAATAGCGTTTGCAGATGTCTACGTATCGTAGCAACAGAGTTCTAATGCTTCTTAATAAGCGATTTCGCATCTCATATCTATGTTTCATGGTAAGATATAATATGATTTGCGAAGTGTTATGTAGTCCTCGTCTACACTACAAATGAATGTAAATGCGACACTTCCTTGCTAGGAAATAGCGTATGTAGACGTCTACGTATCGTAGCAATAGAGTTCTATTGCTTCTTAAAACGCGATATCGCATCTCATTTCTATGTTTCATGGTAAGATATAATATGACATGCGAAGTGTTATGTAGTCCTCGTCTACATTTCAAATGAATGTAAACGCGACACTTCCTTGCTAGGAAATAGCGTTTGTAGATGTCTACGTATCGTAGCAATAGAGTTCTAATGATTCTTAAAACGCGATATCGCATCTCATTTCTACGTTTCATGACAAGGTATAGTATTCATTGTGAAGTGTTATGTATACCTATTATTCACTTCAAAAGAATGTACATGCGACACTTCCTTGCTAGCAAATAGCGTTTGCAGATATCTACGTATCGTAGCAATAGAGTTCTAGTGCTTCTTAAAACGCGATATCGCATCTCATTTCTATGTTTCATGGTAAGATATAATATGATTTCCTAAGTGTTATGTAGTCCTCGTCTACACTTCAAATAAATGTAAATGCGACACATCCTTGATAGGAAATAGCGTTTGCAGATGTCTACGTATCGTAGGGATGGTGTTTTAATGCTTCTTAAAACGCGATATTGCATCTCATTTCTATGTTTCATGGTAAGATATAATATGACACGCGAAGTGTTATGTAGTCCTCGTCTACACTTCAAATGAATGTAAATGCGACACTTCCTTGCTAGGAAATAGCGTTTGCAGATGTCTACCTATCGTAGCAATAGATTTCTAATGCTTCTTAAACCGCGAAATCGCATCTCATTTCCATGTTTAATGGTAAGATATAATATGATTGGCGAAGTGTTATGTATTCCTCTTCTACACTTCAAATGAATGTAAATACGACACTACCATGCAAGGAAATAGCGTTTGCAGATGTCTACGTATCGAAGCGATAGAGTTCAAATGCTTCTTAAAACGCGATATCGCATCTCATTTCTACGTTTCATGATAAGATGTAATATACATTGCGAAATGTTATGTATTCCTCGTCTACACTTCAAATGAATGTAAATGCGACACTTCCTTGCTAGGAAATAGCGTTTGCAGATATCTACGTATCGTAGCAATAGATTTCTAATGCTTCTTAAACCGCGATATCGCATCTCATTTCCATGTTTAATGGTAAGATTTAATATGATTGGCGAAGTGTTATGTATTCCTCGTCTACACTTCAAATGAATGTGAATGCGACACATCCTTGCTAGGAAATAGCGTTTGCAGATGTCTACGTATCGTAGCAATAGAGTTCTAATGCTTCTTAAAACGCGATATCGCATCTCATTTCTATGTTTCATGGTAAGATATAATATGATTTGCGAAGTGTTATGTAGTCCTCGTCTACATTTCAAATGAATGTAAACGCGACACTTCCTTGCTAGGAAGTAGCGTTTGTAGATTCTACGTATCGTAGCAATATACTTCTAATGCTTCTTAAAACGCGATATCGCATCTCATTTCTACGTTTCATGACAAGGTATAGTATTCATTGCGAAGTGTTATGTATACCTATTATTCACTTCAAAAGAATGTAAATGCGACACTTCCTTGCTAGCAAATAGCGTTTGCAGATATCTACGTATCGTAGCAATAGAGTTCTAATGCTTCTTAAAACGCGATATCGCATCTCATTTCTATGTTTCATGGTAAGATATAATATGATTTTCTGAGTGTTATGTAGTCCTCGTCTACACTTCAAATAAATGTAAATGCGACACATCCTTGATAGGAAATAGCGTTTGCAGATGTCTACGTATCGTAGGGATGGAGTTCTAATGCTTCTTAAAACGTGATATCGCATCTCATTTCTATGTTTCATGGTAAGATATAATATGACTTGCGAAGTGTTATGTAGTCTTCGTCTACACTTCAAATGAATGTAAATGCGACACTTCCTTGCTAGGAAATAGCGTTTGCAGATGTCTACCTACCGTAGCAATAGTTGTTCTAATGCTTCTTAAACCGCGATATCGCATCTCATTCCTATGTTCAATGGTAAGATATAATATGACTGGCGAAGTGTTATGTATTCCTCGTCTACACTTCAAATGAATATAAATGCGACACTTCCATGCAAGGAAATAGCGTTTGCAGATGTCATCATATCGTAGCAATAGAGATCTTATGCTTCTTAAAACGCGATATTGCATCTCATTTCTATGTTTCATGGTAAGATATAATACGACTTGCGAAGTGTTATGTAGTCCTCGTCTACACTTCAAATGAATGTAAATGCGACACTTCCTTGCTAGGAAATAGCGTTTGCAGATGTCTACCTATCGTAGCAATAGAGTTCTAATGCTTCAT
This sequence comes from Xylocopa sonorina, assembly GCF_050948175.1. Lineage (NCBI taxonomy): Eukaryota > Metazoa > Arthropoda > Insecta > Hymenoptera > Apidae > Xylocopa > Xylocopa sonorina. Next base: position 410,967 of record NW_027490172.1, read on the forward strand.
AAACCGCGATATCGCATCTCATTTCTATGTTTCATGATAAGAAGTAATATTCATTGCGAAATGTTATATATTCCTCGTCTACACTTCAAATGAATGTAAATGCGACACTTCCTTGCTAGGAAATAGCGTATGTAGACGTCTACGTATCGTAGCAATAGAGTTCTATTGCTTCTTAAAACGCGATATCGCATCTCATTTCTATGTTTCATGGTAAGATATAATATGACATGCGAAGTGTTATGTAGTCCTCGTCTACACTTCAAATGAATGTAAATGCGACACTTTCTTGCTAGGAAATAGCGTTTGCAGATGTCTACGTATCGTAGGGATGGAGTTCTAATGCTTCTTAGAACGTGATATCGCATCTCATTTCTATGTTTCATGGTAAGATATAATATGACTTGCGAAGGGTTATGTATTCCTCGTCTACACTTCAAATGAATGTAAATGCGACACTTCCTTGCTAGGAAATAGCGTTTGCAGATGTCTACGTATCGAAGCGATAGAGTTCAAATGCATCTTAAAACGAGATATCGCATCTCATTTCTATGTTTCATGATAAGATGTAATATTCATTGCGAAGTGTTATGTATTCTTCGCCTACATTTCAAATGAATGTAAACGCGACACTTCCTTCATAGGAAATATCGTTTGTAGATGTCTACGTATCGTAGCAATAGAGTTCTAATGCTTCTTAAAACGCGATATTGCTTCTCATTTCTATGTTTCATGGTAAGATATAATATGACTTGCGAAGTGTTATGTAGTCCTCGTCTACACTTCAAATGAATGTAAATGCGACACTTTCTTGCTAGGAAATAGCGTTTGCAGATGTCTACCTATCGTAGCAATAGTGTTCTAATGCTTCTTAAACCGCAATATCGCATCTCATTTCTATGTTTAATGGTAAGATATAATATGATTGGCGAAGTTTTATGTATTCCTCGTCTACACTTCAAATGAATGTAAATGCTACACTACCATGCAAGGAAATAGCGTTTGCAGATGTCTACGTATCGAAGCGATAGAGTTCAAATGCTTCTTAAAACGCGATATTGCATCTCATATCTATGTTTCATGATAAGATGTAATATTCATTGCGAAATGTTATGTATTCCTCGTCTACACTTCAAATGAATGTAAATGCGACACTTCCTTGCTAGGAAATAGCGTTTGCAGATGTTTACGTATCGTAAGGATAGAGTTCTAATGCTTCTTAAAACGCGATATCGTATCTCATTTCTATGTTGCATGATAGGATATAATATTCATTGTAAAGTGTTATGTATACTTCGTATTCTCTTCAGAGGAATGTAAATGCGACACTTCCTTCCAAGGAAATAGCCTTTGCAGATGTCTACGTATCGTAGCAATAGAATTCTTATGCTTCTTAAAACGCGATATTGCATCTCATTTCTATGTTTCATGGTAAGATATAATATGACATGCGAAGTGTTATGTAGTCCTCGTCTACACTTCAAATGAATGTAAATGCGACACTTCCTTGCTAGGAAATAGCGTTTACAGATGTCTACCTATCGTAGCAATAGAGTTCTAATGCTTCTTAAACCGCGATATCGCATCTCATTTCTATGTTTCACGGTAGGATATAATATGATTTGCGAAGTGTTATGTAGTCCCCGTCTACACTACAAATAAATGTAAATGCGACACATCCTTGCTAGGAAATAGCGTTTGCAGATGTCTACGTATCGTAGGGATGGAGTTCTAATGCCTCTTAAGACGTGATATCGCATCTCATTTCTATGTTTCATGGTAAGATATAATATGACTTGCGAAGTGTTATGTAGTCCTCCTTTACACTTCAAATGAATGTAAATGCGACACTTCCTTGCTAGGAAATAGCGTTTGCAGATGTCTACGTATCGTAGGGATGGAGTTCTAATGCTTCTTAGAACGCGATTTCGCATCACATTTCTATGTTTCATGATAAGATGTAATATTCATTGCGAAATGTTATGTATTCCTCGTCTACACTTCAAATGAATGTAAATGCGACACTTCCTTGCTAGGAAATAGCGTTTGCAGATGTTTACGTATCGTAAGGATAGAGTTCTAGTGCTTCTTAAAACGCGATATCGCATCTCATTTCTATGTTGCATGATAGGATATAATATTCATTGTAAAGTGTTATGTATACTTCGTATTCTCTTCAGAAGAATGTAAATGCGACACTTCCTTCCAAGGAAATAGCCTTTGCAGATGTCTACGTATCGTAGCAATAGAATTCTTATGCTACTTAAAACGCGATATTGCATCTCATTTCTATGTTTCATGGTAAGATATAATATGACGTGCGAAGTGTTATGTAGTCCTCGTCTACACTTCAAATGAATGTAAATGCGACACTTCCTTGCTAGGAAATAGCGTTTGCAGATGTCTACCTATCGCAGCAATAGTGTTCTAATGCTTCTTAAACCGCAATATCGCATCTCATTTCTGTGTTTAATGGTAAGATATAATATGATTGGCGAAGTTTTATGTATTCCTCGTCTACACTTCAAATGAATGTAAATGCTACACTACCATGCAAGGAAATAGCGTTTGCAGATGTCTACGTATCGAAGCGATAGAGTTCAAATGCTTCTTAAAACGCGATATTGCATCTCATATCTATGTTTCATGATAAGATGTAATATTCATTGCGAAATGTTATGTATTCCTCGTCTACACTTCAAATGAATGTAAATGCGACACTTCCTTGCTAGGAAATAGCGTTTGCAGATGTTTACGTATCGTAAGGATAGAGTTCTAATGCTTCTTAAAACGCGATATCGTATCTCATTTCTATGTTGCATGATAGGATATGATATTCATTGTAAAGTGTTATGTATACTTCGTATTCTCTTCAGAAAAATGTAAATGCGACACTTCCTTCCAAGGAAATAGCCTTTGCAGATGTCTACGTATCGTAGCAATAGAATTCTTATGCTTCTTAAAACGCGATATTGCATCTCATTTCTATGTTTCATGGTAAGATATAATATGACATGCGAAGTGTTATGTAGTCCTCGTCTACACTTCAAATGAATGTAAATGCGACACTTCCTTGCTAGGAAATAGCGTTTACAGATGTCTACCTATCGTAGCAATAGAGTTCTAATGCTTCTTAAACCGCGATATCGCATCTCATTTCTATGTTTCACGGTAGGATATAATATGATTTGCGAAGTGTTATGTAGTCCTCGTCTACACTACAAATAAATGTAAATGCGACACATCCTTGCTAGGAAATAGCGTTTGCAGATGTCTACGTATCGTAGGGATGGAGTTCTAATGCTTCTTAAAACGTGATATCGCATCTCATTTCTATGTTTCATGGTAAGATATAATATGACTTGCGAAGTGTTATGTAGTCCTCTTTTACACTTCAAATGAATGTAAATGCGACACTTCCTTGCTAGGAAATAGCGTTTGCAGATGTCTACGTATCGTAGGGATGGAGTTCTAATGCTTCTTAGAACGTGATATCGCATCTCATTTCTATGTTTCATGGTAAGATATAATATGACTTGCGAAGTGTTATGTAGTCCTCGTCTACACTTCAAATGAATGTAAATGCGACACTTCCTTGCTAGGAAATAGCGTTTGCAGATGTCTACGTATCGAAGCGATAGAGTTCAAATGCATATTAAAACGAGATATCGCATCTCATTTCTATGTTTCATGATAAGATGTAATATTCATTGCGAAGTGTTATGTATTCTTCGCCTACATTTCAAATGAATGTAAACGCGACACTTCCTTCATAGGAAATATCGTTTGTAGATGTCTACGTATCGTAGCAATAGAGTTCTAATGCTTCTTAAAACGCGATATTGCTTCTCATTTCTATGTTTCATGGTAAGATATAATATGACTTGCGATGTGTTATGTAGTCCTCGTCTACACTTCAAATGAATGTAAATGCGACACTTTCTTGCTAGGAAATAGCGTTTGCAGATGTCTACCTATCGTAGCAATAGTGTTCTAATGCTTCTTAAACCGCAATATCGCATCTCATTTCTATGTTTAATGGTAAGATATAATATGATTGGCGAAGTTTTATGTATTCCTCGTCTACACTTCAAATGAGTGTAAATGCTACACTACCATGCAAGGAAATAGCGTTTGCAGATGTCTACGTATCGAAGCGATAGAGTTCAAATGCTTCTTAAAACGCGATATTGCATCTCATATCTATGTTTCATGATAAGATGTAATATTCATTGCGAAATGTTATGTATTCCTCGTCTACACTTCAAATGAATGTAAATGCGACACTTCCTTGCTAGGAAATAGCGTTTGCAGATGTCTACGTATCGTAGCAATAGAGTTCTAATGCTGCTTAAAACGCGATATCGCATCTCATTTCTATGTTTCATGGTAAGATATAATATGACTTGCGAAGTGTAATGTAGTCCTCTTTTACACTTCAAATGAATGTAAATGCGACACTTCCTTGCTAGGAAATAGCGTTTGCAGATGTGTACGTATCGTAGGGTTGGAGTTCTAATGCATCTTAGAACGTGATATCGCATCTCATTTCTATGTTTCATGATAAGATGTAATATTCATTGCGAAGTGTTATGTATTCCTCGTCTACATTTCAAATGAATGTAAATGCGACACTTCCTTTCTAGGAAATAGCGTTTGCAGATGTTTACGTATCGTAAGGATAGAGTTCTAGTGCTTCTTAAAACGCGATATCGCATCTCATTTCTATGTTGCATGATAGGATATAATATTCATTGTAAAGTGTTATGTATACTTCGTATTCTCTTCAGAAGAATGTAAATGCGACACTTCCTTCCAAGGAAATAGCCTTTGCAGATGTCTACGTATCGTAGCAATAGAATTCTTATGCTTCTTAAAACGCGATATTGCATCTCATTTCTATGTTTCATGGTAAGATATAATATGACGTGCGAAGTGTTATGTAGTCCTCGTCTACACTTCAAATGAATGTAAATGCGACACTTCCTTGCTAGGAAATAGCGTTTGCAGATGTCTACCTATCGCAGCAATAGTGTTCTAATGCTTCTTAAACCGCAATATCGCATCTCATTTCTGTGTTTAATGGTAAGATATAATATGATTGGCGAAGTTTTATGTATTCCTCGTCTACACTTCAAATGAATGTAAATGCTACACTACCATGCAAGGAAATAGCGTTTGCAGATGTCTACGTATCGAAGCGATAGAGTTCAAATGCTTCTTAAAACGCGATATTGCATCTCATATCTATGTTTCATGATAAGATGTAATATTCATTGCGAAATGTTATGTATTCCTCGTCTACACTTCAAATGAATGTAAATGCGACACTTCCTTGCTAGGAAATAGCGTTTGCAGATGTTTACGTATCGTAAGGATAGAGTTCTAATGCTTCTTAAAACGCGATATCGTATCTCATTTCTATGTTGCATGATAGGATATGATATTCATTGTAAAGTGTTATGTATACTTCGTATTCTCTTCAGAAAAATGTAAATGCGACACTTCCTTCCAAGGAAATAGCCTTTGCAGATGTCTACGTATCGTAGCAATAGAATTCTTATGCTTCTTAAAACGCGATATTGCATCTCATTTCTATGTTTCATGGTAAGATATAATATGACATGCTAAGTGTTATGTAGTCCTCGTCTACACTTCAAATGAATGTAAATGCGACACTTCCTTGCTAGGAAATAGCGTTTACAGATGTCTACCTATCGTAGCAATAGAGTTCTAATGCTTCTTAAACCGCGATATCGCATCTCATTTCTATGTTTCACGGTAGGATATAATATGATTTGCGAAGTGTTATGTAGTCCTCGTCTACACTACAAATAAATGTAAATGCGACACATCCTTGCTAGGAAATAGCGTTTGCAGATGTCTACGTATCGTAGGGATGGAGTTCTAATGCTTCTTAAAACGTGATATCGCATCTCATTTCTATGTTTCATGGTAAGATATAATATGACTTGCGAAGTGTTATGTAGTCCTCTTTTACACTTCAAATGAATGTAAATGCGACACTTCCTTGCTAGGAAATAGCGTTTGCAGATGTCTACGTATCGTAGGGATGGAGTTCTAATGCTTCTTAGAACGTGATATCGCATCTCATTTCTATGTTTCATGGTAAGATATAATATGACTTGCGAAGTGTTATGTAGTCCTCGTCTACACTTCAAATGAATGTAAATGCGACACTTCCTTGCTAGGAAATAGCGTTTGCAGATGTCTACGTATCGAAGCGATAGAGTTCAAATGCATATTAAAACGAGATATCGCATCTCATTTCTATGTTTCATGATAAGATGTAATATTCATTGCGAAGTGTTATGTATTCTTCGCCTACATTTCAAATGAATGTAAACGCGACACTTCCTTCATAGGAAATATCGTTTGTAGATGTCTACGTATCGTAGCAATAGAGTTCTAATGCTTCTTAAAACGCGATATTGCTTCTCATTTCTATGTTTCATGGTAAGATATAATATGACTTGCGATGTGTTATGTAGTCCTCGTCTACACTTCAAATGAATGTAAATGCGACACTTTCTTGCTAGGAAATAGCGTTTGCAGATGTCTACCTATCGTAGCAATAGTGTTCTAATGCTTCTTAAACCGCAATATCGCATCTCATTTCTATGTTTAATGGTAAGATATAATATGATTGGCGAAGTTTTATGTATTCCTCGTCTACACTTCAAATGAGTGTAAATGCTACACTACCATGCAAGGAAATAGCGTTTGCAGATGTCTACGTATCGAAGCGATAGAGTTCAAATGCTTCTTAAAACGCGATATTGCATCTCATATCTATGTTTCATGATAAGATGTAATATTCATTGCGAAATGTTATGTATTCCTCGTCTACACTTCAAATGAATGTAAATGCGACACTTCCTTGCTAGGAAATAGCGTTTGCAGATGTTTACGTATCGTAAGGATAGAGTTCTAATGCTTCTTAAAACGCGATATCGTATCTCATTTCTATGCTGCATGATAGGATATAATATTCATTGCAAAGTGTTATGTATACTTCGTATTCTCTTCAGAAGAATGTAAATGCGACACTTCCTTCCAAGGAAATAGCCTTTGCAGATGTCTACGTATCGTAGCAATAGAATTCTTATGCTTCTTAAAACGCGATATTGCATCTCATTTCTATGTTTCATGGTAAGATATAATATGACTTGCGAAGTGTAATGTAGTCCTCTTTTACACTTCAAATGAATGTAAATGCGACACTTCCTTGCTAGGAAATAGCGTTTGCAGATGTCTACGTATCGAAGCAATAGAGTTCAAATGCTTCTTAAAACGAGATATCGCATCTCATTTCTATGTTTCATGATAAGATGTAATATTCATTGCGAAATGTTATGTATTCCACGTCTACACTTCAAATGAATGTAAATGCGACACTTCCTTGCTAGGAAATAGCGTTTGCAGATGTCTACGTATCGTAGCAATAGAGTTCTAATGCTGCTTAAAACGCGATATCGCATCTCATTTCTATGTTTCATGGTAAGATATAATATGACTTGCGAAGTGTAATGTAGTCCTCTTTTACACTTCAAATGAATGTAAATGCGACACTTCCTTGCTAGGAAATAGCGTTTGCAGATGTGTACGTATCGTAGGGTTGGAGTTCTAATGCATCTTAGAACGTGATATCGCATCTCATTTCTATGTTTCATGATAAGATGTAATATTCATTGCGAAGTGTTATGTATTCCTCGTCTACATTTCAAATGAATGTAAATGCGACACTTCCTTTCTAGGAAATAGTGTTTGCAGATGTTTACGTATCGTAAGGATAGAGTTCTAATGCTTCTTAAAACGCGATATCGTATCTCATTCCTATGTTGCATGATAGGATATAATATTCATTGTAAAGTGTTATGTATACCTCGTATTCTCTTCAGAAGAATGTAAATGCGGCACTTCCTTCCAAGGAAATAGCCTTTGCAGATGTCTACGTATCGTAGCAATAGAATTCTTATGCTTCTTAAAACGCGATATTGCATCTCATTTCTATGTTTCATGGTAAGATATAATATGACATGCGAAGTGTTATGTAGTCCTCGTCTACACTTCAAATGAATGTAAATGCGACACTTCCTTGCTAGGAAATAGCGTTTACAGATGTCTACCTATCGTAGCAATAGAGTTCTAATGCTTCTTAAACCGCGATATCGCATCTCATTTCTATGTTTCACGGTAGGATATAATATGATTTGCGAAGTGTTATGTAGTCCTCGTCTACACTACAAATAAATGTAAATGCGACACATCCTTGCTAGGAAATAGCGTTTGCAGATGTCTACGTATCGTAGGGATGGAGTTCTAATGCTTCTTAAAACGTGATATCGCATCTCATTTCTATGTTTCATGGTAAGATATAATATGACTTGCGAAGTGTTATGTAGTCCTCTTTTACACTTCAAATGAATGTAAATGCGACACTTCCTTGCTAGGAAATAGCGTTTGCAGATGTCTACGTATCGTAGGGATGGAGTTCTAATGCTTCTTAGAACGTGATATCGCATCTCATTTCTATGTTTCATGGTAAGATATAATATGACTTGCGAAGTGTTATGTAGTCCTCGTCTACACTTCAAATGAATGTAAATGCGACACTTCCTTGCTAGGAAATAGCGTTTGCAGATGTCTACGTATCGAAGCGATAGAGTTCAAATGCATATTAAAACGAGATATCGCATCTCATTTCTATGTTTCATGATAAGATGTAATATTCATTGCGAAGTGTTATGTATTCTTCGCCTACATTTCAAATGAATGTAAACGCGACACTTCCTTCATAGGAAATATCGTTTGTAGATGTCTACGTATCGTAGCAATAGAGTTCTAATGCTTCTTAAAACGCGATATTGCTTCTCATTTCTATGTTTCATGGTAAGATATAATATGACTTGCGATGTGTTATGTAGTCCTCGTCTACACTTCAAATGAATGTAAATGCGACACTTTCTTGCTAGGAAATAGCGTTTGCAGATGTCTACCTATCGTAGCAATAGTGTTCTAATGCTTCTTAAACCGCAATATCGCATCTCATTTCTATGTTTAATGGTAAGATATAATATGATTGGCGAAGTTTTATGTATTCCTCGTCTACACTTCAAATGAGTGTAAATGCTACACTACCATGCAAGGAAATAGCGTTTGCAGATGTCTACGTATCGAAGCGATAGAGTTCAAATGCTTCTTAAAACGCGATATTGCATCTCATATCTATGTTTCATGATAAGATGTAATATTCATTGCGAAATGTTATGTATTCCTCGTCTACACTTCAAATGAATGTAAATGCGACACTTCCTTGCTAGGAAATAGCGTTTGCAGATGTTTACGTATCGTAAGGATAGAGTTCTAATGCTTCTTAAAACGCGATATCGTATCTCATTTCTATGCTGCATGATAGGATATAATATTCATTGTAAAGTGTTATGTATACTTCGTATTCTCTTCAGAAGAATGTAAATGCGACACTTCCTTCCAAGGAAATAGCCTTTGCAGATGTCTACGTATCGTAGCAATAGAATTCTTATGCTTCTTAAAACGCGATATTGCATCTCATTTCTATGTTTCATGGTAAGATATAATATGACTTGCGAAGTGTAATGTAGTCCTCTTTTACACTTCAAATGAATGTAAATGCGACACTTCCTTGCTAGGAAATAGCGTTTGCAGATGTCTACGTATCGAAGCAATAGAGTTCAAATGCTTCTTAAAACGAGATATCGCATCTCATTTCTATGTTTCATGATAAGATGTAATATTCATTGCGAAATGTTATGTATTCCACGTCTACACTTCAAATGAATGTAAATGCGACACTTCCTTGCTAGGAAATAGCGTTTGCAGATGTCTACGTATCGTAGCAATAGAGTTCTAATGCTGCTTAAAACGCGATATCGCATCTCATTTCTATGTTTCATGGTAAGATATAATATGACTTGCGAAGTGTAATGTAGTCCTCTTTTACACTTCAAATGAATGTAAATGCGACACTTCCTTGCTAGGAAATAGCGTTTGCAGATGTGTACGTATCGTAGGGTTGGAGTTCTAATGCATCTTAGAACGTGATATCGCATCTCATTTCTATGTTTCATGATAAGATGTAATATTCATTGCGAAGTGTTATGTATTCCTCGTCTACATTTCAAATGAATGTAAATGCGACACTTCCTTTCTAGGAAATAGTGTTTGCAGATGTTTACGTATCGTAAGGATAGAGTTCTAATGCTTCTTAAAACGCGATATCGTATCTCATTCCTATGTTGCATGATAGGATATAATATTCATTGTAAAGTGTTATGTATACCTCGTATTCTCTTCAGAAGAATGTAAATGCGGCACTTCCTTCCAAGGAAATAGCCTTTGCAGATGTCTACGTATCGTAGCAATAGAGTTCTTATGCTTCTTAATACGCGTTATTGCATCTCATTCCTATATTTCATGGTAAGATATAATATGACATGCGAAGTGTTATGTAGTCCTCGTCTACACTTCAAATGAATGTAAATGCGACACTTCCTTGCTAGGAAATAGCGTTTGCAGATGTCTGCCTATCGTAGCAATAGATTTCTAATGCTTCTTAAACCGCGATATCGCATCTCATTTCCATGTTTAATGGTAAGATATAATATGATTGGCGAAGTGTTATGTATTCCGCGTCTACACTTCAAATGAATGTAAATGCGACACTACCATGCAAGGAAATAGCGTTTGCAGATGTCTACGTATCGAAGCGATAGAGTTCAAATGCTTCTTAAAACGAGATATTGCATCTCATATCTATGTTTCATGATAAGATGTAATATTCATTGCGAAATGTTATGTATTCCTCGTCTACACTTCAAATGAATGTAAATGCGACACTTCCTTGCTAGGAAATAGCGTTTGCAGATGTCTACCTATCGTAGCAATAGATTCCTAATGCTTCTTAAACCGCGATATCGCATCTCATTTCCATGTTTAATGGTAAGATATAATATGATTGGCGAAGTGTTATGTATTCCTCGTCTACACTTCAAATGAATGTAAATGCGACACTTCCTTGCTAGGAAATAGCGTTTGTAGATGTCTACGTATCGTAGCAATAGAGTTCTAATGCTTCTTAAAACGCGATATTGCATCTCATTTCTATGTTTCATGGTAAGATATAATATGACTTGCGAAGTGATATGTAGTCCTCGTCTGCACTTCAAATGAATATAAATGCGACACATCCTTGCTAGGAAATAGCGTTTGCAGATGTCTACCTATCGTTGCAATAGAGTTCTAATGCTTCTTAAACCGCGATATCGCATCTCATTTCTATGTTCAATGGTAAGATATAATATGACTGGCGAAGTGTTATGTGTTCCTCGTCTACACTTCAAATGAATATAAATGCGGCACTTCCATGGAAGGAAATAGCGTTTGCAGATGTCTACGTATCGAAGCGATAGAGTTCAAATGCTTCTTAAAACGAGATATCGCATCTCATTTATATGTTTCATGATAAGATGTAATATTCATTGCGAAATGTTATATATTCCTCGTCTACACTTCAAATGAATGTAAATGCGGCACTTCCTTGCTAGGAAATAGCGTTTGCAGATGTCTACGTATCGCAGGGATGGAGTTCTAATGCTTCTTAAAACGTGATATCGCATCTCATTTCTATGTTTCATGGTAAGATATAATATGACTTGCGAAGTGTTATGTAGTCCTCGTCTACACTTCAAATGAATGTAAATGCGACACTTCCTTGCTAGGAACTAGCGTTTTCAGATGTCTACGTATCGTAGGGATGGAGTTCTATTGCTTCTTAGAACGTGATATCGCATCTCATTTCTATGTTTCATGATAAGATGTAATATTCATTGCGAAGTGTTATGTATTCCTCGTCTACATTTCAAATGAATGTAAATGCGACACTTCCTTTCTAGGAAATAGCGTTTGCAGATGTTTACGTATCGTAAGGATAGAGTTCTAATGCTTCTTAAAACGCGATATCGTATCTCATTTCTATGTTGCATGATAGGATATAATATTCATTGTAAAGTGTTATGTATACCTCGTATTCTCTTCAGAAGAATGTAAATGCGACACTTCCTTGCAAGGAAATAGCGTTTGCAGATGTCTACATATCGTAGCAATAGAGATCTAATGCTTCTTAGACCGCGATATCGCATCTCATTCGTATGTTCAATGGTAAGATATTATATGACTGGCGAAGTGTTATGTATTCCTCGTCTACACTTCAAATGAATATAAATGCGACACTTCCATGCTAGGAAATAGCGTTTGCAGATGTCTACGTATCGTAGCAATAGAGTTCTATTGCTTCTTAAAACGCGATATCGCATCTCATTTCTATGTTTCATGTAAAGATATAATATGATTTGCGAAGTGTTATGTAGTCCTCGTCTACACTTCAAATAAATGTAAATGCGACACATCCTTGCTAGGAAATAGCGTTTGCAGATGTCTACATATCGAAGCGATAGATTTCAAATGCTTCTTAAAACGCGATATCGCATCTCATTTCTATGTTTCATGGTAAGATATATTATGATTTGCGAAGTGTTATGTATTCCTCGTCAACGACTCAAATGGATGTAAACGCGACACTTCCTTGCTAGGAAATAGCGTTTGCAGATGTCTACGTATCGAAGCAATAGAGTTCAAATGCTTCTTAAAACGAGATATCGCATCTCATTTCTATGTTTCATGATAAGATGTAATATTCATTGCGAAATGTTATGTATTCCACGTCTACACTTCAAATGAATGTAAATGCGACACTTCCTTGCTAGGAAATAACGTTTGCAGATGTCTACGTATCGTAGCAATAGAGTTCTAATGCTGCTTAAAACGCGATATCGCATCTCATTTCTATGTTTCATGGTAAGATATATTATGATTTGCGAAGTGTTATGATGTCCTCGTCTACATTTCAAATGAATTTAAACGCGACACTTCCTTGCTAGGAAATAGCGTTTGTAGATGTCTACGTATCGTAGCAATAGAGTTCTAATGCTTCTTAAAACGCGATATTGCATCTCATTTCTATGTTTCATGGTAAGATATAATATGACTTGAGAAGTGTTATGTAGTCCTCGTCTACACTTCAAGTGAAAGTAAATGCGACACTTCCTTGCTAGGAAATAGCGTTTGCAGATGTCTACATATCGAAGCAATAGTGTTCAAATGCTTCTTAAAACGAGATACCGCATCTCATTTCTATGTTTCATGGTAAGATATAATATGACTTGCGAAGTGTTATGTAGTCCTCGTCTACACTTCAAATGAATGTGAATGCGACACTTCCTCGCTAGGAAATAGCGTTTGCAGATGTCTACGTATCGTAGCAATAGTGTTCTAATGCTTCTTAAAACGAGATATTGCATCTCATATCTATGTTTCATGATAAGATATAATATTCATTGCGAAGTGTTATGCATTCCTCGTCTACGATTCAAATGAATGTAAATGCGACACTTCCTTGCAAGGAAATAGCGTTTGCAGATGTCTACGTATCGTAGCAGTAGAGTTCTAATGCTTCTTAAAACGAGATATTGCATCTCATATCTATGTTTCATGATAAGACATAATATTCATTGCGAAGTGTTATGCATTCCTCGTCTACGATTCAAATGAACGTAAATGCGACACTTCCTTGCAAGGAAATAGCGTTTGCAGATGTCTACATATCGAAGCAATAGAGTTCAAATGCTTCTTAAAACGAGATATCGCATCTCATTTCTATGTTTCATGGTAAGATATAATATGACTTGCGAAGTGTTATGTAGTCCTCGTCTACACTTCAAATGAATGTAAATGCGACACTTCCTTGCTAGGAAATAGCGTTTGCAGATGTCTACCTATCGTAGCAATAGAGTTCTAATGCTTCTTAAATCGCGATATCGCATCTCATTCCTATGTTCAATGCTAAGATATAATATGACTGGCGAAGTGTTATGTATTCCTCGTCTACACATCAAATGGATGTAAATGCGACACTTTCTTGCAAGGAAATAGCATTTGCAGATGTCTACGTATCGTAGCAATGGATTTCTGCTGCTTCTTAAAACGCGATATCGCATCTCATTTCTATGTTTCATGGTAAGATATAATATGATTTGCGAAGTGTTATGTATTCCTAGTCTACACTTCAATTGAATGTAAATGCGACACTTCCTTGCAAGGAAATAGCGTTTGCAAATGTCTACCTATCGTAGCAATAGTGTTCTAATGCTTCTTAAAACGCGATATCGCATCTCATTTCTATGTTTCATGGTAAGATATAATATGATTTGCGAAGTGTCATGTATTCCTCGTCTACACTTCAAATGAATGTAAATGCGACACTTCCTTGCTAGGAAATAGCGTTTGCAGATGTCTACGTATCGTAGCAACAGAGTTCTAATGCTTCTTAATAAGCGATTTCGCATCTCATATCTATGTTTCATGGTAAGATATAATATGATTTGCGAAGTGTTATGTAGTCCTCGTCTACACTACAAATAAATGTAAATGCGACACATCCTTGCTAGGAAATAGCGTTTGCAGATGTCTACGTATCGTAGGGATGGAGTTCTAATGCTTCTTAAAACGTGATATCGCATCTCATTTCTATGTTTCATGATAAGATATAATATGACTTGCGAAGTGTTGTGTAGTCCTCGTCTACACTTCAAATGAATGTAAATGCGACACTTCCTAGCTAGGAAATAGCGTTTGCAGATGTCTACGTATCGAAGCGATAGAGTTCAAATGCTTCTTAAAACGAGATATTGCATCTCATATCTATGTTTCATGGTAAGATATAATATTCATTGCGAAGTGTTATGTATTCTTCGTCAACGATTCAAATGGATGTAAATGCGACACTTCCTTGCTAGGAAATAGCGTTTGCAGATGTCTACCTATCGTAGCAATAGATTTCTAATGCTTCTTAAACCGCGATATCGCATCTCATTTCCATGTTTAATGGTAAGATATAATATGATTGGCGAAGAGTTATGTATTCCTCGTCTACACTTCAAATGAATGTGAATGCGACACATCCTTGCAAGGAAAGAGCGTTTGCAGATGTCTACGTATCGAAGCAATAGAGTTCAAATGCGTCTCAAAACGAGATATCGCATCTCATTTCTATGTTTCATGATAAGATGTAATATTCATTGCGAAATGTTATGTATTCCTCGTCTACACTTCAAATGAATGTAAATGCGACACTTGCTTGCTAGGAAATAGCTTCTGCAGATGTCTACGTATCGTAGCAATAGAGTTCTAATGCTTCCTAAAACGCGATTTCGCATCTCATTTCTATATTTCATGGTAAGATATAATATGATTTGCGAAGTGTTATGTAGTCCTCGTCTACACTTCAAATAAATGTAAATGCGACATATCCTTGCTAGGAAATAGCGTTTGCAGATGTCTACGTATCGTAGGGATGGAGTTCTAATGCTTCTTAAAACGTGATATCGCATCTCATTTCTATGTTTCATGGTAAGATATAATATGATTTGCGAAGTGTTATGTATTCCTCGTCTACACATCAAATGAATGTAAATGCGACACTTCCTTGCACGGAAATAGCGTTTGCAGATATCTACGTATCGTAGCAATAGAGTTCTTATGATTCTTAAAACGCGATATCGCATCTCATTTCTATGTTTCATGGTAAGATATTATATGATTTGCGAAGTGTCATGTATTCCTCGTCTACACTTCAAATGAATGTAAATGCGGCACTTCCTTGCTAGGAAATAGCGTCTGCAGATGTCTAGGTATCGTAGCAATAGAGTTCTAAAGCTTCTTCAAACGCGATATCGCATCCCATTTCGGTGTTTCATGGTAAGATATAATATGATTTGCGGACTGTTATGTATTCCTCGTCTACAATTCAAATCAATGCAAATGCGACACTTCCTTGGAAGGAAATAGCGTTTGCAGATGTCTACGTATCGTAGCAACAGAGTTCTAATGCTTCTTAAAACGCGATATCGCATCGCATTTCTATGTTTCATGGTAAGATGTAATATGATTTGCGAAGTGTTATGTATTCCTCCTCTACACTTCAAATGAATGTAAATGCGGCACTTCCTTGCAAGGAAATAGCGTTTGCAAATGTCTACCTGTCGTAGCAATAGTGTTCTAATGCTTCTTAAAACGCGATATCGCATCTCATTTCTATGTTGCATGGTAAGATATAATATGATTTGCGAACTGTTATGTATTCCTCGTCTACACGTCAAATGAATGTAAATGCGACACTTCCTTGCAAGGAAATAGCGTATGCAGATGTCTATGTATCGAAGCAATAGAGTTCAAATGCTTCTTAAAACGAGATATTGCATCTCATATCTATGTTTCATGATAAGATATAATATGATTTGCGAACTGTTATGTATTCCTCGTCTACACGTCAAATGAATGTAAATGCGACACTTCCTTGCAAGGAAATAGCGTCTGCAGATGTCTAGGTATCGTAGCAATAGAGTTCTAATGTTTCTTAACCCTTTTAGTGCCGGACGAAAAAGAGGTGCCTATGCGAGAATAACCGGCCGAATTTCACAGTTTTACTAGGGTTTGGGAAAATACTCATAAAAACCAAACGGGAAAAAGTATTTACATAATTCAAAAAGCAGTATACTAAGGATGAAACAGAGAACAAAACAATGGCACTAGTTTTTCTTTACTCATTTAAAATTATATAAATAACAAAGGTAAAATCTCCATAAGAAAAAGTAAACGTTGAGTTCTCTCTTTCAAAACGTATTTGCGCATACAAGGAGCCATCTTTTCATCATAATTCTATATAGACCAATTGTTATGAAGTATATATTTTGGATTTCAAATGTATTATATAACAAAATAAACAATATTACAAAACAAAAATAAAAGAAGAGATCGATTGCATAGTGCGGGCGATAATCGGAGTTTATCTGCTGCAAGACAAGCAGTTGGTATAGGTACTATAACATTGCTGAAACAAAATTTTGAAAGAAGGATCTTAGCCTCGATGAAGTCGTGGCGTACGAACTGTCAGATAATTATCATAAATATTTCAAATTCGGGGCTACAAGAGAGTCAGGCGTCGTGTGTCCACTTTATCGCTCCAGCGTAAACAGGTTCCCAGCACACTCCGGTATAGAATGTGTAAAATGTCAGACCCAAATCGGTTTACAAATTCTTTGTCAACGAAATTTGATTATTTACAATCAAATTAGATCATTTATAAGTTTATTAACAGATAAAGTTGTCTCGCAATGCGAAGA
The DNA here is from genome assembly GCF_050948175.1 of Xylocopa sonorina. NCBI lineage: Eukaryota > Metazoa > Arthropoda > Insecta > Hymenoptera > Apidae > Xylocopa > Xylocopa sonorina. Next base: position 428,261 of record NW_027490172.1, read on the forward strand.
GTAACACGTTATTACACGCACGACGATATATCGTCGTTGACACTTCTGGCAAGTGTAGCAAACGACGATATATCGTCGTTGGCACTTCTGGCAAGTGTAGCAAACGACGATATATCGTCGTCCGGCACTAAAAGGGTTAAAACGCGATATCGCATCTCATTTCTATGTTTCATGGTAAGATGTAATATGATTTGCGAAGTGTTATGTATTCCTCGTCTACACTTCAAATGAATGTAAATGCGACACTTCCTTGCAAGGAAATAGCGTTTGCGGATGTCTACGTATCGAAGCAATAGTGTTCAAATGCTTCTTAAAACGAGATATTGCATCTCATATCTATGTTTCATGATAAGATATAATATTCATTGCGAAGTGTTACGCATTCCTCGTCTACGATTCAAATGAATGTAAATGCGACACTTCTTTGCAAGGAAATAGCGTTTGCAGATGTCTACGTATCGTAGCAATTAAGTTCTTATGATCCTTAAAACGAGATATCGCATCTCATTTCTATGTTTCATGGTAAGATATAATATGATTTGCGAAGTGTTATGTATTCCTCGTCTACACATCAAATGAATGTAAATGCGGCACTTCCTTGCAAGGAAATAGCGTTTGCAGATGTCTACGTATCGTAGCAATAGAGTTCTTATGATTCTTAAAACGCGATATCGCATCTCATTTCTATGTTTCATGGTAAGATATTATATGATTTGCGAAGTGTCATGTATTCCTCGTCTAGACTTCAAATGAATGTAAATGCGACACTTCCTTGCTAGGAAATAGCGTCTGCAGATGTCTAGGTATCGTAGCAATAGAGTTCTAATGCTTCTTAAAACGAGATATTGCATCTCATATCTATGTTTCATGATAAGATATAATATTCATTGCGAAGTGTTATGCATTCCTCGTCTACGATTCAAATGAACGGAAATGCGACACTTCCTTGCAAGGAAATAGCGTTTGCAGATGTCTACGTATCGTAGCAACAGAGTTCTAATGCTTCTTAAAACGCGATATCGCATCGCATTTCTATGTTTCATGGTAAGATGTAATATGATTTGCGAAGTGTTATGTATTCCTCCTCTACACTTCAAATGAATGTAAATGCGGCACTTCCTTGCAAGGAAATAGCGTCTGCAGATGTCTAGGTATCGTAGCAGTAGAGTTCTAATGCTTCTTAAAACGAGATATTGCATCTCATATCTATGTTTCATGATAAGACATAATATTCATTGCGAAGTGTTATGCATTCCTCGTCTACGATTCAAATGAACGTAAACGCGACACTTCCTTGCAAGGAAATAGCGTTTGCAGATGTCTACGTATCGTAGCAACAGAGTTCTAATGCTTCTTAAAACGCGATATCGCATCGCATTTCTATGTTTCATGGTAAGATGTAATATGATTTGCGAAGTGTTATGTATTCCTCCTCTACACCTCAAATGAATGTAAATGCGGCACTTCCTTGCAAGGAAATAGCGTCTGCAGATGTCTAGGTATCGTAGCAATAGAGTTCTAATATTTCTTAACCCTTTTAGTGCCGGACGAAAAAGAGGTGCCTATGCGAGAATAACCGGCCGAATTTCACAGTTTTACTGGGGTTTGGGAAAATACTCATAAAAACCAAACGGGAAAAAGTATTTACATAATCCGAAAAGCAGTATACTAAGGATGAAACAGAGAACAAAACAATGGCACTAGTTTTTCTTTACTCATTTAAAATTATATAAATAACAAAGGTAAAATCTCCATAAGAAAAAGTAAACGTTGAGTTCTCTCTTTCAAAACGTATTTACGCATACAAGGAGCCATCTTCTCATCATAATTCTATGTAGACCAATTGTTATGAAGTATATATTTTGGATTTCAAATGTATTATATAACAAAATAAACAATATTACATAACAAAAATAAAAGAAGAGATCGATTGCATAGTGCGGGCGATAATCGGATTTTATCTGCTGCAAGACAAGCAGTTGGTATAGGTACTACAACATTGCTGAAACAAAATTTTGAAAGAAGGATCTTAGCCTCGATGAAGTCGTGGCGTACGAACTGTCAGATAATTATCATAAATATTTCAAATTCGGGGCTACAAGAGAGTCAGGCGTCGTGTGTCCACTTTATCGCTCCAGCGTAAACAGGTTCCCAGCACACTCCGGTATAGAATGTGTAAAATGTCAGACCCAAATCGGTTTACAAATTCTTTGTCAACGAAATTTGATTATTTACAAACAAATTAGATCATTTATAAATTTATTAACAGATAAAGTTGTCTCGCAATGCGAAGAGTAACACGTTATTACACGCACGACGATATATCGTCGTTGGCACTTCTGGCAAGTGTAGCAAACGACGATATATCGTCGTCCGGCACTAAAAGGGTTAAAACGCGATATCGCATCTCATTTCTATGTTTCATGGTAAGATGTAATATGATTTGCGAAGTGTTATGTATTCCTCGTCTACACTTCAAATGAATGTAAATGCGACACTTCCTTGCAAGGAAATAGCGTTTGCGGATGTCTACGTATCGAAGCAATACAGTTCAAATGCTTCTTAAAACGAGATATTGCATCTCATATCTATGTGTCATGATAAGATATAATATTCATTGCGAAGTGTTATGCATTCCTCGTCTACGATTCAAATGAATGTAAATGCGACACTTCCTTGCAAGGAAATAGCGTTTGCAGATGTCTACGTATCGTAGCAATAGAGTTCTTATGATCCTTAAAACGCGATATCGCATCTCATTTCTATGTTTCGTGGTAAGATATAATATGATTTGCGGACTGTTATGAATTCCTCGTCTACATTTCAAATGAATGTAAACGCGACTCTTCCTTGCTAGGAAATAGCGTTTGTAGATGTCTACGTATCGTAGCAATAGAGTTCTAATGCTTCTTAAAACGCGATATCGCATCTCATTTCTATGTTCCATGGTAAGATATAATATGATTTTCTAAGTGTTATGTAGTCCTCGTCTACACTTCAAATGAATGTGAATGCGACACTTCTTTGCAAGGAAATAGCGTTTGCAGATGTCTACGTATCGTAGCAATAGAGTTCTTATGATTCTTAAAACGAGATATTGCATCTCATATCTATGTTTCATGATAAGATATAATATTCATTGCGAAGTGTTATGCATTCCTCGTCTACGATTCAAATGAACGTAAATGCGACACTTCCTTGCAAGGAAATAGCGTTTGCAGATATCTACGTATCGTAGCAACAGAGTTCTAATGCTTCTTAAAACGCGATATCGCATCGCATTTCTATGTTTCATGGTAAGATGTAATATGATTTGCGAAGTGTTATGTATTCCTCCTCTACACTTCAAATGAATGTAAATGCGGCACTTCCTTGCAAGGAAATAGCGTCCGCAGATGTCTAGGTATCGTAGCAATAGAGTTCTAATGCTTCTTAAAACGAGATATTGCATCTCATATCTATGTGTCATGATAAGATATAATATTCATTGCGAAGTGTTATGCATTCCTCGTCTACGATTCAAATGAATGTAAATGCGACACTTCTTTGCAAGGAAATAGCGTTTGCAGATGTCTACGTATCGTAGCAATAGAGTTCTTATGATCCTTAAAACGCGATATCGCATCTCATTTCTATGTTTCATGGTAAGATATAATATGATTTGCGGACTGTTATGTATTCCTCGTCTACATTTCAAATGAATGTAAACGCGACTCTTCCTTGCTAGGAAATAGCGTTTGTAGATGTCTACGTATCGTAGCAATAGAGTTCTAATGCTTCTTAAAACGCGATATCGCATCTCATTTCTATGTTGCATGGTAAGATATAATATGATTTGCGAACTGTTATGTATTCCTCGTCTACACGTCAAATGAATGTAAATGCGACACTTCCTTGCAAGGAAATAGCGTATGCAGATGTCTATGTATCGAAGCAATAGAGTTCAAATGCTTCTTAAAACGAGATATTGCATCTCATATCTATGTTTCATGATAAGATGTAATATGATTTGCGAAGTGTTATGTATTCCTCCTCTACACTTCAAATGAATGTAAATGCGGCACTTCCTTGCAAGGAAATAGCGTCCGCAGATGTCTAGGTATCGTAGCAATAGAGTTCTAATGTTTCTTAACCCTTTTAGTGCCGGACGAAAAAGAGGTGCCTATGCGAGAATAACCGGCCGAATTTCACAGTTTTACTGGGGTTTGGGAAAATACTCATAAAAACCAAACGGGAAAAAGTATTTACATAATTCAAAAAGCAGTATACTAAGGATGACACAGAGAACAAAACAATGACACTAGTTTTTCTTTACTCATTTAAAATTATATAAATAACAAAGGTAAAATCTCCATAAGAAAAAGTAAACGTTGAGTTCTCTCTTTCAAAACGTATTTGCGCATACAAGGAGCCATCTTTTCATCATAATTCTATATAGACCAATTGTTATGAAGTATATATTTTGGATTTCAAATGTATTATATAACAAAATAAACAATATTACATAACAAAAATAAAAGAAGAGATCGATTGCATAGTGCGGGCGATAATCGGATTTTATCTGCTGCAAGACAAGCAGTTGGTATAGGTACTACAACATTGCAGAAACAAAATTTTGAAAGAAGGATCTTAGGCTCGATGAAGTCGTGGCGTACGAACTGTCAGATAATTATCATAAATATTTCAAATTCGGGGCTACAAGAGAGTCAGGCGTCGTGTGTCCACTTTATCGCTCCAGCGTAAACAGGTTCCCACCACACTCCGGTATAGAATGTGTAAAATGTCAGACCCAAATCGGTTTACAAATTCTTTGTCAACGAAATTTGATTATTTACAATCAAATTAGATCATTTATAAGTTTATTAACAGATAAAGTTGTCTCGCAATGCGAAGAGTAACACGTTATTACACGCACGACGATATATCGTCGTTGGCACTTCTGGCAAGTGTAGCAAACGACGATATATCGTCGTCCGGCACTAAAAGTGTTAAAACGCGATATCGCATCTCATTTCTATGTTTCATGGTAAGATGTAATATGATTTGCGAAGTGTTATGTATTCCTCGTCTACACTTCAAATGAATGTAAATGCGACACTTCCTTGCAAGGAAATAGCGTTTGCGGATGTCTACGTATCGAAGCAATAGAGTTCAAATGCTTCTTAAAACGAGATATTGCATCTCATATCTATGTGTCATGATAAGATATAATATTCATTGCGAAGTGTTATGCATTCCTCGTCTACGATTCAAATGAATGTAAATGCGACACTTCTTTGCAAGGAAATAGCGTTTGCAGATGTCTACGTATCGTAGCAATAGAGTTCTTATGATCCTTAAAACGCGATATCGCATCTCATTTCTATGTTTCATGGTAAGATATAATATGATTTGCGGACTGTTATGTATTCCTCGTCTACATTTCAAATGAATGTAAACGCGACACTTCCTTGCTAGGAAATAGCGTTTGTAGATGTCTACGTATCGTAGCAATAGAGTTCTAATGCTTCTTAAAACGCGATATCGCATCTCATTTCTATGTTTCATGGTAAGATATAATATGATTTTCTAAGTGTTATGTAGTCCTCGTCTACACTTCAAATGAATGTGAATGCGACACTTCCTCGCTAGGAAATAGCGTTTGCAGATGTCTACGTATCGTAGCAATAGAGTTCTAATGCTTCTTAAAACGCGATATCGCATCTCATTTCTATGTTTCATGGTAAGATATAATATGATTTTCTAAGTGTTATGTAGTCCTCGTCTACACTTCAAATGAATGTAAATGCGACACTTCCTTGCAAGGAAATAGCGTTTGCAGATGTCTACGTATCGTAGCAATAGAGTTCTAATGCTTCTTAAAACGCGATATCGCATCTCATGTCTATGTTTGATGGTAAGATATAATATGATTTGCGAAGTGTTATGTATTCCTCGTCTACACATCAAATGAATGTAAATGCGACACTTCCGTGCAAGGAAATAGCGTTTGCAGATGTCTACGTATCGTAGCAATAGAGTTCTTATGATTCTCAAAACGCGATATCGCATCTCATTTCTATGTTTCATGGTAAGATATAATATGATTTGCGTAGTGTTATGTATTCCTCGTCTACACTTCAAATGAATGTAAATGCGACACTTCTTTGCAAGGAAATAGCGTTTGCAGATGTCTACGTATCGTAGCAATAGAGTTCTTATGATTCTTAAAACGAGATATTGCATCTCATATCTATGTTTCATGATAAGATATAATATTCATTGCGAAGTGTTATGCATTCCTCGTCTACGATTCAAATGAACGTAAATGCGACACTTCCTTGCAAGGAAATAGCGTTTGCAGATGTCTACGTATCGTAGCAACAGAGTTCTAATGCTTCTTAAAACGCGATATCGCATCGCATTTCTATGTTTCATGGTAAGATGTAATATGATTTGCGAAGTGTTATGTATTCCTCCTCTACACTTCAAATGAATGTAAATGCGGCACTTCCTTGCAAGGAAATATCGTCTGCAGATGTCTAGGTATCGTAGCAATAGAGTTCTAATGCTTCTTAAAACGAGATATTGCATCTCATATCTATGTTTCATGATAAGATATAATATTCATTGCGAAGTGTTATGCATTCCTCGTCTACGATTCAAATGAATGTAAATGCGACACTTCTTTGCAAGGAAATAGCGTTTGCAGATGTCTACGTATCGTAGCAATAGAGTTCTTATGATCCTTAAAACGAGATATCGCATCTCATTTCTATGTTTCATGGTAAGATATAATATGATTTGCGAAGTGTTATGTATTCCTCGTCTACACATCAAATGAATGTAAATGCGACACTTCCTTGCAAGGAAATAGCGTTTGCAGATGTCTACGTATCGTAGCAATAGAGTTCTTATGATTCTTAAAACGAGATATTGCATCTCATATCTATGTTTCTTGATAAGATATAATATTCATTGCGAAGTGTCAAGTATTCCTCGTCTACACTTCAAATGAATGTAAATGCGACACTTCGTTGCTAGGGAATAGCGTCTGCAGATGTCTAGGTATCGTAGCAGTAGAGTTCTAATGCTTCTTAAAACGAGATATTGCATCTCATATCTATGTTTCATGATAAGACATAATATTCATTGCGAAGTGTTATGCATTCCTCGTCTACGATTCAAATGAACGTAAATGCGACACTTCCTTGCAAGGAAATAGCGTTTGCAGATGTCTACGTATCGTAGCAACAGAGTTCTAATGCTTCTTAAAACGCGATATCGCATCGCATTTCTATGTTTCATGGTAAGATGTAATATGATTTGCGAAGTGTTATGTATTCCTCCTCTACACTTCAAATGAATGTAAATGCTGCACTTCCTTGCGAGGAAATAGCGTCTGCAGATGTCTAGGTATCGTAGCAATAGAGTTCAAATGCTTCTTAAAACGAGATATTGCATCTCATATCTATGTTTCATGATAAGATATAATATGATTTGCGAAGTGTTATGTATTCCTCCTCTACACTTCAAATGAATGTAAATGCGGCACTTCCTTGCAAGGAAATAGCGTCCGCAGATGTCTAGGTATCGTAGCAATAGAGTTCTAATGTTTCTTAACCCTTTTAGTGCCGGACGAAAAAGAGGTGCCTATGCGAGAATAACCGGCCGAATTTCACAGTTTTACTGGGGTTTGGGAAAATACTCATAAAAACCAAACGGGAAAAAGTATTTACATAATTCAAAAAGCAGTATACTAAGGATGACACAGAGAACAAAACAATGACACTAGTTTTTCTTTACTCATTTAAAATTATATAAATAACAAAGGTAAAATCTCCATAAGAAAAAGTAAACGTTGAGTTCTCTCTTTCAAAACGTATTTGCGCATACAAGGAGCCATCTTTTCATCATAATTCTATATAGACCAATTGTTATGAAGTATATATTTTGGATTTCAAATGTATTATATAACAAAATAAACAATATTACATAACAAAAATAAAAGAAGAGATCGATTGCATAGTGCGGGCGATAATCGGATTTTATCTGCTGCAAGACAAGCAGTTGGTATAGGTACTACAACATTGCAGAAACAAAATTTTGAAAGAAGGATCTTAGGCTCGATGAAGTCGTGGCGTACGAACTGTCAGATAATTATCATAAATATTTCAAATTCGGGGCTACAAGAGAGTCAGGCGTCGTGTGTCCACTTTATCGCTCCAGCGTAAACAGGTTCCCACCACACTCCGGTATAGAATGTGTAAAATGTCAGACCCAAATCGGTTTACAAATTCTTTGTCAACGAAATTTGATTATTTACAATCAAATTAGATCATTTATAAGTTTATTAACAGATAAAGTTGTCTCGCAATGCGAAGCGTAACACGTTATTACACGCACGACGATATATCGTCGTTGGCACTTCTGGCAAGTGTAGCAAACGACGATATATCGTCGTCCGGCACTAAAAGTGTTAAAACGCGATATCGCATCTCATTTCTATGTTTCATGGTAAGATGTAATATGATTTGCGAAGTGTTATGTATTCCTCGTCTACACTTCAAATGAATGTAAATGCGACACTTCCTTGCAAGGAAATAGCGTTTGCGGATGTCTACGTATCGAAGCAATAGAGTTCAAATGCTTCTTAAAACGAGATATTGCATCTCATATCTATGTGTCATGATAAGATATAATATTCATTGCGAAGTGTTATGCATTCCTCGTCTACGATTCAAATGAATGTAAATGCGACACTTCTTTGCAAGGAAATAGCGTTTGCAGATGTCTACGTATCGTAGCAATAGAGTTCTTATGATCCTTAAAACGCGATATCGCATCTCATTTCTATGTTTCATGGTAAGATATAATATGATTTGCGGACTGTTATGTATTCCTCGTCTACATTTCAAATGAATGTAAACGCGACACTTCCTTGCTAGGAAATAGCGTTTGTAGATGTCTACGTATCGTAGCAATAGAGTTCTAATGCTCCTTAAAACGCGATATCGCATCTCATTTCTATGTTTCATGGTAAGATATAATATGATTTTCTAAGTGTTATGTAGTCCTCGTCTACACTTCAAATGAATGTGAATGCGACACTTCCTCGCTAGGAAATAGCGTTTGCAGATGTCTACGTATCGTAGCAATAGAGTTCTAATGCTTCTTAAAACGCGATATCGCATCTCATTTCTATGTTTCATGGTAAGATATAATATGATTTTCTAAGTGTTATGTAGTCCTCGTCTACACTTCAAATGAATGTAAATGCGACACTTCCTTGCAAGGAAATAGCGTTTGCAGATGTCTACGTATCGTAGCAATAGAGTTCTAATGCTTCTTAAAACGCGATATCGCATCTCATGTCTATGTTTGATGGTAAGATATAATATGATTTGCGAAGTGTTATGTATTCCTCGTCTACACATCAAATGAATGTAAATGCGACACTTCCGTGCAAGGAAATAGCGTTTGCAGATGTCTACGTATCGTAGCAATAGAGTTCTTATGATTCTCAAAACGCGATATCGCATCTCATTTCTATGTTTCATGGTAAGATATAATATGATTTGCGTAGTGTTATGTATTCCTCGTCTACACTTCAAATGAATGTAAATGCGACACTTCTTTGCAAGGAAATAGCGTTTGCAGATGTCTACGTATCGCAGCAATAGAGTTCTTATGATTCTTAAAACGAGATATTGCATCTCATATCTATGTTTCATGATAAGATATAATATTCATTGCGAAGTGTTATGCATTCCTCGTCTACGATTCAAATGAACGTAAATGCGACACTTCCTTGCAAGGAAATAGCGTTTGCAGATGTCTACGTATCGTAGCAACAGAGTTCTAATGCTTCTTAAAACGCGATATCGCATCGCATTTCTATGTTTCATGGTAAGATGTAATATGATTTGCGAAGTGTTATGTATTCCTCCTCTACACTTCAAATGAATGTAAATGCGGCACTTCCTTGCAAGGAAATAGCGTCTGCAGATGTCTAGGTATCGTAGCAATAGAGTTCTAATGCTTCTTAAAACGAGATATTGCATCTCATATCTATGTTTCATGATAAGATATAATATTCATTGCGGAGTGTTATGCATTCCTCGTCTACGATTCAAATGAATGTAAATGCGACACTTCTTTGCAAGGAAATAGCGTTTGCAGATGTCTACGTATCGTAGCAATAGAGTTCTTATGATCCTTAAAACGAGATATCGCATCTCATTTCTATGTTTCATGGTAAGATATAATATGATTTGCGAAGTGTTATGTATTCCTCGTCTACACATCAAATGAATGTAAATGCGACACTTCCTTGCAAGGAAATAGCGTTTGCAGATGTCTACGTATCGTAGCAAAAGGGTTCTTATGATTCTTAAAACGCGATATCGCATCTCATTTCTATGTTTCATGGTAAGATATTATATGATTTGCGAAGTGTCAAGTATTCCTCGTCTACACTTCAAATGAATGTAAATGCGACACTTCGTTGCTAGGGAATAGCGTCTGCAGATGTCTAGGTATCGTAGCAGTAGAGTTCTAATGCTTCTTAAAACGAGATATTGCATCTCATATCTATGTTTCATGATAAGACATAATATTCATTGCGAAGTGTTATGCATTCCTCGTCTACGATTCAAATGAACGTAAATGCGACACTTCCTTGCAAGGAAATAGCGTTTGCAGATGTCTACGTATCGTAGCAACAGAGTTCTAATGCTTCTTAAAACGCGATATCGCATCGCATTTCTATGTTTCATGGTAAGATGTAATATGATTTGCGAAGTGTTATGTATTCCTCCTCTACACTTCAAATGAATGTAAATGCTGCACTTCCTTGCGAGGAAATAGCGTCTGCAGATGTCTAGGTATCGTAGCAATAGAGTTCTAATGTTTCTTAACCCTTTTAGTGCCGGACGAAAAAGAGGTGCCTATGCGAGAATAACCGGCCGAATTTCACAGTTTTACTGGGGTTTGGGAAAATACTCATAAAAACCAAACGGGAAAAAGTATTTACATAATTCAAAAAGCAGTATACTAAGGATGAAACAGAGAACAAAACAATGACACTAGTTTTTCTTTACTCATTTAAAATTATATAAATAACAAAGGTAAAATCTCCATAAGAAAAAGTAAACGTTGAGTTCTCTCTTTCAAAACGTATTTGCGCATACAAGGAGCCATCTTTTCATCATAATTCTATATAGACCAATTGTTATGAAGTATATATTTTGGATTTCAAATGTATTATATAACAAAATAAACAATATTCCATAACAAAAATAAAAGAAGAGATCGATTGCATAGTGCGGGCGATAATCGGATTTTATCTGCTGCAAGACAAGCAGTTGGTATAGGTACTACAACATTGCTGAAACAAAATTTTGAAAGAAGGATCTTAGCCTCGATGAAGTCGTGGCGTACGAACTGTCAGATAATTATCATAAATATTTCAAATTCGGGGCTACAAGAGAGCCAGGCGTCGTGTGTCCACTTTATCGCTCCAGCGTAAACAGGTTCCCACCACACTCCGGTATAGAATGTGTAAAATGTCAGGCCCAAATCGGTTTACAAATTCTTTGTCAACGAAATTTGATTATTTACAATCAAATTAGATCATTTATAAATTTATTAACAGATAAAGTTGTCTCGCAATGCGAAGAGTAACACGTTATTACACGCACGACGATATATCGTCGTTGGCACTTCTGGCAAGTGTAGCAAACGACGATATATCGTCGTCCGGCACTAAAAGGGTTAAAACGCGATATCGCATCTCATTTCTATGTTTCATGGTAAGATGTAATATGATTTGCGTAGTGTTATGTATTCCTCGTCTACACTTCAAATTAATGTAAATGCGACACTTCCTAGCAAGGAAATAGCGTTTGCAGATGTCTACGTATCGTAGCAATAGAGTTCTTATGATTCTCAAAACGCGATATCGCATCTCATTTCTATGTTTCATGGTAAGATATAATATGATTTGCGTAGTGTTATGTATTCCTCGTCTACACTTCAAATGAATGTAAATGCGACACTTCTTTGCAAGGAAATAGCGTTTGCAGATGTCTACGTATCGTAGCAATAGAGTTCTTATGATTCTTAAAACGCTATATCGCATCTCATTTCTATGTTTCATGGTAAGATATAATATGATATGCGGAGTGTTATGTATTCCTCGTCTACACCTCAAATGAATGTAAATGCGACACTTCCTTGCAAGGAAATAGCGTTTGCAAATGTCTACCTATCGTAGCAGTAGTGTTCTAATGCTTCTTAGAACGCGATGTCGCATCTCATTTCTAAGTTTCATGGTAAGATATAATATGATTTGCGAAGTGTTATGTATTCCTCGTCTACACTTCAAATGAATGTAAATGCGACACTTCCTTGCAAGGAAATAGCGTCTGCAGATGTCTAGGTATCGTAGCAATAGAGTTCTAATGCTTCTTAAACGAGATATTGCATCTCATATCTATGTTTCATGATAAGATATAATATTCATTGCGAAGTGTTATGCATTCCTCGTCTACGATTCTATTGAATGTAAATGCGACACTTCTTTGCAAGGAAATAGCGTTTGCAGATGTCTACGTATCGTAGCAATAGAGTTCTTATGATCCTTAAAACGAGATATCGCATCTCATTTCTATGTTTCATGGTAAGATATAATATGATTTGCGAAGTGTTATGTATTCCTCGTCTACACATCAAATGAATGTAAATGCGACACTTCCTTGCAAGAAAATAGCGTTTGCAGATGTCTACGTATCGCAGCAATAGAGTCCTTATGATTCTCAAAACGCAATATCGCATCTCATTTCTATGTTTCATGGTAAGATATAATATGATTTGCGTAGTGTTATGTATTCCTCGTCTACACTTCAAATTAATGTAAATGCGACACTTCCTTGCAAGGAAATAGCGTTTCCAAGTGTCTACCTATCGTAGCAGTAGTGTTCTAATGCTTCATAGAACCCGACGTCGCATCTCATTTTTATGTTTCATGGTAAGATATAATATGGTTTGCGAAGTGTTATGTATTCCTCGTCTACACTTCAAATGAATGTAAATGCGACACTTCCTCGCTAGGAAGTAGCGTTTGCAGATGTCTACGTATCGTAGCAATGGATTTCTGATGCTTCTTAAAACGCGGTATCACATCTCAGTTCTATGTTTCATGGTAAGATATAATATGATTTGCGAAGTGTTATGTATTCCTCGCCTACACTTCAAATGAATGTAAATGCGACACTTCTTTGCAAGGAAATAGCGTTTGCGGATGTCTACGTATCGTGGCAGTAGCTTTCTAGTGCTTCTTAAAACGCGATATCGAATCTCATTTCTATGTTTCATGGTAAGATATAATATGATTTGCGGAGTGTTATGTATTCCTCGTCTACACTTCAAATGAATGTAAATGCGACACTTCCTTGCAAGGAAGTAGCGTTTGCAGATGTCTACGTATCGTAGCAATAGAGTTCTTATGATTCTCAAAACGCGATATCGCACCTCATTTCTATGTTTCATGGTAAGATATAATATGATTTGCGTAGTGTTATGTATTCCTCGTCTACACTTCAAATGAATGTAAATGCGACACTTCCTTGCAAGGAAATAGCGTTTGCAGATGTCTACGTATCGTTGCAATAGTGTTCTTATGATTCTTAAAACGCGATATCGCATCACATTTCTATGTTTCATGGTAATATATAATATGATCTGCGGAGTGTTATGTGTTCCTCGTCTACACTTCAAATGAATGTAAATGCGAACTTCCTTGCAAGGAAATAGCGTTTGCAGATGTCTACGTATCGTAGCAATGGATTTCTGATGCTTCTTAAAACGCGGTATCACATCTCAGTTCTATGTTTCATGGTAAGATATAATATGATTTGCGAAGTGTTATGTATTCCTCGCCTACACTTCAAATGAATGTAAATGCGACACTTCTTTGCAAGGAAATAGCGTTTGCAGATGTCTACGTATCGTGGCAGTAGCTTTCTAGTGCTTCTTAAAACGCGATATCGAATCTCATTTCTATGTTTCATGGTAAGATATAATATGATTTGCGGAGTGTTATGTATTCCTCGTCTACACTTCAAATGAATGTAAATGCGACACTTCCTTGCAAGGAAGTAGCGTTTGCAGATGTATACGTATCGTAGCAATAGAGTTCTAATGCTTCTTAAAACGCGATATCGCATCTCATTTCTATGTTTCATGGTAAGATATAATATGATTTGCGAAGTGTTATGTATTCCTCGTCTACACTTCAAATGAATGTGAATGCGACACTTCCTCGCTAGGAAATAGCGTTTGCAGATGCCTACGTATCGTAGCAATGGATTTCTGATGCTTCTTAAAACGCGATATCGCATCTCAGTTCTATGTTTCATGGTAAGATATAATATGATTTGCGAAGTGATATGTATTCCTCTTCTACACTTCAAATGAATGTAAATGCGACACTTCTTTGCAAGGAAATAGCGTTTGCAGATGTCTACGTATCGTAGCAATAGAGTTCTTATGATTCTTAAAACGCTATATCGCATCTCATTTCTATGTTTCATGGTAAGATATAATATGATTTGCGGAGTGTTATGTATTCCTCGTCTACACTTCAAATGAATGTAAATGCGACACTTCCTTGCAAGGAAATAGCGTTTGCAAATGTCTACCTATCGTAGCAGTAGTGTTCTAATGCTTCTTAGAACGCGATGTCGCATCTCATTTCTAAGTTTCATGGTAAGATATAATATGATTTGCGAAGTGTTATGTATTCCTCGTCTACACTTCAAATGAATGTAAATGCGAACTTCCTTGCAAGGAAATAGCATTTGCAGATGTCTACGTATCGTAGCAATGGATTTCTGATGCTTCTTAAAACGCGGTATCACATCTCAGTTCTATGTTTCATGGTAAGATATAATATGATTTGCGTAGTGTTATGTATTCCTCGTCTACACTTCAAATGAATGTAAATGCGACACTTCTTTGCAAGGAAATAGCGTTTATAGATATCTACGTATCGTAGCAATAGAGTTCTTATGATTCCTAAAGCGCGATATCGCATCTCATTTCTATGTTTCATGGTAAGATATAATATGATTTGCGAAGTGTTATGTATTCCTCGTCTACACTTCAAATGAATGTAAATGCGACACTTCCTTGCAAGGAAATAGCGTTTGCAGATGTCTACGTATCGTAGCAATAGAGTTCTTATGATTCTCAAAACGCGATATCGCATCTCATTTCTATGTTTCATGGTAAGATATAATATGATCTGCGGAGTGTTATGTATTCCTCGTCTACACTTCAAATGAATGTAAATGCGAACTTCCTTGCAAGGAAATAGCGTTTGCAGATGTCTACGTATCGTAGCAATGGATTTCTGATGCTTCTTAAAACGCGGTATCACATCTCAGTTCTATGTTTCATGGTAAGATATAATATGATTTGCGAAGTGTTATGTATTCCTCGCCTACACTTCAAATGAATGTAAATGCGACACTTCTTTGCAAGGAAATAGCGTTTGCAGATGTCTACGTATCGTGGGCAGTAGCTTTCTAGTGCTTCTTAAAACGCGATATCGAATCTCATTTCTATGTTTCATGGTAAGATATAATATGATTTGCGGAGTGTTATGTATTCCTCGTCTACACTTCAAATGAATGTAAATGCGACACATCCTTGCAAGGAAGTAGCGTTTGCAGATGTCTACGTATCGTAGCAATAGAGTTCTTATGATTCTCAAAACGCGATATCGCACCTCATTTCTATGTTTCATGGTAAGATATAATATGATTTGCGTAGTGTTATGTATTCCTCGTCTACACTTCAAATGAATGTAAATGCGACACTTCTTTGCAAGGAAATAGCGTTTATAGATGTCTACGTATCGTAGCAATAGAGTTCTTATGATTCTTAAAGCGCGATATCGCATCTCATTTCTATGTTTCATGGTAAGATATAATATGATTTGCGAAGTGTTATGTATTCTTCGTCTACACTTCAAATGAATGTAAATGCGACACTTCTTTGCAAGGAAATAGCGTTTGCAGATGTCTACGTATCGTTGCAATAGAGTTCTAATGCTTCTTAAAACGAGATATTGCATCTCATATCTATGTTTCATGATAAGATATAATGTTCATTGCGGAGTGTTATGTATTCCTCGTCTACACTTCAAATGAATGTAAATGCGACACTTCTTTGCAAGGAAATAGCGTTTGCAGATGTCTACGTATCGTAGCAATAGAGTTCTTATGATTCTTAAAGCGCGATATCGCATCTCATTTCTATGTTTCATGGTAAGATATAATATAATTTGCGAAGTGTTATGTATTCCTCGTCTACACTTCAAATGAATGTAAATGCGACACTTCTTTGCAAGGAAATAGCGTTTGCAGATGTCTACGTATCGTTGCAATAGAGTTCTAATGCTTCTTAAAACGAGATATCGCATCTCATTTCTATGCTTCATGGTAAGATATAATATGATTTGCGAAGTGTTATGTATTCCTCGTCTACACATCAAATGAATGTAGATGCGACACTTCCTTGCAAGGAAATAGCGTTTGCAGATGTCTACGTATCGTAGCAATAGAGTTCTTATGATTCTCAAAACGCGATATCGCATCTCATTTCTATGTTTCATGGTGAGATATTATATGATTTGCGAAGTGTCATGTATTCCTCGTCTACACTTCAAATGAATGTAAATGCGACACTTCTTTGCAAGGAAATAGTGTTTGCAGATGTCTACGTATCGTTGCAATAGAGTTCTAATGCTTCTTACAACGCGACATCGCGTCCCATTTTTATGTTTCATGGTAAGATATAATATGATTTGCGGAGTGTTATGCATTCCTCGTCTACGATTCAAATGAATGTAAATGCGACACTTCCTTGCAAGGAAATTGCTTTTGCAGATTTCTGCGTATCGTAGCAATAGAGTTCTAATGCTTCTTACAACGCGATATCGCGTCTCATTTCTATGTTTCATGGTAAGATATAATATGATTTGCGAAGTGTTATGTATTCCTCGTCTACACTTCAAATGAATGTAAATGCTACACTTCCTTGCAAGGAAATAGCGTTTGCAAGTGTCTACCTATCGTAGCAGTAGTGTTCTAATGCTTCATAGAACACGATGTCGCATCTGATTTTTATGTTTCATGGTAAGATATAATATGGTTTGCGAAGTGTTATGTATTCCTCGTCTACACTTCAAATGAATGTAAGTGCGACACTTCCTCGCTAGGAAATAGCGTTTGCAGATGTCTACGTATCGTAGCAATAGAGTTCAAATGCTTCTTAAAACGAGATATTGCATCTCATATCTATGTTTCATGATAAGATATAATATTCATTGCGATGTGTTATGCATTCCTCGTCTACGATTCAAATGAATGTAAATGCGACACTTCCTTGCAAGGAAATTGCGTTTGCAGATGTCTACGTATCGTAGCAATAGAGTTCTTATGATTCTTAAAACGCGATATCGCATCACATTTCTATGTTTCATGGTAAGATATAATATGATTTGCGGAGTGTTATGTATTCCTCGTCTACACTTCAAATGAATGTAAATGCGACACTTACTTGCAAGGAAATAGCGTTTGCAGATGTCTACGTATCGTAGCAATAGAGTTCTTATGATTCTTAAAACGCTATATCGCATCTCATTTCTATGTTTCATGGTAAGATATAATATGATTTGCGGAGTATTATGTATTCCTCGTCTACACTTCAAATGAATGTAAATGCGACACTTCCTTGCAAGGAAATTGCGTTTGCAGATGTCTACGTATCGTAGCAATAGAGTTCTTATGATTCTCAAAACGCGATATCGCATCTCATTTCTATGTTTCATGGTAAGATATTAAATGATTTGCGAAGTGTCATGTATTCCTCGTCTACACTTCAAATGAATGTAAATGCGACACTTCTTTGCAAGGAAATAGCGTTTGCAGATGTCTACGTATCGTTGCAATAGAGTTCTTATGATTCTTAAAACGCGATATCGCATCACATTTCTATGTTTCATGGTAAGATATAATATGATCTGCGGAGTGTTATGTATTCCTCGCCTACACTTCAAATGAATGTAAATGCGACACTTCTTTGCAAGGAAATAGCGTTTGCAGATGTATACGTATCGTTGCAATAGAGTTCTAATGCTTCTTAAAACGCGATATCGCATCTCATTTCTATGTTTCATGGTAAGATATAATATGATTTGCGTAGTGTCATGTATTCCTCGCCTACACTTCAAATGAATGTAAATGCGACACTTCCTTGCTAGGAAATAGCGTCTGCAGATGTCTAGGTATCGTAGCAATAGAGTTCTAATGCTTCTTAAAACGAGATATTGCATCGCATATCTATGTTTCATGATAAGATATAATATTCATTGCGAAGTGTTATGCATTCCTCGTCTACGATTCAAATGAACGTAAATGCGACAGTTCCTTGCAAGGAAATAGCGTTTGCAGATGTCTACGTATCGTAGCAATAGAGTTCTTATGATCCTTAAAACGCGATATCGCATCTCATTTCTATGTTTCATGATAAGATATAATATGATTTGCGTAGTGTTATGTATTCCTCGTCTACACTTCAAATGAATGTAAATGCGACACTTCTCTGCAAGGGAATAGCGTTTGCAGATGTCTACGTATCGTAGCAATAGAGTTCTTATGATTCTTGAAACGCGATATCGCATCTCATTTCTATGTTTCATGGTACGATATAATATAATTTGCGATGTGTTATGTATTCCTCGCCTACACTTCAAATGAATGTAAATGCGACACTTCTTTGCAAGGAAATAGCGTTTGCAGATGTCTACGTATCGTAGCAGTAGCTTTCTAGTGCTTCTTAAAACGCGATATCGCATCTCATTTCTATGTTTCATGGTAAGATATAATATGATTTGCGGAGTGTTATGTATTCCTCGTCCACACTTCAAATGAATGTAAATGCGACACTTCCTTGCAAGGAAATAGCGTTTGCAGATGTCTACGTATCGTAGCAATAGAGTTCTTATGATTCTCAAAACGCGATATCGCATCTCATTTCTATGTTTCATGGTAAGATATAATATGATTTGCGTAGTGTTATGTATTCCTCGTCTACACTTCAAATGAATGTAAATGCGACACTTCTTTGCATGGAAATAGCGTTTATAGATGTCTACGTATCGTAGCAATAGAGTTCTTATGATTCTTAAAGCGCGATATCGCATCTCATTTCTATGTTTCATGGTAAGATATAATATAATTTGCGAAGTGTTATGTATTCCTCGTCTTCACTTCAAATGAATGTAAATGCGACACTTCTTTGCAAGGAAATAGCGTTTGCAGATGTCTACGTATCGTAGCAATAGTGTTCTAATGCTTCTTAAAACGCGATATCGCATCTCATTTCTATGTTTCATGGTAAGATATAATATGATTTGCGAAGTGTTATGTATTCCTCGCCTACACTTCAAATGAATGTAAATGCGACACTTCTTTGCAAGGAAATAGCGTTTGCAGATGTCTACGTATCGTAGCAGTAGCTTTCTAGTGCTTCTTAAAACGCGATATCGCATCTCATTTCTATGTTTCATGGTAAGATATAATATGATTTGCGGAGTGTTATGTATTCCTCGTCTACACTTCAAATGAATGTAAATGCGACACTTCTTTGCAAGGAAATAGCGTTTGCAGATGTCTACGTATCGTTGCAATAGAGTTCTTATGATTCTCAAAACGCGATATCGCATCTCATTTCTATGTTTCATGGTAAGATATAATATGATTTGCGTAGTGTTATGTATTCCTCGTCTACACTTCAAATGAATGTAAATGCGACACTTCTTTGCAAGGAAATAGCGTTTATAGATGTCTACGTATCGTAGCAATAGAGTTCTTATGATTCTTAAAGCGCGATATCGCATCTCATTTCTATGTTTCATGGTAAGATATAATATAATTTGCGAAGTGTTATGTATTCCTCGTCTACACTTCAAATGAATGTAAATGCGACACTTCTTTGCAAGGAAATAGCGTTTGCAGATGTCTACGTATCGTAGCAATAGAGTTCTAATGCTTCTTAAAACGCGATATCGCATCTCATTTCTATGTTTCATGGTAAGATATAATATGATTTGCGGAGTGTTATGTATTCCTCGTCTACACTTCAAATGAATGTAAATGCGACACTTCTTTGCAAGGAAATAGCGTTTGCAGATGTCTACGTATCGTTGCAATAGAGTTCTTATGATTCTTAAAACGCGATATCGCATCACATTTCTATGTTTCATGGTAAGATATAATATGATCTGCGGAGTGTTATGTATTCCTCGCCTACACTTCAAATGAATGTAAATGCGACACTTCTTTGCAAGGAAATAGCGTTTGCAGTTGTATACGTATCGTTGCAATAGAGTTCTAATGCTTCTTAAAACGCGATATCGCATCTCATTTCTATGTTTCATGGTAAGATATAATATGATTTGCGAAGTGTCATGTATTCCTCGCCTACACTTCAAATGAATGTAAATGCGACACTTCTTTGCAAGGAAATAGCGTTTGCAGATGTCTACGTATCGTAGCAGTAGCTTTCTAGTGCTTCTTAAAACGCGATATCGCATCTCATTTCTATGTTTCATGGTAAGATATAATATGATTTGCGGAGTGTTATGTATTCCTCGTCTACACTTCAAATGAATGTAAATGCGACACTTCCTTGCAAGGAAATTGCGTTTGCAGATGTCTACGTATCGTAGCAATAGAGTTCTTATGATTCTCAGAACGCGATATCGCATCTCATTTCTATGTTTCATGGTAAGATATTAAATGATTTGCGAAGTGTCATGTATTCCTCGTCTACACTACAAATGAATGTAAATGCGACACTTCTTTGCAAGGAAATAGCGTTTGCAGATGTCTACGTATCGTTGCAATAGAGTTCTTATGATTCTTAAAACGCGATATCGCATCACATTTCTATGTTTCATGGTAAGATATAATATGATCTGCGGAGTGTTATGTATTCCTCGCCTACACTTCAAATGAATGTAAATGCGACACTTCTTTGCAAGGAAATAGCGTTTGCAGATGTCTACGTATCGTTGCAATAGAGTTCTAATGCTTCTTACAACGCGACATCGCGTCCCATTTTTATGTTTCATGGTAAGATATAATATGATTTGCGGAGTGTTATGCATTCCTCGTCTACGATTCAAATGAATGTAAATGCGACACTTCCTTGCAAGGAAATTGCTTTTGCAGATTTCTGCGTATCGTAGCAATAGAGTTCTAATGCTTCTTACAACGCGATATCGCGTCTCATTTCTATGTTTCATGGTAAGATATAATATGATTTGCGAAGTGTTATGTATTCCTCGTCTACACTTCAAATGAATGTAAATGCTACACTTCCTTGCAAGGAAATAGCGTTTGCAAGTGTCTACCTATCGTAGCAGTAGTGTTCTAATGCTTCATAGAACACGATGTCGCATCTGATTTTTATGTTTCATGGTAAGATATAATATGGTTTGCGAAGTGTTATGTATTCCTCGTCTACACTTCAAATGAATGTAAGTGCGATACTTCCTCGCTAGGAAATAGCGTTTGCAGATGTCTACGTATCGTAGCAATAGAGTTCAAATGCTTCTTAAAACGAGATATTGCATCTCATATCTATGTTTCATGATAAGATATAATATTCATTGCGATGTGTTATGCATTCCTCGTCTACGATTCAAATGAATGTAAATGCGACACTTCCTTGCAAGGAAATTGCGTTTGCAGATGTCTACGTATCGTAGCAATAGAGTTCTTATGATTCTTAAAACGCGATATCGCATCACATTTCTATGTTTCATGGTAAGATATAATATGA
This sequence comes from Xylocopa sonorina, assembly GCF_050948175.1. Lineage (NCBI taxonomy): Eukaryota > Metazoa > Arthropoda > Insecta > Hymenoptera > Apidae > Xylocopa > Xylocopa sonorina. The sequence goes on from NW_027490172.1 coordinate 450,158, forward strand.
TTTGCGGAGTGTTATGTATTCCTCGTCTACACTTCAAATGAATGTGAATGCGACACTTACTTGCAAGGAAATAGCGTTTGCAGATGTCTACGTATCGTAGCAATAGAGTTCTTATGATCCTTAAAACGCGATATCGCATCTCATTTCTATGTTTCATGATAAGATATAATATGATTTGCGTAGTGTTATGTATTCCTCGTCTACACTTCAAATGAATGTAAATGCGACACTTCTCTGCAAGGGAATAGCGTTTGCAGATGTCTACGTATCGTAGCAATAGAGTTCTTATGATTCTTGAAACGCGATATCGCATCTCATTTCTATGTTTCATGGTACGATATAATATAATTTGCGATGTGTTATGTATTCCTCGCCTACACTTCAAATGAATGTAAATGCGACACTTCTTTGCAAGGAAATAGCGTTTGCAGATGTCTACGTATCGTAGCAGTAGCTTTCTAGTGCTTCTTAAAACGCGATATCGCATCTCATTTCTATGTTTCATGGTAAGATATAATATGATTTGCGGAGTGTTATGTATTCCTCGTCCACACTTCAAATGAATGTAAATGCGACACTTCCTTGCAAGGAAATAGCGTTTGCAGATGTCTACGTATCGTAGCAATAGAGTTCTTATGATTCTCAAAACGCGATATCGCATCTCATTTCTATGTTTCATGGTAAGATATAATATGATTTGCGTAGTGTTATGTATTCCTCGTCTACACTTCAAATGAATGTAAATGCGACACTTCTTTGCATGGAAATAGAGTTTATAGATGTCTACGTATCGTAGCAATAGAGTTCTTATGATTCTTAAAGCGCGATATCGCATCTCATTTCTATGTTTCATGGTAAGATATAATATAATTTGCGAAGTGTTATGTATTCCTCGTCTTCACTTCAAATGAATGTAAATGCGACACTTCTTTGCAAGGAAATAGCGTTTGCAGATGTCTACGTATCGTAGCAATAGTGTTCTAATGCTTCTTAAAACGCGATATCGCATCTCATTTCTATGTTTCATGGTAAGATATAATATGATTTGCGAAGTGTTATGTATTCCTCGCCTACACTTCAAATGAATGTAAATGCGACACTTCTTTGCAAGGAAATAGCGTTTGCAGATGTCTACGTATCGTAGCAGTAGCTTTCTAGTGCTTCTTAAAACGCGATATCGCATCTCATTTCTATGTTTCATGGTAAGATATAATATGATTTGCGGAGTGTTATGTATTCCTCGTCTACACTTCAAATGAATGTAAATGCGACACTTCTTTGCAAGGAAATAGCGTTTGCAGATGTCTACGTATCGTTGCAATAGAGTTCTTATGATTCTCAAAACGCGATATCGCATCTCATTTCTATGTTTCATGGTAAGATATAATATGATTTGCGTAGTGTTATGTATTCCTCGTCTACACTTCAAATGAATGTAAATGCGACACTTCTTTGCAAGGAAATAGCGTTTATAGATGTCTACGTATCGTAGCAATAGAGTTCTTATGATTCTTAAAGCGCGATATCGCATCTCATTTCTATGTTTCATGGTAAGATATAATATAATTTGCGAAGTGTTATGTATTCCTCGTCTACACTTCAAATGAATGTAAATGCGACACTTCTTTGCAAGGAAATAGCGTTTGCAGATGTCTACGTATCGTAGCAATAGAGTTCTAATGCTTCTTAAAACGCGATATCGCATCTCATTTCTATGTTTCATGGTAAGATATAATATGATTTGCGGAGTGTTATGTATTCCTCGTCTACACTTCAAATGAATGTAAATGCGACACTTCTTTGCAAGGAAATAGCGTTTGCAGATGTCTACGTATCGTTGCAATAGAGTTCTTATGATTCTTAAAACGCGATATCGCATCACATTTCTATGTTTCATGGTAAGATATAATATGATCTGCGGAGTGTTATGTATTCCTCGCCTACACTTCAAATGAATGTAAATGCGACACTTCTTTGCAAGGAAATAGCGTTTGCAGATGTATACGTATCGTTGCAATAGAGTTCTAATGCTTCTTAAAACGCGATATCGCATCTCATTTCTATGTTTCATGGTAAGATATAATATGATTTGCGAAGTGTCATGTATTCCTCGCCTACACTTCAAATGAATGTAAATGCGACACTTCTTTGCAAGGAAATAGCGTTTGCAGATGTCTACGTATCGTAGCAGTAGCTTTCTAGTGCTTCTTAAAACGCGATATCGCATCTCATTTCTATGTTTCATGGTAAGATATAATATGATTTGCGGAGTGTTATGTATTCCTCGTCTACACTTCAAATGAATGTAAATGCGACACTTCCTTGCAAGGAAATTGCGTTTGCAGATGTCTACGTATCGTAGCAATAGAGTTCTTATGATTCTCAGAACGCGATATCGCATCTCATTTCTATGTTTCATGGTAAGATATTAAATGATTTGCGAAGTGTCATGTATTCCTCGTCTACACTACAAATGAATGTAAATGCGACACTTCTTTGCAAGGAAATAGCGTTTGCAGATGTCTACGTATCGTTGCAATAGAGTTCTTATGATTCTTAAAACGCGATATCGCATCACATTTCTATGTTTCATGGTAAGATATAATATGATCTGCGGAGTGTTATGTATTCCTCGCCTACACTTCAAATGAATGTAAATGCGACACTTCTTTGCAAGGAAATAGCGTTTGCAGATGTATACGTATCGTTGCAATAGAGTTCTAATGCTTCTTAAAACGCGATATCGCATCTCATTTCTATGTTTCATGGTAAGATATAATATGATTTGCGAAGTGTCATGTATTCCTCGCCTACACTTCAAATGAATGTAAATGCGACACTTCTTTGCAAGGAAATAGCGTTTGCAGATGTCTACGTATCGTAGCAGTAGCTTTCTAGTGCTTCTTAAAACGCGATATCGCATCTCATTTCTATGTTTCATGGTAAGATATAATATGATTTGCGGAGTGTTATGTATTCCTCGTCTGCACTTCAAATGAATGTAAATGCGACACTTCCTTGCTAGGAAATAGCGTCTGCAGATGTCTAGGTATCGTAGCAATAGAGTTCTAATGCTTCTTAAAACGAGATATTGCATCGCATATCTATGTTTCATGATAAGATATAATATTCATTGCGAAGTGTTATGCATTCCTCGTCTACGATTCAAATGAACGTAAATGCGACAGTTCCTTGCAAGGAAATAGCGTTTGCAGATGTCTACGTATCGTAGCAATAGAGTTCTTATGATCCTTAAAACGCGATATCGCATCTCATTTCTATGTTTCATGGTAAGATATAATATGATTTGCGTAGTGTTATGTATTCCTCGTCTACACTTCAAATGAATGTAAATGCGACACTTCTCTGCAAGGGAATAGCGTTTGCAGATGTCTACGTATCGTAGCAATAGAGTTCTTATGATTCTTGAAACGCGATATCGCATCTCATTTCTATGTTTCATGGTACGATATAATATGATTTGCGAAGTGTTATGTATTCCTCGTCTACACTTCAAATGAATGTAAATGCGACACTTCTTTGCAAGGAAATAGCGTTTGCAGATGTCTACGTATCGTAGCAATAGAGTTCTAATGCTTCTTAAAACGCGATATCGCATCTCATTTCTATGTTTCATGGTAAGATATAATATGATTTGCGAAGTGTTATGTATTCCTCGCCTACACTTCAAATGAATGTAAATGCGACACTTCTTTGCAAGGAAATAGCGTTTGCAGATGTCTACGTATCGTAGCAGTAGCTTTCTAGTGCTTCTTAAAACGCGATATCGCATCTCATTTCTATGTTTCATGGTAAGATATAATATGATTTGCGGAGTGTTATGTATTCCTCGTCCACACTTCAAATGAATGTAAATGCGACACTTCCTTGCAAGGAAATAGCGTTTGCAGATGTCTACGTATCGTAGCAATAGAGTTCTTATGATTCTCAAAACGCGATATCGCATCTCATTTCTATGTTTCATGGTAAGATATAATATGATTTGCGTAGTGTTATGTATTCCTCGTCTACACTTCAAATGAATGTAAATGCGACACTTCTTTGCAAGGAAATAGCGTTTATAGATGTCTACGTATCGTAGCAATAGAGTTCTTATGATTCTTAAAGCGCGATATCGCATCTCATTTCTATGTTTCATGGTAAGATATAATATAATTTGCGAAGTGTTATGTATTCCTCGTCTACACTTCAAATGAATGTAAATGCGACACTTCTTTGCAAGGAAATAGCGTTTGCAGATGTCTACGTATCGTAGCAATAGAGTTCTAATGCTTCTTAAAACGCGATATCGCATCTCATTTCTATGTTTCATGGTAAGATATAATATGATTTGCGAAGTGTTATGTATTCCTCGCCTACACTTCAAATGAATGTAAATGCGACACTTCTTTGCAAGGAAATAGCGTTTGCAGATGTCTACGTATCGTAGCAGTAGCTTTCTAGTGCTTCTTAAAACGCGATATCGCATCTCATTTCTATGTTTCATGGTAAGATATAATATGATTTGCGGAGTGTTATGTATTCCTCGTCTACACTTCAAATGAATGTAAATGCGACACTTCCTTGCTAGGAAATAGCGTCTGCAGATGTCTAGGTATCGTAGCAATAGAGTTCTAATGCTTCTTAAAACGCGATATCGCATCTCATTTCTATGTTTCATGGTAAGATATAATATGATTTGCGAAGTGTTATGTATGCCTCGCCTACACTTCAAATGAATGTAAATGCGACACTTCTTTGCAAGGAAATAGCGTTTGCAGATGTCTACGTATCGTAGCAGTAGCTTTCTAGTGCTTCTTAAAACGCGATATCGCATCTCATTTCTATGTTTCATGGTAAGATATAATATGATTTGCGGAGTGTTATGTATTCCTCGTCTACACTTCAAATGAATGTAAATGCGACACTTCCATGCTAGGAAATAGCGTCTGCAGATGTCTAGGTATCGTAGCAATAGAGTTCTAATGCTTCTTAAAACGAGATATTGCATCTCATATCTATGTTTCATGATAAGATATAATATTCATTGCGAAGTGTTATGCATTCCTCGTCTACGATTCAAATGAACGTAAATGCGACAGTTCCTTGCAAGGAAATAGCGTTTGCAGATGTCTACGTATCGTAGCAATAGAGTTCTTATGGTCCTTAAAACGCGATATCGCATCTCATTTCTATGTTTCATGGTAAGATATAATATAATTTGCGAAGTGTTATGTATTCCTCGTCTACACTTCAAATGAATGTAAATGCGACACATCTTTGCAAGGAAATAGCGTTTGCAGATGTCTACGTATCGTAGCAATAGAGTTCTTATGATTCTTGAAACGCGATATCGCATCTCATTTCTATGTTTCATGGTACGATATAATATAATTTGCGATGTGTTATGTATTCCTCGCCTACACTTCAAATGAATGTAAATGCGACACTTCTTTGCAAGGAAATAGCGTTTGCAGATGTCTACGTATCGTAGCAGTAGCTTTCTAGTGCTTCTTAAAACGCGATATCGCATCTCATTTCTATGTTTCATGGTAAGATATAATATGATTTGCGGAGTGTTATGTATTCCTCGTCCACACTTCAAATGAATGTAAATGCGACACTTCCTTGCAAGGAAATTGCGTTTGCAGATGTCTACGTATCGTAGCAATAGAGTTCTTATGATTCTTAAAACGCGATATCGCATCACATTTCTATGTTTCATGGTAAGATATAATATGATTTGCGGAGTGTTATGTATTCCTCGTCTACACTTCAAATGAATGTGAATGCGACACTTACTTGCAAGGAAATAGCGTTTGCAGATGTCTACGTATCGTAGCAATAGAGTTCTTATGATCCTTAAAACGCGATATCGCATCTCATTTCTATGTTTCATGATAAGATATAATATGATTTGCGTAGTGTTATGTATTCCTCGTCTACACTTCAAATGAATGTAAATGCGACACTTCTCTGCAAGGGAATAGCGTTTGCAGATGTCTACGTATCGTAGCAATAGAGTTCTTATGATTCTTGAAACGCGATATCGCATCTCATTTCTATGTTTCATGGTACGATATAATATAATTTGCGATGTGTTATGTATTCCTCGCCTACACTTCAAATGAATGTAAATGCGACACTTCTTTGCAAGGAAATAGCGTTTGCAGATGTCTACGTATCGTAGCAGTAGCTTTCTAGTGCTTCTTAAAACGCGATATCGCATCTCATTTCTATGTTTCATGGTAAGATATAATATGATTTGCGGAGTGTTATGTATTCCTCGTCCACACTTCAAATGAATGTAAATGCGACACTTCCTTGCAAGGAAATAGCGTTTGCAGATGTCTACGTATCGTAGCAATAGAGTTCTTATGATTCTCAAAACGCGATATCGCATCTCATTTCTATGTTTCATGGTAAGATATAATATGATTTGCGTAGTGTTATGTATTCCTCGTCTACACTTCAAATGAATGTAAATGCGACACTTCTTTGCATGGAAATAGAGTTTATAGATGTCTACGTATCGTAGCAATAGAGTTCTTATGATTCTTAAAGCGCGATATCGCATCTCATTTCTATGTTTCATGGTAAGATATAATATAATTTGCGAAGTGTTATGTATTCCTCGTCTTCACTTCAAATGAATGTAAATGCGACACTTCTTTGCAAGGAAATAGCGTTTGCAGATGTCTACGTATCGTAGCAATAGTGTTCTAATGCTTCTTAAAACGCGATATCGCATCTCATTTCTATGTTTCATGGTAAGATATAATATGATTTGCGAAGTGTTATGTATTCCTCGCCTACACTTCAAATGAATGTAAATGCGACACTTCTTTGCAAGGAAATAGCGTTTGCAGATGTCTACGTATCGTAGCAGTAGCTTTCTAGTGCTTCTTAAAACGCGATATCGCATCTCATTTCTATGTTTCATGGTAAGATATAATATGATTTGCGGAGTGTTATGTATTCCTCGTCTACACTTCAAATGAATGTAAATGCGACACTTCTTTGCAAGGAAATAGCGTTTGCAGATGTCTACGTATCGTTGCAATAGAGTTCTTATGATTCTCAAAACGCGATATCGCATCTCATTTCTATGTTTCATGGTAAGATATAATATGATTTGCGTAGTGTTATGTATTCCTCGTCTACACTTCAAATGAATGTAAATGCGACACTTCTTTGCAAGGAAATAGCGTTTATAGATGTCTACGTATCGTAGCAATAGAGTTCTTATGATTCTTAAAGCGCGATATCGCATCTCATTTCTATGTTTCATGGTAAGATATAATATAATTTGCGAAGTGTTATGTATTCCTCGTCTACACTTCAAATGAATGTAAATGCGACACTTCTTTGCAAGGAAATAGCGTTTGCAGATGTCTACGTATCGTAGCAATAGAGTTCTAATGCTTCTTAAAACGCGATATCGCATCTCATTTCTATGTTTCATGGTAAGATATAATATGATTTGCGGAGTGTTATGTATTCCTCGTCTACACTTCAAATGAATGTAAATGCGACACTTCTTTGCAAGGAAATAGCGTTTGCAGATGTCTACGTATCGTTGCAATAGAGTTCTTATGATTCTTAAAACGCGATATCGCATCACATTTCTATGTTTCATGGTAAGATATAATATGATCTGCGGAGTGTTATGTATTCCTCGCCTACACTTCAAATGAATGTAAATGCGACACTTCTTTGCAAGGAAATAGCGTTTGCAGATGTATACGTATCGTTGCAATAGAGTTCTAATGCTTCTTAAAACGCGATATCGCATCTCATTTCTATGTTTCATGGTAAGATATAATATGATTTGCGAAGTGTCATGTATTCCTCGCCTACACTTCAAATGAATGTAAATGCGACACTTCTTTGCAAGGAAATAGCGTTTGCAGATGTCTACGTATCGTAGCAGTAGCTTTCTAGTGCTTCTTAAAACGCGATATCGCATCTCATTTCTATGTTTCATGGTAAGATATAATATGATTTGCGGAGTGTTATGTATTCCTCGTCTACACTTCAAATGAATGTAAATGCGACACTTCCTTGCAAGGAAATTGCGTTTGCAGATGTCTACGTATCGTAGCAATAGAGTTCTTATGATTCTCAGAACGCGATATCGCATCTCATTTCTATGTTTCATGGTAAGATATTAAATGATTTGCGAAGTGTCATGTATTCCTCGTCTACACTACAAATGAATGTAAATGCGACACTTCTTTGCAAGGAAATAGCGTTTGCAGATGTCTACGTATCGTTGCAATAGAGTTCTTATGATTCTTAAAACGCGATATCGCATCACATTTCTATGTTTCATGGTAAGATATAATATGATCTGCGGAGTGTTATGTATTCCTCGCCTACACTTCAAATGAATGTAAATGCGACACTTCTTTGCAAGGAAATAGCGTTTGCAGATGTATACGTATCGTTGCAATAGAGTTCTAATGCTTCTTAAAACGCGATATCGCATCTCATTTCTATGTTTCATGGTAAGATATAATATGATTTGCGAAGTGTCATGTATTCCTCGCCTACACTTCAAATGAATGTAAATGCGACACTTCTTTGCAAGGAAATAGCGTTTGCAGATGTCTACGTATCGTAGCAGTAGCTTTCTAGTGCTTCTTAAAACGCGATATCGCATCTCATTTCTATGTTTCATGGTAAGATATAATATGATTTGCGGAGTGTTATGTATTCCTCGTCTGCACTTCAAATGAATGTAAATGCGACACTTCCTTGCTAGGAAATAGCGTCTGCAGATGTCTAGGTATCGTAGCAATAGAGTTCTAATGCTTCTTAAAACGAGATATTGCATCGCATATCTATGTTTCATGATAAGATATAATATTCATTGCGAAGTGTTATGCATTCCTCGTCTACGATTCAAATGAACGTAAATGCGACAGTTCCTTGCAAGGAAATAGCGTTTGCAGATGTCTACGTATCGTAGCAATAGAGTTCTTATGATCCTTAAAACGCGATATCGCATCTCATTTCTATGTTTCATGGTAAGATATAATATGATTTGCGTAGTGTTATGTATTCCTCGTCTACACTTCAAATGAATGTAAATGCGACACTTCTCTGCAAGGGAATAGCGTTTGCAGATGTCTACGTATCGTAGCAATAGAGTTCTTATGATTCTTGAAACGCGATATCGCATCTCATTTCTATGTTTCATGGTACGATATAATATGATTTGCGAAGTGTTATGTATTCCTCGTCTACACTTCAAATGAATGTAAATGCGACACTTCTTTGCAAGGAAATAGCGTTTGCAGATGTCTACGTATCGTAGCAATAGAGTTCTAATGCTTCTTAAAACGCGATATCGCATCTCATTTCTATGTTTCATGGTAAGATATAATATGATTTGCGAAGTGTTATGTATTCCTCGCCTACACTTCAAATGAATGTAAATGCGACACTTCTTTGCAAGGAAATAGCGTTTGCAGATGTCTACGTATCGTAGCAGTAGCTTTCTAGTGCTTCTTAAAACGCGATATCGCATCTCATTTCTATGTTTCATGGTAAGATATAATATGATTTGAGGAGTGTTATGTATTCCTCGTCCACACTTCAAATGAATGTAAATGCGACACTTCCTTGCAAGGAAATAGCGTTTGCAGATGTCTACGTATCGTAGCAATAGAGTTCTTATGATTCTCAAAACGCGATATCGCATCTCATTTCTATGTTTCATGGTAAGATATAATATGATTTGCGTAGTGTTATGTATTCCTCGTCTACACTTCAAATGAATGTAAATGCGACACTTCTTTGCAAGGAAATAGCGTTTATAGATGTCTACGTATCGTAGCAATAGAGTTCTTATGATTCTTAAAGCGCGATATCGCATCTCATTTCTATGTTTCATGGTAAGATATAATATAATTTGCGAAGTGTTATGTATTCCTCGTCTACACTTCAAATGAATGTAAATGCGACACTTCTTTGCAAGGAAATAGCGTTTGCAGATGTCTACGTATCGTAGCAATAGAGTTCTAATGCTTCTTAAAACGCGATATCGCATCTCATTTCTATGTTTCATGGTAAGATATAATATGATTTGCGAAGTGTTATGTATTCCTCGCCTACACTTCAAATGAATGTAAATGCGACACTTCTTTGCAAGGAAATAGCGTTTGCAGATGTCTACGTATCGTAGCAGTAGCTTTCTAGTGCTTCTTAAAACGCGATATCGCATCTCATTTCTATGTTTCATGGTAAGATATAATATGATTTGCGGAGTGTTATGTATTCCTCGTCTACACTTCAAATGAATGTAAATGCGACACTTCCTTGCTAGGAAATAGCGTCTGCAGATGTCTAGGTATCGTAGCAATAGAGTTCTAATGCTTCTTAAAACGCGATATCGCATCTCATTTCTATGTTTCATGGTAAGATATAATATGATTTGCGAAGTGTTATGTATGCCTCGCCTACACTTCAAATGAATGTAAATGCGACACTTCTTTGCAAGGAAATAGCGTTTGCAGATGTCTACGTATCGTAGCAATAGAGTTCTTATGATTCTTAAAGCGCGATATCGCATCTCATTTCTATGTTTCATGGTAAGATATAATATAATTTGCGAAGTGTTATGTATTCCTCGTCTACACTTCAAATGAATGTAAATGCGACACTTCTTTGCAAGGAAATAGCGTTTGCAGATGTCTACGTATCGTTGCAATAGAGTTCTAATGCTTCTTAAAACGAGATATCGCATCTCATTTCTATGTTTCATGGTAAGATATAATATGATTTACGAAGTGTTATGTATTCCTCGTCTACACATCAAATGAATGTAAATGCGACACTTCCTTGCAAGGAAATAGCGTTTGCAGATGTCTACGTATCGTAGCAATAGAGTTCTTATGATTCTCAAAACGCGATATCGCATCTCATTTCTATGTTTCATGGTAAGATATTATATGATTTGCGAAGTGTCATGTATTCCTCGTCTACACTTCAAATGAATGTAAATGCGACACTTCTTTGCAAGGAAATAGCGTTTGCAAGTGTCTACCTATCGTAGCAGTAGTGTTCTAATGCTTCATAGAACACGATGTCGCATCTGATTTTTATGTTTCATGGTAAGATATAATATGGTTTGCGAAGTGTTATGTATTCCTCGTCTACACTTCAAATGAATGTAAGTGCGACACTTCCTCGCTAGGAAATAGCGTTTGCAGATGTCTACGTATCGTAGCAATAGAGTTCAAATGCTTCTTAAAACGAGATATTGCATCTCATATCTATGTTTCATGATAAGATATAATATTCATTGCGAAGTGTTATGCATTCCTCGTCTACGATTCAAATGAATGTAAATGCGACACTTCCTTCCAAGGAAATAGCGTTTGCAGATGTCTACGTATCGTAGCAATAGAGTTCTAATGCTTCTTAAAACGCGATATCGCATCTCATTTCTATGTTTCATGGTAAGATATAATATGATTTGCGAAGTGTTATGTATTCCTCGTCTACACTTCAAATGAATGTGAATGCGACACTTCCTCGCTAGGAAGTAGCGTTTGCAGATGTCTACGTATCGTAGCAATGGATTTCTGATGCTTCTTAAAACGCGATATCGCATCTCAGTTCTATGTTTCATGGTAAGATATAATATGATTTGCGATGCGATATATATTCCTCTTCTACACTTCAAATGGATGTAAATGCGACACTTCTTTGCAAGGAGATAGCGTTTGCAGATGTCTACGTATCGTTGCAATAGTGTTCTTATGATTCTTAAAATGCGATATCGCATCACATTTCTATGTTTCATGGTAAGATATAATATGATTTGCGTAGTGTTATGTATTCCTCGTCTACACTTCAAATGAATGTAAATGCGACACTTCTTTGCAAGGAAATAGCGTTTATAGATGTCTACGTATCGTAGCAATAGAGTTCTTATGATTCTTAAAGCGCGATATCGCATCTCATTTCTATGTTTCATGGTAAGATATAATATAATTTGCGAAGTGTTATGTATTCCTCGTCTACACTTCAAATGAATGTAAATGCGACACTTCTTTGCAAGGAAATAGCGTTTGCAGATGTCTACGTATCGTAGCAATAGAGTTCTAATGCTTCTTAAAACGCGATATCGCATCTCATTTCTATGTTTCATGGTAAGATATAATATGATTTGCGAAGTGTTATGTATTCCTCGCCTACACTTCAAATGAATGTAAATGCGACACTTCTTTGCAAGGAAATAGCGTTTGCAGATGTCTACGTATCGTAGCAGTAGCTTTCTAGTGCTTCTTAAAACGCGATATCGCATCTCATTTCTATGTTTCATGGTAAGATATAATATGATTTGCGGAGTGTTATGTATTCCTCGTCTACACTTCAAATGAATGTAAATGCGACACTTCCTTGCTAGGAAATAGCGTCTGCAGATGTCTAGGTATCGTAGCAATAGAGTTCTAATGCTTCTTAAAACGCGATATCGCATCTCATTTCTATGTTTCATGGTAAGATATAATATGATTTGCGAAGTGTTATGTATTCCTCGCCTACACTTCAAATGAATGTAAATGCGACACTTCTTTGCAAGGAAATAGCGTTTGCAGATGTCTACGTATCGTAGCAGTAGCTTTCTAGTGCTTCTTAAAACGCGATATCGCATCTCATTTCTATGTCTCATGGTAAGATATAATATGATTTGCGGAGTGTTATGTATTCCTCGTCTACACTTCAAATGAATGTAAATGCGACACTTCCTTGCTAGGAAATAGCGTCTGCAGATGTCTAGGTATCGTAGCAATAGAGTTCTAATGCTTCTTAAAACGAGATATTGCATCTCATATCTATGTTTCATGATAAGATATAATATTCATTGCGAAGTGTTATGCATTCCTCGTCTACGATTCAAATGAACGTAAATGCGACAGTTCCTTGCAAGGAAATAGCGTTTGCAGATGTCTACGTATCGTAGCAATAGAGTTCTTATGATCCTTAAAACGCGATATCGCATCTCATTTCTATGTTTCATGGTAAGATATAATATAATTTGCGAAGTGTTATGTATTCCTCGTCTACACTTCAAATGAATGTAAATGCGACACATCTTTGCAAGGAAATAGCGTTTGCAGATGTCTACGTATCGTAGCAATAGAGTTCTAATGCTTCTTAAAACGCGATATCGCATCTCATTTCTATGTTTCATGGTAAGATATAATATGATTTGCGAAGTGTTATGTATTCCTCGCCTACACTTCAAATGAATGTAAATGCGACACTTCTTTGCAAGGAAATAGCGTTTGCAGATTTCTACGTATCGTAGCAGTAGCTTTCTAGTGCTTCTTAAAACGCGATATCGCATCTCATTTCTATGTTTCATGGTAAGATATAATATGATTTGCGGAGTGTTATGTATTCCTCGTCCACACTTCAAATGAATGTAAATGCGACACATCCTTGCAAGGAAATAGCGTTTGCAGATGTCTACGTATCGTAGCAATAGAGTTCTTATGATTCTCAAAACGCGATATCGCATCTCATTTCTATGTTTCATGGTAAGATATAATATGATTTGCGTAGTGTTATGTATTCCTCGTCTACACTTCAAATGAATGTAAATGCGACACTTCTTTGCAAGGAAATAGCGTTTATAGATGTCTACGTATCGTAGCAATAGAGTTCTTATGATTCTTAAAGCGCGATATCGCATCTCATTTCTATGTTTCATGGTAAGATATAATATAATTTGCGAAGTGTTATGTATTCCTCGTCTACACTTCAAATGAATGTAAATGCGACACTTCTTTGCAAGGAAATAGCGTTTGCAGATGTCTACGTGTCGTTGCAATAGAGTTCTAATGCTTCTTAAAACGAGATATCGCATCTCATTTCTATGTTTCATGGTAAGATATAATATGATTTACGAAGTGTTATGTATTCCTCGTCTACACATCAAATGAATGTAAATGCGACACTTCCTTGCAAGGAAATAGCGTTTGCAGATGTCTACGTATCGTAGCAATAGAGTTCTTATGATTCTCAAAACGCGATATCGCATCTCATTTCTATGTTTCATGGTAAGATATTATATGATTTGCGAAGTGTCATGTATTCCTCGTCTACACTTCAAATGAATGTAAATGCGACACTTCTTTGCAAGGAAATAGCGTTTGCAAGTGTCTACCTATCGTAGCAGTAGTGTTCTAATGCTTCATAGAACACGATGTCGCATCTGATTTTTATGTTTCATGGTAAGATATAATATGGTTTGCGAAGTGTTATGTATTCCTCGTCTACACTTCAAATGAATGTAAGTGCGACACTTCCTCGCTAGGAAATAGCGTTTGCAGATGTCTACGTATCGTAGCAATAGAGTTCAAATGCTTCTTAAAACGAGATATTGCATCTCATATCTACGTTTCATGATAAGATATAATATTCATTGCGAAGTGTTATGCATTCCTCGTCTACGATTCAAATGAATGTAAATGCGACACTTCCTTGCAAGGAAATAGCGTTTGCAGATGTCTACGTATCGTAGCAATAGAGTTCTAATGCTTCTTAAAACGCGATATCGCATCTCATTTCTATGTTTCATGGTAAGATATAATATGATTTGCGTAGTGTTATGTATTCCTCGTCTACACTTCAAATGAATGTAAATGCGACACTTTTCTGCAAGGGAATAGCGTTTGCAGATGTCTACGTATCGTAGCAATAGAGTTCTTATGATTCTTGAAACGCGATATCGCATCTCATTTCTATGTTTCATGGTACGATATAATATGATTTGCGAAGTGTTATGTATTCCTCGTCTACACTTCAAATGAATGTAAATGCGACACTTCTTTGCAAGGAAATAGCGTTTGCAGATGTCTACGTATCGTAGCAATAGAGTTCTAATGCTTCTTAAAACGCGATATCGCATCTCATTTCTATGTTTCATGGTAAGATATAATATGATTTGCGAAGTGTTATGTATTCCTCGCCTACACTTCAAATGAATGTAAATGCGACACTTCTTTGCAAGGAAATAGCGTTTGCAGATGTCTACGTATCGTAGCAATAGAGTTCTAATGCTTCTTAAAACGCGATATCGCATCTCATTTCTATGTTTCATGGTAAGATATAATATGATTTGCGAAGTGTTATGTATTCCTCGCCTACACTTCAAATGAATGTAAATGCGACACTTCTTTGCAAGGAAATAGCGTTTGCAGATGTCTACGTATCGTAGCAGTAGCTTTCTAGTGCTTCTTAAAACGCGATATCGCATCTCATTTCTATGTCTCATGGTAAGATATAATATGATTTGCGGAGTGTTATGTATTCCTCGTCTACACTTCAAATGAATGTAAATGCGACACTTCTTTGCAAGGAAATAGCGTTTGCAGATGTCTACGTATCGTAGCAATAGAGTTCTAATGCTTCTTAAAACGCGATATCGCATCTCATTTCTATGTTTCATGGTAAGATATAATATGATTTGCGAAGTGTTATGTATTCCTCGCCTACACTTCAAATGAATGTAAATGCGACACTTCTTTGCAAGGAAATAGCGTTTGCAGATGTCTACGTATCGTAGCAATAGAGTTCTAATGCTTCTTAAAACGCGATATCGCATCTCATTTCTATGTTTCATGGTAAGATATAATATGATTTGCGAAGTGTTATGTATTCCTCGCCTACACTTCAAATGAATGTAAATGCGACACTTCTTTGCAAGGAAATAGCGTTTGCAGATGTCTACGTATCGTAGCAGTAGCTTTCTAGTGCTTCTTAAAACGCGATATCGCATCTCATTTCTATGTTTCATGGTAAGATATAATATGATTTGCGGAGTGTTATGTATTCCTCGTCCACACTTCAAATGAATGTAAATGCGACACTTCCTTGCAAGGAAATAGCGTTTGCAGATGTCTACGTATCGTAGCAATAGAGTTCTTATGATTCTCAAAACGCGATATCGCATCTCATTTCTATGTTTCATGGTAAGATATAATATGATTTGCGTAGTGTTATGTATTCCTCGTCTACACTTCAAATGAATGTAAATGCGACACTTCTTTGCAAGGAAATAGCGTTTATAGATGTCTACGTATCGTAGCAATAGAGTTCTTATGATTCTTAAAGCGCGATATCGCATCTCATTTCTATGTTTCATGGTAAGATATAATATAATTTCCGAAGTGTTATGTATTCCTCGTCTACACTTCAAATGAATGTAAATGCGACACTTCTTTGCAAGGAAATAGCGTTTGCAGATGTCTACGTATCGTAGCAATAGAGTTCTAATGCTTCTTAAAACGCGATATCGCATCTCATTTCTATGTTTCATGGTAAGATATAATATGATTTGCGAAGTGTTATGTATTCCTCGCCTACACTTCAAATGAATGTAAATGCGACACTTCTTTGCAAGGAAATAGCGTTTGCAGATGTCTACGTATCGTAGCAGTAGCTTTCTAGTGCTTCTTAAAACGCGATATCGCATCTCATTTCTATGTTTCATGGTAAGATATAATATGATTTGCGGAGTGTTATGTATTCCTCGTCTACACTTCAAATGAATGTAAATGCGACACTTCCTTGCTAGGAAATAGCGTCTGCAGATGTCTAGGTATCGTAGCAATAGAGTTCTAATGCTTCTTAAAACGCGATATCGCATCTCATTTCTATGTTTCATGGTAAGATATAATATGATTTGCGAAGTGTTATGTATTCCTCGCCTACACTTCAAATGAATGTAAATGCGACACTTCTTTGCAAGGAAATAGCGTTTGCAGATGTCTACGTATCGTAGCAGTAGCTTTCTAGTGCTTCTTAAAACGCGATATCGCATCTCATTTCTATGTTTCATGGTAAGATATAATATGATTTGCGGAGTGTTATGTATTCCTCGTCTACACTTCAAATGAATGTAAATGCGACACTTCCTTGCTAGGAAATAGCGTCTGCAGATGTCTAGGTATCGTAGCAATAGAGTTCTAATGCTTCTTAAAACGAGATATTGCATCTCATATCTATGTTTCATGATAAGATATAATATTCATTGCGAAGTGTTATGCATTCCTCGTCTACGATTCAAATGAACGTAAATGCGACAGTTCCTTGCAAGGAAATAGCGTTTGCAGATGTCTACGTATCGTAGCAATAGAGTTCTTATGATCCTTAAAACGCGATATCGCATCTCATTTCTATGTTTCATGGTAAGATATAATATAATTTGCCAAGTGTTATGTATTCCTCGTCTACACTTCAAATGAATGTAAATGCGACACATCTTTGCAAGGAAATAGCGTTTGCAGATGTCTACGTATCGTAGCAATAGAGTTCTAATGCTTCTTAAAACGCGATATCGCATCCCATTTCTATGTTTCATGGTAAGACATAATATGATTTGCGAAGTGTTATGTATTCCTCGCCTACACTTCAAATGAATGTAAATGCGACACTTCTTTGCAAGGAAATAGCGTTTGCAGATTTCTACGTATCGTAGCAGTAGTTTTCTAGTGCTTCTTACAACGCGATATCGCATCTCATTTCTATGTTTCATGGTAAGATATAATATGATTTGCGGAGTGTTATGTATTCCTCGTCCACACTTCAAATGAATGTAAATGCGACACATCCTTGCAAGGAAATAGCGTTTGCAGATGTCTACGTATCGTAGCAATAGAGTTCTTATGATTCTCAAAACGCGATATCGCATCTCATTTCTATGTTTCATGGTAAGATATAATATGATTTGCGTAGTGTTATGTATTCCTCGTCTACACTTCAAATGAATGTAAATGCGACACTTCTTTGCAAGGAAATAGCGTTTATAGATGTCTACGTATCGTAGCAATAGAGTTCTTATGATTCTTAAAGCGCGATATCGCATCTCATTTCTATGTTTCATGGTAAGATATAATATAATTTGCGAAGTGTTATGTTTTCCTCGTCTACACTTCAAATGAATGTAAATGCGACACTTCTTTGCAAGGAAATAGCGTTTGCAGATGTCTACGTATCGTTGCAATAGAGTTCTAATGCTTCTTAAAACGAGATATCGCATCTCATTTCTATGTTTCATGGTAAGATATAATATGATTTACGAAGTGTTATGTATTCCTCGTCTACACATCAAATGAATGTAAATGCGACACTTCCTTGCAAGGAAATAGCGTTTGCAGATGTCTACGTATCGTAGCAATAGAGTTCTTATGATTCTTAAAGCGCGATATCGCATCTCATTTCTATGTTTCATGGTAAGATATAATATAATTTCCGAAGTGTTATGTATTCCTCGTCTACACTTCAAATGAATGTAAATGCGACACTTCTTTGCAAGGAAATAGCGTTTGCAGATGTCTACGTATCGTAGCAATAGAGTTCTAATGCTTCTTAAAACGCGATATCGCATCTCATTTCTATGTTTCATGGTAAGATATAATATGATTTGCGAAGTGTTATGTATTCCTCGCCTACACTTCAAATGAATGTAAATGCGACACTTCTTTGCAAGGAAATAGCGTTTGCAGATGTCTACGTATCGTAGCAGTAGCTTTCTAGTGCTTCTTAAAACGCGATATCGCATCTCATTTCTATGTTTCATGGTAAGATATAATATGATTTGCGGAGTGTTATGTATTCCTCGTCTACACTTCAAATGAATGTAAATGCGACACTTCCTTGCTAGGAAATAGCGTCTGCAGATGTCTAGGTATCGTAGCAATAGAGATCTAATGCTTCTTAAAACGCGATATCGCATCTCATTTCTATGTTTCATGGTAAGATATAATATGATTTGCGAAGTGTTATGTATTCCTCGCCTACACTTCAAATGAATGTAAATGCGACACTTCTTTGCAAGGAAATAGCGTTTGCAGATGTCTACGTATCGTAGCAGTAGCTTTCTAGTGCTTCTTAAAACGCGATATCGCATCTCATTTCTATGTTTCATGGTAAGATATAATATGATTTGCGGAGTGTTATGTATTCCTCGTCTACACTTCAAATGAATGTAAATGCGACACTTCCTTGCTAGGAAATAGCGTCTGCAGATGTCTAGGTATCGTAGCAATAGAGTTCTAATGCTTCTTAAAACGAGATATTGCATCTCATATCTATGTTTCATGATAAGATATAATATTCATTGCGAAGTGTTATGCATTCCTCGTCTACGATTCAAATGAACGTAAATGCGACAGTTCCTTGCAAGGAAATAGCGTTTGCAGATGTCTACGTATCGTAGCAATAGAGTTCTTATGATCCTTAAAACGCGATATCGCATCTCATTTCTATGTTTCATGGTAAGATATAATATAATTTGCGAAGTGTTATGTATTCCTCGTCTACACTTCAAATGAATGTAAATGCGACACATCTTTGCAAGGAAATAGCGTTTGCAGATGTCTACGTATCGTAGCAATAGAGTTCTAATGCTTCTTAAAACGCGATATCGCATCCCATTTCTATGTTTCATGGTAAGATATAATATGATTTGCGAAGTGTTATGTATTCCTCGCCTACACTTCAAATGAATGTAAATGCGACACTTCTTTGCAAGGAAATAGCGTTTGCAGATTTCTACGTATCGTAGCAGTAGTTTTCTAGTGCTTCTTACAACGCGATATCGCATCTCATTTCTATGTTTCATGGTAAGATATAATATGATTTGCGGAGTGTTATGTATTCCTCGTCCACACTTCAAATGAATGTAAATGCGACACATCCTTGCAAGGAAATAGCGTTTGCAGATGTCTACGTATCGTAGCAATAGAGTTCTTATGATTCTCAAAACGCGATATCGCATCTCATTTCTATGTTTCATGGTAAGATATAATATGATTTGCGTAGTGTTATGTATTCCTCGTCTACACTTCAAATGAATGTAAATGCGACACTTCTTTGCAAGGAAATAGCGTTTATAGATGTCTACGTATCGTAGCAATAGAGTTCTTATGATTCTTAAAGCGCGATATCGCATCTCATTTCTATGTTTCATGGTAAGATATAATATAATTTGCGAAGTGTTATGTTTTCCTCGTCTACACTTCAAATGAATGTAAATGCGACACTTCTTTGCAAGGAAATAGCGTTTGCAGATGTCTACGTATCGTTGCAATAGAGTTCTAATGCTTCTTAAAACGAGATATCGCATCTCATTTCTATGTTTCATGGTAAGATATAATATGATTTACGAAGTGTTATGTATTCCTCGTCTACACATCAAATGAATGTAAATGCGACACTTCCTTGCAAGGAAATAGCGTTTGCAGATGTCTACGTATCGTAGCAATAGAGTTCTTATGATTCTCAAAACGCGATATCGCATCTCATTTCTATGTTTCATGGTAAGATATTATATGATTTGCGAAGTGTCATGTATTCCTCGTCTACACTTCAAATGAATGTAAATGCGACACTTCTTTGCAAGGAAATAGCGTTTGCAAGTGTCTACCTATCGTAGCAGTAGTGTTCTAATGCTTCATAGAACACGATGTCGCATCTGATTTTTATGTTTCATGGTAAGATATAATATGGTTTGCGAAGTGTTATGTATTCCTCGTCTACACTTCAAATGAATGTAAGTGCGACACTTCCTCGCTAGGAAATAGCGTTTGGAGATGTCTACGTATCGTAGCAATAGAGTTCAAATGCTTCTTAAAACGAGATATTGCATCTCATATCTATGTTTCATGATAAGATATAATATTCATTGCGAAGTGTTATGCATTCCTCGTCTACGATTCAAATGAATGTAAATGCGACACTTCCTTGCAAGGAAATAGCGTTTGCAGATGTCTACGTATCGTAGCAATAGAGTTCTAATGCTTCTTAAAACGCGATATCGCATCTCATTTCTATGTTTCATGGTAAGATATAATATGATTTGCGAAGTGTTATGTATTCCTCGTCTACACTTCAAATGAATGTGAATGCGACACTTCCTCGCTAGGAAGTAGCGTTTGCAGATGTCTACGTATCGTAGCAATGGATTTCTGATGCTTCTTAAAACGCGATATCGCATCTCAGTTCTATGTTTCATGGTAGGATATAATATGATTTGCGATGCGATATATATTCCTCTTCTACACTTCAAATGGATGTAAATGCGACACTTCTTTGCAAGGAAATAGCGTTTGCAGATGTCTACGTATCGTTGCAATAGAGTTCTTATGATTCTTAAAATGCGATATCGCATCACAATTCTATGTTTCATGGTAAGATATAATATGATTTGCGTAGTGTTATGTATTCCTCGTCTACACTTCAAATGAATGTAAATGCGACACTTCTTTGCAAGGAAATAGCGTTTATAGATGTCTACGTATCGTAGCAATAGAGTTCTTATGATTCTTAAAGCGCGATATCGCATCTCATTTCTATGTTTCATGGTAAGATATAATATAATTTGCGAAGTGTTATGTATTCCTCGTCTACACTTCAAATGAATGTAAATGCGACACTTCTTTGCAAGGAAATAGCGTTTGCAGATGTCTACGTATCGTAGCAATAGAGTTCTAATGCTTCTTAAAACGCGATATCGCATCTCATTTCTATGTTTCATGGTAAGATATAATATGATTTGCGAAGTGTTATGTATTCCTCGCCTACACTTCAAATGAATGTAAATGCGACACTTCTTTGCAAGGAAATAGCGTTTGCAGATGTCTACGTATCGTAGCAGTAGCTTTCTAGTGCTTCTTAAAACGCGATATCGCATCTCATTTCTATGTTTCATGGTAAGATATAATATGATTTGCGGAGTGTTATGTATTCCTCGTCTACACTTCAAATGAATGTAAATGCGACACTTCCTTGCTAGGAAATAGCGTCTGCAGATGTCTAGGTATCGTAGCAATAGAGTTCAAATGCTTCTTAAAACGAGATATTGCATCTCATATCTATGTTTCATGATAAGATATAATATTCATTGCGAAGTGTTATGCATTCCTCGTCTACGATTCAAATGAATGTAAATGCGACACTTCCTTGCAAGGAAATAGCGTTTGCAGATGTCTACGTATCGTAGCAATAGAGTTCTAATGCTTCTTAAAACGCGATATCGCATCTCATTTCTATGTTTCATGGTAAGATATAATATGATTTGCGAAGTGTTATGTATTCCTCGTCTACACTTCAAATGAATGTGAATGCGACACTTCCTCGCTAGGAAGTAGCGTTTGCAGATGTCTACGTATCGTAGCAATGGATTTCTGATGCTTCTTAAAACGCGATATCGCATCTCAGTTCTATGTTTCATGGTAAGATATAATATGATTTGCGATGCGATATATATTCCTCTTCTACACTTCAAATGGATGTAAATGCGACACTTCTTTGCAAGGAAATAGCGTTTGCAGATGTCTACGTATCGTTGCAATAGAGTTCTTATGATTCTTAAAATGCGATATCGCATCACAATTCTATGTTTCATGGTAAGATATAATATGATTTGCGTAGTGTTATGTATTCCTCGTCTACACTTCAAATGAATGTAAATGCGACACTTCCTTGCAAGGAAATAGCGTTTATAGATGTCTACGTATCGTAGCAATAGAGTTCTTATGATTCTTAAAGCGCGATATCGCATCTCATTTCTATGTTTCATGGTAAGATATAATATAATTTGCGAAGTGTTATGTATTCCTCGTCTACACTTCAAATGAATGTAAATGCGACACTTCTTTGCAAGGAAATAGCGTTTGCAGATGTCTACGTATCGTAGCAATAGAGTTCTAATGCTTCTTAAAACGCGATATCGCATCTCATTTCTATGTTTCATGGTAAGATATAATATGATTTGCGAAGTGTTATGTATTCCTCGCCTACACTTCAAATGAATGTAAATGCGACACTTCTTTGCAAGGAAATAGCGTTTGCAGATGTCTACGTATCGTAGCAGTAGCTTTCTAGTGCTTCTTAAAACGCGATATCGCATCTCATTTCTATGTTTCATGGTAAGATATAATATGATTTGCGGAGTGTTATGTATTCCTCGTCTACACTTCAAATGAATGTAAATGCGACACTTCCTTGCTAGGAAATAGCGTCTGCAGATGTCTAGGTATCGTAGCAATAGAGTTCTAATGATTCTTAAAATGCGATATCGCATCACAATTCTATGTTTCATGGTAAGATATAATATGATTTGCGTAGTGTTATGTATTCCTCGTCTACACTTCAAATGAATGTAAATGCGACACTTCTTTGCAAGGAAATAGCGTTTGCAGATGTCTACGTATCGTAGCAGTAGCTTTCTAGTGCTTCTTAAACGCGATATCGCATCTCATTTCTATGTTTCATGGTAAGATATAATATGATTTGCGGAGTGTTATGTATTCCTCGTCTACACTTCAAATGAATGTAAATGCGACACTTCCTTGCTAGGAAATAGCGTCTGCAGATGTCTAGGTATCGTAGCAATAGAGTTCTAATGCTTCTTAAAACGAGATATTGCATCTCATATCTATGTTTCATGATAAGATATAATATTCATTGCGAAGTGTTATGCATTCCTCGTCTACGATTCAAATGAACGTAAATGCGACAGTTCCTTGCAAGGAAATAGCGTTTGCAGATGTCTACGTATCGTAGCAATAGAGTTCTTATGATCCTTAAAACGCGATATCGCATCTCATTTCTATGTTTCATGGTAAGATATAATATAATTTGCGAAGTGTTATGTATTCCTCGTCTACACTTCAAATGAATGTAAATGCGACACATCTTTGCAAGGAAATAGCGTTTGCAGATGTCTACGTATCGTAGCAATAGAGTTCTAATGCTTCTTAAAACGCGATATCGCATCTCATTTCTATGTTTCATGGTAAGATATAATATGATTTGCGAAGTGTTATGTATTCCTCGCCTACACTTCAAATGAATGTAAATGCGACACTTCTTTGCAAGGAAATAGCGTTTGCAGATTTCTACGTATCGTAGCAGTAGCTTTCTAGTGCTTCTTAAAACGCGATATCGCATCTCATTTCTATGTTTCATGGTAAGATATAATATGATTTGCGGAGTGTTATGTATTCCTCGTCCACACTTCAAATGAATGTAAATGCGACACATCCTTGCAAGGAAATAGCGTTTGCAGATGTCTACGTATCGTAGCAATAGAGTTCTTATGATTCTCAAAACGCGATATCGCATCTCATTTCTATGTTTCATGGTAAGATATAATATGATTTGCGTAGTGTTATGTATTCCTCGTCTACACTTCAAATGAATGTAAATGCGACACTTCTTTGCAAGGAAATAGCGTTTATAGATGTCTACGTATCGTAGCAATAGAGTTCTTATGATTCTGAAAGCGCGATATCGCATCTCATTTCTATGTTTCATGGTAAGATATAATATAATTTGCGAAGTGTTATGTATTCCTCGTCTACACTTCAAATGAATGTAAATGCGACACTTCTTTGCAAGGAAATAGCGTTTGCAGATGTCTACGTATCGTTGCAATAGAGTTCTAATGCTTCTTAAAACGATATATCGCATCTCATTTCTATGTTTCATGGTAAGATATAATATGATTTACGAAGTGTTATGTATTCCTCGTCTACACATCAAATGAATGTAAATGCGACACTTCCTTGCAAGGAAATAGTGTTTGCAGATGTCTACGTATCGTAGCAATAGAGTTCTTATGATTCTCAAAACGCGATATCGCATCTCATTTCTATGTTTCATGGTAAGATATTATATGATTTGCGAAGTGTCATGTATTCCTCGTCTACACTTCAAATGAATGTAAATGCGACACTTCTTTGCAAGGAAATAGCGTTTGCAGATGTCTACGTATCGTAGCAATAGAGTTCTAATGCTTCTTAAAACGCGATATCGCATCTCATTTCTATGTTTCATGGTAAGATATAATATGATTTGCGAAGTGTTATGTATTCCTCGCCTACACTTCAAATGAATGTAAATGCTACACTTCCTTGCAAGGAAATAGCGTTTGCAAGTGTCTACCTATCGTAGCAGTAGTGTTCTAATGCTTCATAGAACATGATGTCGCATCTGATTTTTATGTTTCATGGTAAGATATAATATGGTTTGCGAAGTGTTATGTATTCCTCGTCTACACTTCAAATGAATGTAAGTGCGACACTTCCTCGCTAGGAAATAGCGTTTGCAGATGTCTACGAATCGTAGCAATAGAGTTCAAATGCTTCTTAAAACGAGATATTGCATCTCATATCTATGTTTCATGATAAGATATAATATTCATTGCGAAGTGTTATGCATTCCTCGTCTACAATTCAAATGAATGTAAATGCGACACTTCCTTGCAAGGAAATAGCGTTTGCAGATGTCTACGTATCGTAGCAATAGAGTTCTAATGCTTCTTAAAACGCGATATCGCATCTCATTTCTATGTTTCATGGTAAGATATAATATGATTTGCGAAGTGTTATGTATTCCTCGTCTACACTTCAAATGAATGTGAATGCGACACTTCCTCGCTAGGAAGTAGCGTTTGCAGATGTCTACGTATCGTAGCAATGGATTTCTGATGCTTCTTAAAACGCGATATCGCATCTCAGTTCTATGTTTCATGGTAAGATATAATATGATTTGCGATGCGATATGTATTCCTCTTCTACACTTCAAATGGATGTAAATGCGACACTTCTTTGCAAGGAAATAGCGTTTGCAGATGTCTACGTATCGTTGCAATAGAGTTCTTATGATTCTTAAAACGCGATATCGCATCACATTTCTATGTTTCATGGTAAGATATAATATGATCTGCGGAGTGTTATGTATTCCTCGTCTACACGTCAAATGAATGTAAATGCGAACTTCCTTGCAAGGAAATAGCGTTTGCAGATGTCTACGTATCGTAGCAATGGATTTCTGATGCTTCTTAAAACGCGGTATCACATCTCAGTTCTATGTTTCATGGTAAGATATAATATGATTTGCGAAGTGTTATGTATTCCTCGTCTACACTTCAAATGAATGTAAATGCGACACTTCTTTGCAAGGAAATAGCGTTTGCAGATGTCTACGTATCGTAGCAATAGAGTTCTAATGCTTCTTAAAACGCGATATCGCATCTCATTTCTATGTTTCATGGTAAGATATAATATGATTTGCAAAGTGTTATGTATTCCTCGCCTACACTTCAAATGAATGTAAATGCGACATTTCTTTGCAAGGAAATAGCGTTTGCAGATGTCTACGTATCGTAGCAGTAGCTTTCTAGTGCTTCTTAAAACGCGATATCGCATCTCATTTCTATGTTTCATGGTAAGATATAATATGATTTGCGGAGTGTTATGTATTCCTCGTCTACACTTCAAATGAATGTAAATGCGACACTTACTTGCAAGGAAATAGCGTTTGCAGATGTCTACGTATCGTAGCAATAGAGTTCTTATGATTCTTAAAACGCTATATCGCATCTCATTTCTATGTTTCATGGTAAGATATAATATGATTTGCGGAGTGTTATGTATTCCTCGTCTACACTTCAAATGAATGTAAATGCGACACTTCCTTGCAAGGAAATAGCGTTTGCAGATGTCTACGTATCGTAGCAATGGATTTCTGATGCTTCTTAAAACGCGGTATCACATCTCAGTTCTATGTTTCATGGTAAGATATAATATGATTTGCGAAGTGTTATGTATTCCTCGTCTACACTTCAAATGAATGTAAATATGACACTTCTTTGCAAGGAAATAGCGTTTGCAGATGTCTACGTATCGTAGCAATAGAGTTCTAATGCTTCTTAAAACGCGATATCGCATCTCATTTCTATGTTTCATGGTAAGATATAATATGATTTGCAAAGTGTTATGTATTCCTCGCCTACACTTCAAATGAATGTAAATGCGACACTTCTTTGCAAGGAAATAGCGTTTGCAGATGTCTACGTATCGTAGCAGTAGCTTTCTAGTGCTTCTTAAAACGCGATATCGCATCTCATTTCTATGTTTCATGGTAAGATATAATATGATTTGCGGAGTGTTATGTATTCCTCGTCTACACTTCAAATGAATGTAAATGCGACACTTACTTGCAAGGAAATAGCGTTTGCAGATGTCTACGTATCGTAGCAATAGAGTTCTTATGATTCTTAAAACGCTATATCGCATCTCATTTCTATGTTTCATGGTAAGATATAATATGATTTGCGGAGTGTTATGTATTCCTCGTCTACACTTCAAATGAATGTAAATGCGACACTTCCTTGCAAGGAAATTGCGTTTGCAGATGTCTACGTATCGTAGCAATAGAGTTCTTATGATTCTCAAAACGCGATATCGCATCTCATTTCTATGTTTCATGGTAAGATATTATATGATTTGCGAAGTGTCATGTATTCCTCGTCTACACTTCAAATGAATGTAAATGCGACACTTCCTTGCTAGGAAATAGCGTCTGCAGATGTCTAGGTATCGTAGCAATAGAGTTCTAATGCTTCTTAAAACGAGATATTGCATCTCATATCTAAGTTTCATGATAAGATATAATATTCATTGCGAAGTGTTATGCATTCCTCGTCTACGATTCAAATGAACGTAAATGCGACACTTCCTTGCAAGGAAATAGCGTTTGCAGATGTCTACCTGTCGTAGCAATAGTGTTCTAATGCTTCTTAAAACGCGATATCGCATCTCATTTCTATGTTGCATGGTAAGATATAACATGATTTGCGAAGTGTTATGTATTCCTCGTCTACACTTCAAATGACTGTGAATGCGATACTTCCTCGCTAGGAAATAGCGTTTGCAGATGTCTACGTATCGTAGCAATGGATTTCTGATGCTTCTTAAAACGCGATATCGCATCTCATTTCTATGTTTCATGGTAAGATATAATATGATTTGCGAAGTGTTATGTATTCCTCGTCTACACTTCAAATGAATCTAAATGCGACACTTCTTTGCAAGGAAATAGCGTTTGCAAATGTCTACGTATCGTTGCAATAGAGTTCTTATGATTCTTAAAACGCTATATCGCATCTCATTTCTATGTTTCATGGTAAGATATAATATGATTTGCGGAGTGTTATGTATTCCTCGTCTACACTTCAAATGAATGTAAATGCGACACTTCCTTGCAAGGAAATAGAGTTTGCAGATGTCTACGTATCGTAGCAACAGAGTTCTAATGCTTCTTAAAACGCGATATCGCATCGCATTTCTATGTTTCATGGTAAGATGTAATATGATTTGCGAAGTGTTATGTATTCCTCCTCTACACTTCAAATGAATGTAAATGCGGCACTTCCTTGCAAGGAAATAGCGTTTGCAGATGTCTACGTATCGTAGCAATAGATTTCTTATGATTCTCAAAACGCGATATCGCATCTCATTTCTATGTTTCATGGTAAGATATTATGTGATTTGCGAAGTGTCATGTATTCCTCGCCTACACTTCAAATGAATGTAAATGCGACACTTCCTTGCTAGGAAATAGCGTCTGCAGATGTCTAGGTATCGTAGCAATAGAGTTCTAATGCTTCTTAAAACGAGATATTGCATCTCATATCTATGTTTCATGATAAGATATAATATTCATTGCGAAGTGTTATGTATTCCTCGTCTACACATCAAATGAATGTAAATGCGACACTTTCTTGCAAGGAAATAGCGTTTGCAGATGTCTACGTATCGTAGCAATAGATTTCTTATGATTCTCAAAACGCGATATCGCATCTCATTTCTATGTTTCATGGTAAGATATTATGTGATTTGCGAAGTGTCATGTATTCCTCGCCTACACTTCAAATGAATGTAAATGCGACACTTCCTTGCTAGGAAATAGCGTCTGCAGATGTCTAGGTATCGTAGCAATAGAGTTCTAATGCTTCTTAAAACGAGATATTGCATCTCATATCTATGTTTCATGATAAGATATAATATTCATTGCGAAGTGTTATGTATTCCTCGTCTACACATCAAATGAATGTAAATGCGACACTTTCTTGCAAGGAAATAGCGTTTGCAGATGTCTACGTATCGTAGCAATAGATTTCTTATGATTCTCAAAACGCGATATCGCATCTCATTTCTATGTTTCATGGTAAGATATTATGTGATTTGCGAAGTGTCATGTATTCCTCGCCTACACTTCAAATGAATGTAAATGCGACACTTCCTTGCTAGGAAATAGCGTCTGCAGATGTCTAGGTATCGTAGCAATAGTGTTCTAATGCTTCTTAAAACGAGATATTGCATCTCATATCTATGTTTCATGATAAGATATAATATTCATTGCGAAGTGTTATGCATTCCTCGTCTACGATTCAAATGAACGTAAATGCGACACTTCCTTGCAAGGAAATAGCGTTTGCAGATGTCTACGTATGGTAGCAACAGAGTTCTAATGCTTCTTAAAACGCGATATCGCATCGCATTCCTATGTTTCATGGTAAGATGTAATATGATTTGCGAAGTGTTATGTATTCCTCCTCTACACTTCAAATGAATGTAAATGCGGCACTTCCTTGCAAGGAAATAGCGTTTGCAAATGTCTACCTGTCGTAGCAATAGTGTTCTAATGCTTCTTAAAACGCGATATCGCATCTCATTTCTATGTTTCATGGTAAGATATAATATGATTTGCGTAGTGTTATGTATTCCTCGTCTACACTTCAAATGAATGTAAATGCGACACTTCTCTGCAAGGGAATAGCGTTTGCAGATGTCTACGTATCGTAGCAATAGAGTTCTTATGATTCTTGAAACGCGATATCGCATCTCATTTCTATGTTTCATGGTACGATATAATATGATTTGCGAAGTGTTATGTATTCCTCGTCTACACTTCAAATGAATGTAAATGCGACACTTCTTTGCAAGGAAATAGCGTTTGCAGATGTCTACGTATCGTAGCAATAGAGTTCTAATGCTCCTTAAAACGCGATATCGCATCTCATTTCTATGTTTCATGGTAAGATATAATATGATTTGCGAAGTGTTATGTATTCCTCGTCTACACTTCAAATGAATGTAAATGCGACACTTCCTTGCTAGGAAATAGCGTTTGTAGATGTCTACGTATCGTAGCAATAGAGTTCTAATGCTTCTTAAAACGCGATATCGCATCTCATTTCTATGTTTCATGGTAAGATATAACATGATTTGCGAAGTGTTATGTATTCCTCGTCTACACTTCAAATGACTGTGAATGCGATACTTCCTCGCTAGGAAATAGCGTTTGCAGATGTCTACGTATCGTAGCAATAGAGTTATTATGATCCTTAAAACGCGATATCGCATCTCATTTCTATGTTTCATGGTAAGATATAATATGATTTGCGGACTGTTATGTATTCCTCGTCTACATTTCAAATGAATGTAAACGCGACACTTCCTTGCTAGGAAATAGCGTTTGTAGATGTCTACGTATCGTAGCAATAGAGTTCTAATGCTTCTTAAAACGCGATATCGCATCTCATTTCTATGTTTCATGGTAAGATATAATATGATTTTCTAAGTGTTATGTAGTCCTCGTCTACACTTCAAATGAATGTGAATGCGACACTTCCTCGCTAGGAAATAGCGTTTGCAGATGTCTACGTATCGTAGCAATGGATTTCTGATGCTTCTTAAAACGCGATATCGCATCTCATTTCTATGTTTCATGGTAAGATATAATATGATTTTCTAAGTGTTATGTAGTCCTCGTCTACACTTCAAATGAATGTGAATGCGACACTTCCTCGCTAGGAAATAGCGTTTGCAGATGTCTACGTATCGTAGCAATGGATTTCTGATGCTTCTTAAAACGCGATATCGCATCTCATTTCTATGTTTCATGGTAAGATATAATATGATTTGCGAAGTGTTATGTATTCCTCGTCTACACTTCAAATGAATCTAAATGCGACACTTCTTTGCAAGGAAATAGCGTTTGCAAATGTCTACGTATCGTTGCAATAGAGTTCTTATGATTCTTAAAACGCTATATCGCATCTCATTTCTATGTTTCATGGTAAGATATAATATGATTTGCGGAGTGTTATGTATTCCTCGTCTACACTTCAAATGAATGTAAATGCGACACTTCCTTGCAAGGAAATAGAGTTTGCAGATGTCTACGTATCGTAGCAATAGAGTTCTTATGATTCTCAAAACGCGATATCGCATCTCATTTCTATGTTTCATGGTAAGATATAATATGATTTGCGTAGTGTTATGTATTCCTCGTCTACACTTCAAATGAATGTAAATGCGACACTTCTTTGCAAGGAAATAGCGTCTGCAGATGTCTAGGTATCGTAGCAATAGGGTTCTAATGCTTCTTAAAACGAGATATTGCATCTCATATCTAAGTTTCATGATAAGATATAATATTCATTGCGAAGTGTTATGCATTCCTCGTCTACGATTCAAATGAACGTAAATGCGACACTTCCTTGCAAGGAAATAGCGTTTGCAGATGTCTACGTATCGTAGCAACAGAGTTCTAATGCTTCTTAAAACGCGATATCGCATCGCATTTCTATGTTTCATGGTAAGATGTAATATGATTTGCGAAGTGTTATGTATTCCTCCTCTACACTTCAAATGAATGTAAATGCGGCACTTCCTTGCAAGGAAATAGCGTTTGCAAATGTCTACCTGTCGTAGCAATAGTGTTCTAATGCTTCTTAAAACGCGATATCGCATCTCATTTCTATGTTGCATGGTAAGATATAACATGATTTGCGAAGTGTTATGTATTCCTCGTCTACACTTCAAATGACTGTGAATGCGATACTTCCTCGCTAGGAAATAGCGTTTGCAGATGTCTACGTATCGTAGCAATAGAGTTCTTATGATCCTTAAAACGCGATATCGCATCTCATTTCTATGTTTCATGGTAAGATATAATATGATTTGCGGACTGTTATGTATTCCTCGTCTACATTTCAAATGAATGTAAACGCGACACTTCCTTGCTAGGAAATAGCGTTTGTAGATGTCTACGTATCGTAGCAATAGAGTTCTAATGCTTCTTAAAACGCGATATCGCATCTCATTTCTATGTTTCATGGTAAGATATAATATGATTTTCTAAGTGTTATGTAGTCCTCGTCTACACTTCAAATGAATGTGAATGCGACACTTCCTCGCTAGGAAATAGCGTTTGCAGATGTCTACGTATCGTAGCAATGGATTTCGGATGCTTCTTAAAACGCGATATCGCATCTCATTTCTATGTTTCATGGTAAGATATAATATGATTTGCGAAGTGTTATGTATTCCTCGTCTACACTTCAAATGAATCTAAATGCGACACTTCTTTGCAAGGAAATAGCGTTTGCAAATGTCTACGTATCGTTGCAATAGAGTTCTTATGATTCTTAAAACGCTATATCGCATCTCATTTCTATGTTTCATGGTAAGATATAATATGATTTGCGGAGTGTTATGTATTCCTCGTCTACACTTCAAATGAATGTAAATGCGACACTTCCTTGCAAGGAAATAGAGTTTGCAGATGTCTACGTATCGTAGCAATAGAGTTCCTATGATTCTCAAAACGCGATATCGCATCTCATTTCTAAGTTTCATGGTAAGATATAATATGATTTGCGAAGTGTTATGTATTTCCCGTCTACACTTCAAATGAATGTAAATGCGACACTTCCTTGCAAGGAAATAGCGTTTGCAGATGTCTACGTATCGTAGTAATAGAGTTCAAATGCTTCTTAAAACGAGATATTGCATCTCATATCTATGTTTCATGATAAGATATAATATTCATTGCGAAGTGTTATGTATTCCTCGTCTACACATCAAATGAATGTAAATGCGACACTTCCTTGCCAGGAAATAGCGTTTGCAGATGTCTACGTATCGTAGCAATAGAGTTCTTATGATTCTCAAAACGCGATATCGCATCTCATTTCTATGTTTCATGGTAAGATATTATGTGATTTGCGAAGTGTCATGTATTCCTCGCCTACACTTCAAATGAATGTAAATGCGACACTTCCTTGCTAGGAAATAGCGTCTGCAGATGTCTAGGTATCGTAGCAATAGAGTTCTAATGCTTCTTAAAACGAGATATTGCATCTCATATCTATGTTTCATGATAAGATATAATATTCATTGCGAAGTGTTATGCATTCCTCGTCTACGATTCAAATGAACGTAAATGCGACACTTCCTTGCAAGGAAATAGCGTTTGCAGATGTCTACGTATGGTAGCAACAGAGTTCTAATGCTTCTTAAAACGCGATATCGCATCGCATTCCTATGTTTCATGGTAAGATGTAATATGATTTGCGAAGTGTTATGTATTCCTCCTCTACATTTCAAATGAATGTAAATGCGGCACTTCCTTGCAAGGAAATAGCGTTTGCAAATGTCTACCTGTCGTAGCAATAGTGTTCTAATGCTTCTTAAAACGCGATATCGCATCTCATTTCTATGTTTCATGGTAAGATATAATATGATTTGCGTAGTGTTATGTATTCCTCGTCTACACTTCAAATGAATGTAAATGCGACACTTCTCTGCAAGGGAATAGCGTTTGCAGATGTCTACGTATCGTAGCAATAGAGTACTTATGATTCTTGAAACGCGATATCGCATCTCATTTCTATGTTTCATGGTACGATATAATATGATTTGCGAAGTGTTATGTATTCCTCATCTACACTTCAAATGAATGTAAATGCGACACTTCTTTGCAAGGAAATAGCGTTTGCAGATGTCTACGTATCGTAGCAATAGAGTTCTAATGCTCCTTAAAACGCGATATCGCATCTCATTTCTATGTTTCATGGTAAGATATAATATGATTTGCGGAGTGTTATGTATTCCTCGTCTACACTTCAAATGAATCTAAATGCGACACTTCTTTGCAAGGAAATAGCGTTTGCAAATGTCTACGTATCGTTGCAATAGAGTTCTTATGATTCTTAAAACGCTATATCGCATCTCATTTCTATGTTTCATGGTAAGATATAATATGATTTGCGGAGTGTTATGTATTCCTCGTCTACACTTCAAATGAATGTAAATGCGACACTTCCTTGCAGGGAAATAGAGTTTGCAGATGTCTACATATCGTAGCAATAGAGTTCTTATGATTCTCAAAACGCGATATCGCATCTCATTTCTATGTTTCATGGTAAGATATAATATGATTTGCGTAGTGTTATGTATTCCTCGTCTACACTTCAAATTAATCTAAATGCGACACTTCTTTGCAAGGAAATAGCGTTTGCAAATGTCTACGTATCGTTGCAATAGAGTTCTTATGATTCTTAAAACGCTATATCGCATCTCATTTCTATGTTTCATGGTAAGATATAATATGATTTGCGGAGTGTTATGTATTCCTCGTCTACACTTCAAATGAATGTAAATGCGACACTTCCTTGCAGGGAAATAGCGTTTGCAGATGTCTACGTATCGTAGCAATAGAGTTCTTATGATTCTCAAAACGCGATATCGCATCTCATTTCTATGTTTCATGGTAAGATATAATATGATTTGCGTAGTGTTATGTATTCCTCGTCTACACTTCAAATGAATGTAAATGCGACTCTTCTTTGCAAGGAAATAGCGTCTGCAGATGTCTAGGTATCGTAGCAATAGAGTTCTAATGCTTCTTAAAACGAGATATTGCATCTCATATCTAAGTTTCATGATAAGATATAATATTCATTGCGAAGTGTTATGCATTCCTCGTCTACGATTCAAATGAACGTAAATGCGACACTTCCTTGCAAGGAAATAGCGTTTGCAGATGTCTACGTATCGTAGCAACAGAGTTCTAATGCTTCTTAAAACGCGATATCGCATCGCATTTCTATGTTTCATGGTAAGATGTAATATGATTTGCGAAGTGTTATGTATTCCTCCTCTACACTTCAAATGAATGTAAATGCGGCACTTCCTTGCAAGGAAATAGCGTTTGCAAATGTCTACCTGTCGTAGCAATAGTGTTCTAATGCTTCTTAAAACGCGATATCGCATCTCATTTCTATGTTGCATGGTAAGATATAACATGATTTGCGAAGTGTTATGTATTCCTCGTCTACACTTCAAATGACTGTGAATGCGATACTTCCTCGCTAGGAAATAGCGTTTGCAGATGTCTACGTATCGTAGCAATAGAGTTCTTATGATCCTTAAAACGCGATATCGCATCTCATTTCTATGTTTCATGGTAAGATATAATATGATTTGCGGACTGTTATGTATTCCTCGTCTACATTTCAAATGAATGTAAACGCGACACTTCCTTGCTAGGAAATAGCGTGTGTAGATGTCTACGTATCGTAGCAATAGAGTTCTAATGCTTCTTAAAACGCGATATCGCATCTCATTTCTATGTTTCATGGTAAGATATAATATGATTTTCTAAGTGTTATGTAGTCCTCGTCTACACTTCAAATGAATGTGAATGCGACACTTCCTCGCTAGGAAATAGCGTTTGCAGATGTCTACGTATCGTAGCAATGGATTTCTGATGCTTCTTAAAACGCGATATCGCATCTCATTTCTATGTTTCATGGTAAGATATAATATGATTTGCGAAGTGTTATGTATTCCTCGTCTACACTTCAAATGAATCTAAATGCGACACTTCTTTGCAAGGAAATAGCGTTTGCAAATGTCTACGTATCGTTGCAATAGAGTTCTTATGATTCTTAAAACGCTATATCGCATCTCATTTCTATGTTTCATGGTAAGATATAATATGATTTGCGTAGTGTTATGTATTCCTCGTCTACACTTCAAATGAATGTAAATGCGACACTTCTTTGCAAGGAAATAGCGTTTGCAGATGTCTACGTATCGTAGCAATAGAGTTCTTATGATTCTTAAAGCGCGATATCGTATCTCATTTCTATGTTTCATGGTAAGATATAATATGATTTGCGGACTGTTATGTATTCCTCGTCTACATTTCAAATGAATGTAAACGCGACACTTCCTTGCTAGGAAATAGCGTTTGTAGATGTCTACGTATCGTAGCAATAGTGTTCTAATGCTTCTTAAAACGCGATATCGCATCTCATTTCTATGTTTCATGGTAAGATATAATATGATTTGCGGAGTGTTATGTATTCCTCGTCTACACTTCAAATGAATGTAAATGCGACACTTCCTTGCAAGGAAATAGCGTTTGCAAATGTCTACCTATCGTAGCAGTAGTGTTCTAATGCTTCTTAGAACGCGATGTCGCATCTCATTTCTAAGTTTCATGGTAAGATATAATATGATTTGCGAAGTGTTATGTATTCCCCGTCTACACTTCAAATGATTGTAAATGCGACACTTCCTTGCAAGGAAATAGCGTTTGCAGATGTCTACGTGTCGTAGTAATAGAGTTCAAATGCTTCTTAAAACGAGATATTGCATCTCATATCTATGTTTCATGATAAGATATAATATTCATTGCGAAGTGTTATGTATTCCGCGTCTACACATCAAATGAATGTAAATGCGACACTTCCTTGCAAGGAAATAGCGTTTGCAGATGTCTACGTATCGTAGCAATAGAGTTCTTATGATTCTCAAAACGCGATATCGCATCTCATTTCTATGTTTCATGGTAAGATATTATGTGAATTGCGAAGTGTCATGTATTCCTCGCCTACACTTCAAATGAATGTAAATGCGACACTTCCTTGCTAGGAAATAGCGTCTGCAGATGTCTAGGTATCGTAGCAATAGAGTTCTAATGCTTCTTAAAACGAGATATTGCATCTCATATCTATGTTTCATGATAAGATATAATATTCATTGCGAAGTGTTATGCATTCCTCGTCTACGATTCAAATGAACGTAAATGCGACACTTCCTTGCAAGGAAATAGCGTTTGCAGATGTCTACGTATGGTAGCAACAGAGTTCTAATGCTTCTTAAAACGCGATATCGCATCGCATTCCTATGTTTCATGGTAAGATGTAATATGATTTGCGAAGTGTTATGTATTCCTCCTCTACACTTCAAATGAATGTAAATGCGGCACTTCCTTGCAAGGAAATAGCGTTTGCAAATGTCTACCTGTCGTAGCAATAGTGTTCTAATGCTTCTTAAAACGCGATATCGCATCTCATTTCTATGTTTCATGGTAAGATATAATATGATTTGCGTAGTGTTATGTATTCCTCGTCTACACTTCAAATGAATGTAAATGCGACACTTCTCTGCAAGGGAATAGCGTTTGCAGATGTCTACGTATCGTAGCAATAGAGTTCTTATGATTCTTGAAACGCGATATCGCATCTCATTTCTATGTTTCATGGTACGATATAATATGATTTGCGAAGTGTTATGTATTCCTCGTCTACACTTCAAATGAATGTAAATGCGACACTTCTTTGCAAGGAAATAGCGTTTGCAGATGTCTACGTATCGTAGCAATAGAGTTCTAATGCTCCTTAAAACGCGATATCGCATCTCATTTCTATGTTTCATGGTAAGATATAATATGATTTGCGGAGTGTTATGTATTCCTCGTCCACACTTCAAATGTATGTAAATGCGACACTTCCTTGCAAGGAAATAGCGTTTGCAGATGTCTACGTATCGTTGCAATAGAGTTCTTATGATTCTTAAAACGCTATATCGCATCTCATTTCTATGTTTCATGGTAAGATATAATATGATTTGCGGAGCGTTATGTATTCCTCGTCTACACTTCAAATGAATGTAAATGCGACACTTCCTTGCAAGGAAATAGAGTTTGCAGATGTCTACGTATCGTAGCAATAGAGTTCTTATGATTCTCAAAACGCGATATCGCATCTCATTTCTATGTTTCATGGTAAGATATAATATGATTTGCGTAGTGTTATGTATTCCTCGTCTACACTTCAAATGAATGTAAATGCGACACTTCTTTGCAAGGAAATAGCGTTTGCAGATGTCTACGTATCGTAGCAATAGAGTTCTTATGATTCTTAAAGCGCGATATCGCATCTCATTTCTATGTTTCATGGTAAGATATAATATGATTTGCGAAGTGTTATGTATTCCTCGTCTACACTTCAAATGAATTTAAATGCGACAATT
This sequence comes from Xylocopa sonorina, assembly GCF_050948175.1. Classification (NCBI taxonomy): domain Eukaryota; kingdom Metazoa; phylum Arthropoda; class Insecta; order Hymenoptera; family Apidae; genus Xylocopa; species Xylocopa sonorina. The sequence goes on from NW_027490172.1 coordinate 488,146, forward strand.
CTTTGCAAGGAAATAGCTTTGCAGATGTCTACGTACCGTTGCAATAGAGTTCTTATGATTCTTAAAACGCTATATCGCATCTCATTTCTATGTTTCATGGTAAGATATAATATGATTTGCGGAGTGTTATGTATTCCTCGTCTACACTTCAAATGAATGTAAATGCGACACTTCCTTGCAAGGAAATAGCGTTTGCAAATGTCTACCTATCGTAGCAGTAGTGTTCTAATGCTTCTTAGAACGCGATGTCGCATCTCATTTCTAAGTTTCATGGTAAGATATAATATGATTTGCGAAGTGTTATGTATTCCTCGTCTACACTTCAAATGAATGTAAATGCGACACTTCCTTGCAAGGAAATAGCGTTTGCAGATGTCTACGTATCGTAGCAATAGTGTTCTAATGCTTCTTAAAACGCGATATCGCATCTCATATCTATGTTTCATGATAAGATATAATATTCATTGCGAAGTGTTATGCATTCCTCGTCTACGATTCAAATGAACGTAAATGCGACACTTCCTTGCAAGGAAATAGCGTTTGCATATTCTACGTATGGTAGCAACAGAGTTCTAATGCTTCTTAAAACGCGATATCGCATCGCATTTCTATGTTTCATGGTAAGATGTAATATGATTTGCGAAGTGTTATGTATTCCTCCTCTACACTTCAAATGAATGTAAATGCGGCACTTCCTTGCAAGGAAATAGCGTTTGCAGATGTCTACGTATCGTAGCAATGGATTTCTGATGCTTCTTAAAACGCGATATCGCATCTCATTTCTATGTTTCATGGTAAGATATAATATGATTTGGGGAGTGTTATGTATTCCTCGTCTACACTTCAAATGAATGTAAATGCGACACTTCCTTGCAAGGAAATAGCGTTTGCAGATGTCTACGTATTGTAGCAATAGAGTTCTTATGATTCTCAAAACGCGATATCGCATCTCATTTCTATGTTTCATGGTAAGATATAATATGATTTGCGTAGTGTTATGTATTCCTCGTGTACACTTCAAATGAATGTAAATGCGACACTTCTTTGCAAGGAAATAGCGTTTGCAGATGTCTACGTATCGTAGCAATAGAGTTCTTATGATTCTTAAAGCGCGATATCGCATCTCATTTCTATGTTTCATGGTAAGATATAATATGATTTGCGAAGTGTTATGTATTCCTCGTCTACACTTCAAATGAATTTAAATGCGACAATTCTTTGCAAGGAAATAGCGTTTGCAGATGTCTACGTACCGTTGCAATAGAGTTCTTATGATTCTTAAAACGCTATATCGCATCTCATTTCTATGTTTCATGGTAAGATATAATATGATTTGCGGAGTGTTATGTATTCCTCGTCTACACTTCAAATGAATGTAAATGCGACACTTCCTTGCAAGGAAATAGCGTTTGCAAATGTCTACCTATCGTAGCAGTAGTGTTCTAATGCTTCTTAGAACGCGATGTCGCATCTCATTTCTAAGTTTCATGGTAAGATATAATATGATTTGCGAAGTGTTATGTATTCCTCGTCTACACTTCAAATGAATGTAAATGCGACACTTCCTTGCAAGGAAATAGCGTTTGCAAATGTCTACCTATCGTAGCAGTAGTGTTCTAATGCTTCTTAGAACGCGATGTCGCATCTCATTTCTAAGTTTCATGGTAAGATATAATATGATTTGCGATGTGTTATGTATTCCTCGTCTACACTTCAAATGAATGTAAATGCGACACTTCCTTGCAAGGAAATAGCGTTTGCAGATGTCTACGTATCGCAGCGATAGTGTTCTAATGCTTCTTAAAACGCGATATCGCATCTCATTTCTATGTTTCATGGTAAGATATAATATGATTTGCGAAGTGTTATGTATTCCTCGTCTACACATCAAATGAATGTAAATGCGACACTTCCTTGCAAGGAAATAGCGTCTGCAGATGTCTACGTATGGTAGCAACAGAGTTCTAATGCTTCTTAAAACGCGATATCGCATCGCATTTCTATGTTTCATGGTAAGATGTAATATGATTTGCGAAGTGTTATGTATTCCTCCTCTACACTTCAAATGAATGTAAATGCGACACTTCCTTGCAAGGAAATAGCGTTTGCAGATGTCTACGTATCGTAGCAATAGCTTTCTAGTGCTTCATAAAACGCGATATCGCATCCCATTTCTATGTTTCATGGTAAGATATAATATGATTTGCGAAGTGTTATGTATTCCTCGTCTACACTTCAAATGAATGTAAATGCGACACTTCCTTGCTAGGAAATAGCGTCTGCAGATGTCTAGGTATCGTAGCAATAGAGTTCTAATGCTTGTTAAAACGAGATATTGCATCTCATATCTATGTTTCATGATAAGATATAATATTCATTGCGAAGTGTTATGCATTCCTCGTCTACGATTCAAATGAATGTAAATGCGACACTTCCTTGCAAGGAAATAGCGTCTGCAAATGTCTAGGTATCGTAGCAATAGAGTTCTAATGTTTCTTAACCCTTTTAGTGCCGGACGAAAAAGAGGTGCCTATGCGAGAATAACCGGCCGAATTTCACAGTTTTACTAGGGTTTGGGAAAATACTCATAAAAACCAAACGAGAAAAAGTATTTACATAATTCAAAAAGCAGTATACTAAGGATGAAACAGAGAACAAAACAATGACACTAGTTTTTCTTTTCTCATTTAAAATTATATAAATAACAAAGATAAAATCTCCATAAGAAAAAGTAAACGTTGAGTTCTCTCTTTCAAAACGTATTTGCGCATACAAGGAGCCATCTTTTCATCATAATTCTATATAGACCAATTGTTATGAAGTATATATTTTGGATTTCAAATGTATTATATAACAATGTAAACAATATTACATAACAAAAATAAAAGAAGAGATCGATTGCATAGTGCGGGCGATAATCGGATTTTATCTGCTGCAAGACAAGCAGTTGGTACAGGTACTACAACATTGCTGAAACAAAATTTTGAAAGAAGGATCTTAGCCTCGATGAAGTCGTGGCGTACGAACTCTCAGATAATTATCATAAATATTTCAAATTCGGGGCTACAAGAGAGTCAGGCGTCGTGTGTCCACTTTATCGCTCCAGCGTAAACAGGTTCCCACCACACTCCGGTATAGAATGTGTAAAATGTCAGACCCAAATCGGTTTACAAATTCTTTGTCAACGAAATTTGATTATCTACAATCAAATTAGATCATTTATAAATTTATTAACAGATAAAGTTGTCTCGCAATGCGAAGAGTAACACGTTATTACACGCACGACGATATATCGTCGTTGGCACTTCTGGCAAGTGTAGCAAACGACGATATATCGTCGTCCGGCACTAAAAGGGTTAAAACGCGATATCGCATCTCATTTCTATGTTTCATGGTAAGATATAATATGATTTGCGTAGTGTTATGTATTCCTCGTCTACACTTCAAATGAATGTAAATGCGACACTTCTTTGCAAGGAAATAGCGTTTATAGATGTCTACGTATCGTAGCAATAGAGTTCTTATGATTCTTAAAGCGCGATATCGCATCTCATTTCTATGTTTCATGGTAAGGTGTAATATGATTTGCGAAGTGTTATGTATCCGTCGTCTACACATCAAATGAATGTAAATGCGACACTTGCTTGCAAGGAAATAGCGTTTGCAGATGTCTACGTATCGTAGCAATAGAGTTCTTATGATTCTTAAAACGCAATATCGCATCACATTTCTATGTTTCATGGTAAGATATAATATGATTTGCGGACTGTTATGTATTCCTCGTCTACATTTCAAATGAATGTAAACGCGACACTTCCTTGTTAGGAAATAGCGTTTGTAGATGTCTACGTATCGTAGCAATAGAGTTCTAATGCTTCTTAAAACGCGATATCGCATCTCATTTCTATGTTTCATGGTAAGATATAATATGATTTTCTAAGTGTTATGTAGTCCTCGTCTACACTTCAAATGAATGTGAATGCGACACTTCCTCGCTAGGAAATAGCGTTTGCAGATGTCTACGTATCGTAGCAATGGATTTCTGATGCTTCTTAAAACGCGATATCGCACCTCATTTCTATGTTTCATGGTAAGATATAATATGATTTGCGAAGTGTTACGTATTCCTCGTCTACACTTCAAATGAATGTAAATGCGACACTTCCTTGCAAGGAAATAGCGTTTGCAAATGTCTACCTATCGTAGCAGTAGTGTTCTAATGCTTCTTAGAACGCGATGTCGCATCTCATTTCTAAGTTTCATGGTAAGATATAATATGATTTGCGAAGTGTTATGTATTCCTCGTCTACACTTCAAATGAGTGTAAATGCGACACTTCCTTGCAAGGAAATAGCGTTTGCAGATGTCTACGTATCGAAGTAATAGAGTTCAAATGCTTCTTAAAACGAGATATTGCATCTCATATCTATGTTTCATGATAAGATATAATATTCATTGCGAAGTGTTATGCATTCCTCGTCTACGATTCAAATGAATGTAAATGCGACACTTCCTTGCAAGGAAATAGCGTTTGCAGATGTCTACGTATCGTAGCAATAGAGTTCTAATGCTTCTTAAAACGCTATATCGCATCTCATTTCTATGTTTCATGGTAAGATATAATATGATTTGCGGAGTGTTATGTATTCCTCGTCTACACTTCAAATGAATGTAAATGCGACACTTCCTTGCAAGGAAATAGCGTTTGTAGATGTCTACGTATCGTAGCAATAGAGTTCTAATGCTTCTTAAAACGCGATATCGCATCTCATTTCTATGTTTCATGGTAAGATATAATATGATTTTCTAAGTGTTATGTAGTCCTCGTCTACACTTCAAATGAATGTGAATGCGACACTTCCTCGCTAGGAAATAGCGTTTGCAGATGTCTACGTATCGTAGCAATGGATTTCTGATGCTTCTTAAAACGCGATATCGCACCTCATTTCTATGTTTCATGGTAAGATATAATATGATTTGCGAAGTGTTACGTATTCCTCGTCTACACTTCAAATGAATGTAAATGCGACACTTCCTTGCAAGGAAATAGCGTTTGCAAATGTCTACCTATCGTAGCAGTAGTGTTCTAATGCTTCTTAGAACGCGATGTCGCATCTCATTTCTAAGTTTCATGGTAAGATATAATATGATTTGCGAAGTGTTATGTATTCCTCGTCTACACTTCAAATGAGTGTAAATGCGACACTTCCTTGCAAGGAAATAGCGTTTGCAGATGTCTACGTATCGAAGTAATAGAGTTCAAATGCTTCTTAAAACGAGATATTGCATCTCATATCTATGTTTCATGATAAGATATAATATTCATTGCGAAGTGTTATGCATTCCTCGTCTACGATTCAAATGAATGTAAATGCGACACTTCCTTGCAAGGAAATAGCGTTTGCAGATGTCTACGTATCGTAGCAATAGAGTTCTAATGCTTCTTAAAACGCTATATCGCATCTCATTTCTATGTTTCATGGTAAGATATAATATGATTTGCGGAGTGTTATGTATTCCTCGTCTACACTTCAAATGAATGTAAATGCGACACTTCCTTGCAAGGAAATAGCGTTTGCAGATGTCTACGTATCGTAGCAATAGAGTTCTTATGATTCTCAAAACGCGATATCGCATCTCATTTCTATGTTTCATGGTAAGATATTATATGATTTGCGAAGTGTCATGTATTCCTCGTCTACACTTCAAGTGAATGTAAATGCGACACTTGCTTGCTAGGAAACAGCGTCTGCAGATGTCTAGGTATCGTAGCAATAGAGTTCTAATGCTTCTTAAAACGAGATATTGCATCTCATATCTATGTTTCATGATAAGATATAATATTCATTGCGAAGTGTTATGCATTCCTCGTCTACGATTCAAATGAACGTAAATGCGACACTTCCTTGCAAGGAAATAGCGTTTGCAGATGTCTACGTATCGTAGCAACAGAGTTATAATGCTTCTTAAAACGCGATATCGCATCGCATTTCTATGTTTCATGGTAAGATGTAATATGATTTGCGAAGCGTTATGTATTCCTCCTCTACACTTCAAATGAATGTAAATGCGGCACTTCCTTGCAAGGAAATAGCGTTTGCAAATGTCTACCTGTCGTAGCAATAGTGTTCTAATGCTTCTTAAAACGCGATATCGCATCTCATTTCTATGTTGCATGGTAAGATATAACATGATTTGCGAAGTGTTATGTATTCCTCGTCTACACTTCAAATGAATGTGAATGCGATACTTCCTCGCTAGGAAATAGCGTTTGCAGATGTCTACGTATCGTAGCAATAGCTTTCTAGTGCTCCTTAAAACGCGATATCGCATCCCATTTCTATGTTTTATGGTAAGATATAATATGATTTGCGAAGTGTTATGTATTCCTCGTCTACACTTCAAATGAATGTAAATGCGACACTTCCTTGCTAGGAAATAGCGTCTGCAGATGTCTAGGTATCGTAGCAATAGAGTTCTAATGCTTCTTAAAACGAGATATTGCATCTCATATCTATGTTTCATGATAAGATATATTATTCATTGCGATGTGTTATGCATTCCTCGTCTACGATTCAAATGAATGTAAATGCGACACTTCTTTGCAAGGAAATAGCGTTAGCAGATGTCCACGTATCGTAGCAATAGTGTTCTTATGATCCTTAAAACGCGATATCGCATCTCATTTCTATGTTTCATGGTAAGATATAATATGATTTGCGGACTGTTATGTATTCCTCGTCTACATTTCAAATGAATGTAAACGCGACACTTCCTTGCTAGGAAATAGCGTTTGTAGATGTCTACGTATCGTAGCAATAGAGTTCTAATGCTTCTTAAAACGCGATATCGCATCTCATTTCTATGTTTCATGGTAAGATATAATATGATTTTCTAAGTGTTATGTAGTCCTCGTCTACACTTCAAATGAATGTGAACGCGACACTTCCTCGCTAGGAAATAGCGTTTGCAGATGTCTACGTATCGTAGCAATGGATTTCTGATGCTTCTTAAAACGCGATATCGCATCTGATTTCTATGTTTCATGGTAAGATATAATATGATTTGCGAAGTGTTATGTATTCCTCGTCTACACTTCAAATGAATCTAAATGCGACACTTCTTTGCAAGGAAATAGCGTTTGCAGATGTCTAAGTATCGTTGCAATAGAGTTCTTATGATTCTTAAAACGCTATATCGCATCTCATTTCTATGTTTCATGGTAAGATATAATATGATTTTCTAAGTGTTATGTAGTCCTCGTCTACACTTCAAATGAATGGGAATGCGATACTTCCTCGCTAGGAAGTAGCGTTTGCAGATGTCTACGTATCGTAGCAATGGATTTCTGATGCTTCTTAAAACGCGATATCGCATCTCATTTCTATGTTTCATGGTAAGATATAATATGATTTGCGAAGTGTTATGTATTCCTCGTCTACACTTCAAATGAATCTAAATGCGACACTTCTTTGCAAGGGAATAGCGTTTGCAGATGTCTACGTATCGTAGCAATAGAGTTCTTATGATTCTCAAAACGCAATATCGCATCTCATTTCTATGTTTCATGGTAAGATATAATATGATTTGCGTAGTGTTATGTATTCCTCGTCTACACTTCAAATGAATGTAAATGCGACACTTCTTTGCAAGGAAATAGCGTTTGCAGATGTCTACGTATCGTAGCAATAGAGTTCTTATGATTCTTAAAGCGCGATATCGCATCTCATTTCTATGTTTCATGGTAAAATATAATATGATTTGCGAAGTGTTATGTATTCCTCGTCTACACTTCAAATGAGTGTAAATGCGACACTTCCTTGCAAGGAAATAGCGTTTGCAGATGTCTACGTATCGAAGTAATAGAGTTCAAATGCTTCTTAAAACGCGATATCGCATCTCATTTCTATGTTTCATGGTAAGATATAATATGATTTTCTAAGTGTTATGTAGTCCTCGTCTACACTTCAAATGAATGTGAATGCGACACTTCCTCGCTAGGAAATAGCGTTTGCAGATGTCTACGTATCGTAGCAATGGATTTCTGATGCTTCTTAAAACGCGATATCGCATCTCATTTCTATGTTTCATGGTAAGATATAATATGATTTGGGGAGTGTTATGTATTCCTCGTCTACACTTCAAATGAATGTAAATGCGACACTTCCTTGCAAGAAAATAGCGTTTGCAGATGCCTACGTATCGTAGCAATAGAGTTCTTATGATTCTCAAAACGCGATATCGCATCTCATTTCTATGTTTCATGGTAAGATATAATATGATTTGCGCAGTGTTATGTATTCCTCGTCTACACTTCAAATGAATGTAAATGCGACACTTCTTTGCAAGGAAATGGCGTTTGCAGATGTCTACGTATCGTAGCAATAGAGTTCTTATGATTCTTAAAGCGCGATATCGCATCTCATTTCTATGTTTCATGGTAAGATATAATATGATTTGCGAAGTGTTATGTATTCCTCGTCTACACATCAAATGAATGTAAATGCGACACTTCCTTGCAAGGAAATAGCGTTTGCAGATGTCTACGTATCGAAGTAATAGAGTTCAAATGCTTCTTAAAACGAGATATTGCATCTCATATCTATGTTTCATGATAAGATATAATATTCATTGCGAAGTGTTATGCATTCCTCGTCTACGATTCAATTGAATGTAAATGCGACACTTCCTTGCAAGGAAATAGCGTTTGCAGATGTCTACGTATCGTAGCAATAGTGTTCTAATGCTTCTTAAAACGCGATATCGCATCTCATTTCTATGTTTCATGGTAAGATATAATATGATTTGCGAAGTGTTATGTGTTCCTCGTCTACACATCAAATGAATGTAAATGCGACACTTCCTTGCAAGGAAATAGCGTTTGCAGATGTCTACGTATCGTAGCAATAGAGTTCTTATGATTCTTAAAGCGCGATATCGCATCTCATTTCTATGTTTCATGGTAAGATATTATATGATTTGCGAAGTGTCATGTATTCCTCGTCTACACTTCAAATGAATGTAAATGCGACACTTCCTTGCTAGGAAATAGCGTCTGCAGATGTCTAGGTATCGTAGCAATAGAGTTCTAATGCTTCTTAAAACGAGATATTGCATCTCATATCTGTGTTTCATGATAAGATATAATATTCATTGCGAAGTGTTATGTATTCCTCCTCTACACTTCAAATGAATGTAAATGCGGCACTTCCTTGCGAGGAAATAGCGTTTGCAAATGTCTACCTGTCGTAGCAATAGTGTTCTAATGCTTCTTAAAACGCGATATCGCATCCCATTTCTATGTTTCATGGTAAGATATAATATGATTTGCGAAGTGTTATGTACTCCTCGTCTACACTTCAAATGAATGTAAATGCGACACTTCCTTGCTAGGAAATAGCGTCTGCAGATGTCTAGGTATCCTGGCAATAGAGTTCTAATGCTTCTTAAAACGAGATATTGCATCTCATATCTATGTTTCATGATAAGATATAATATTCATTGCGAAGTGTTATGCATTCCTCGTCTACGATTCAAATGAATGTAAATGCGACACTTGCTTGCAAGGAAATAGCGTTTGCAGATGTCTACGTATCGTAGCAATATAGTTCTTATGATTCTTAAAACGCGATATCGCATCTCATTTCTATGTTTCATGGTAAGATATAATATGATTTGCGGACTGTTATGTATTCCTCGTCTACATTTCAAATGAATGTAAACGCGACACTTCCTTGCTAGGAAATAGCGTTTGTAGATGTCTACGTATCGTAGCAATAGAGTTCTAATGCTTCTTAAAACGCGATATCGCATCTCATTTCTATGTTTCATGGTAAGATATAATATGATTTTCTAAGTGTTATGTAGTCCTCGTCTACACTTCAAATGAATGGGAATGCGATACTTCCTCGCTAGGAAGTAGCGTTTGCAGATGTCTACGTATCGTAGCAATGGATTTCTGATGCTTCTTAAAACGCGATATCGCATCTCATTTCTATGTTTCATGGTAAGATATAATATGATTTGCGAAGTGTTATGTATTCCTCGTCTACACTTCAAATGAATCTAAATGCGACACTTCTTTGCAAGGGAATAGCGTTTGCAGATGTCTACGTATCGTAGCAATAGAGTTCTTATGATTCTCAAAACGCAATATCGCATCTCATTTCTATGTTTCATGCTAAGATATAATATGATTTGCGTAGTGTTATGTATTCCTCGTCTACACTTCAAATGAATGTAAATGCGACACTTCTTTGCAAGGAAATAGCGTTTGCAGATGGCTACGTATCGTAGCAATAGAGTTCTTATGATTCTTAAAGCGCGATATCGCATCTCATTTCTATGTTTCATGGTAAAATATAATATGATTTGCGAAATGTTATGTATTCCTCGTCTACACTTCAAATGAGTGTAAATGCGACACTTCCTTGCAAGGAAATAGCGTTTGCAGATGTCTACGTATCGAAGTAATAGAGTTCAAATGCTTCTTAAAACGAGATATTGCATCTCATATCTACGTTTCATGATAAGATATAATATTCATTGCGAACTGTTATGCATTCCTCGTCTACGATTCAAATGAATTTAAATGCGACACATCCTTGCAAGGAAATAGCGTTTGCAGATGTCTACGTATCGTAGCAATAGAGTTCTAATGCTTCTTAAAACGCGATATCGCATCTCATTTCTATGTTTCATGGTAAGATATAATATGATTTGCGAAGTGTTATGTATTCCTCGTCTACACATCAAATGAATGTAAATGCGACACTTCCTTGCAAGGAAATAGCGTTTGCAGATGTCTACGTATCGTAGCAATAGAGTTCTAATGCTTCTTAAAACGCGATATCGCATCTCATTTCTATGTTTCATGGTAAGATATAATATGATTTGCGAAGTGTTATGTATTCCTCGTCTACACTTCAAATGAATGTGAATGCGACATTTCCTCGCTAGGAAATAGCGTTTGCAGATGTCTACGTATCGTAGCAATGGATTTCTGATGCTTCTTAAAACGCGATATCGCATCTCAGTTCTATGTTTCATGGTAAGATATAATATGATTTGCGAAGTGTTATGTATTCCTCGTCTACGATTCAAATGAATGTAAATGCGACACTTCCTTGCAAGGAAATAGCGTCTGCAGATGTCTAGGTATCGTAGCAATAGAGTTCTAATGTTTCTTAACCCTTTTAGTGCCGGACGAAAAAGAGGTGCCTATGCGAGAATAACCGGCCGAATTTCACAGTTTTACTAGGGTTTGGGAAAATACTCATAAAAACCAAACGAGAAAAAGTATTTACATAATTCAAAAAGCAGTATACTAAGGATGAAACAGAGAACAAAACAATGACACTAGTTTTTCTTTACTCATTTAAAATTATATAAATAACAAAGATAAAATCTCGATAAGAAAAAGTAAACGTGGAGTTCTCTCTTTCAAAACGTATTTGCGCATACAAGGAGCCATCTTTTCATCATAATTCTATATAGACCAATTGTTATGAAGTATATATTTTGGATTTCAAATGTATTATATAACAAAATAAACAATATTACATAACAAAAATAAAAGAAGAGATCGATTGCATAGTGCGGGCGATAATCGGATTTTATCTGCTGCAAGACAAGCAGTTGGTATAGGTACTACAACATTGCTGAAACAAAATTTTGAAAGAAGGATCTTAGCCTCGATGAAGTCGTGGCGTACGAACTCTCAGATAATTATCATAAATATTTCAAATTCGGGGCTACAAGAGAGTCAGGCGTCGTGTGTCCACTTTATCGCTCCAGCGTAAACAGGTTCCCAGCACACTCCGGTATAGAATGTGTAAAATGTCAGACCCAAATCGGTTTACAAATTCTTTGTCAACGAAATTTGATTATCTACAATCAAATTAGATCATTTATAAATTTATTAACAGATAAAGTTGTCTCGCAATGCGAAGAGTAACACGTTATTACACGCACGACGATATATCGTCGTTGGCACTTCTGGCAAGTGTAGCAAACGACGATATATCGTCGTCCGGCACTAAAAGGGTTAAAACGCGATATCGCATCTCATTTCTATGTTTCATGGTAAGATATAATATGATTTGCGTAGTGTTATGTATTCCTCGTCTACACTTCAAATGAATGTAAATGCGACACTTCTTTGCAAGGAAATAGCGTTTATAGATGTCTACGTATCGTAGCAATAGAGTTCTTATGATTCTTAAAGCGCGATATCGCATCTCATTTCTATGTTTCATGGTAAGATATAATATGATTTGCGAAGTGTTATGTATTCCTCGTCTACACTTCAAATGAATGTAAATGGGACACTTCCTTGCTAGGAAATAGCGTCTGCAGATGTCTAGGTATCGTAGCAATAGAGTTCTAATGCTTCTTAAAACGAGATATTGCATCTCATATCTATGTTTCATGATAAGATATAATATTCATTGCGAAGTGTTGTGCATTCCTCGTCTACGATTCAAATGAATGTAAATGCGACACTTCTTTGCAAGGAAATAGCGTTTGCAGATGTCTACGTATCGTAGCAATAGAGTTCTTATGATCCTTAAAACGCGATATCGCATCTCATTTCTATGTTTCATGGTAAGATATAATATGATTTGCGAAGTCTTATGTATTCCTCGTCTACACTTCAAATGAATCTAAATGCGACACTTCTTTGCAAGGAAATAGCGTTTGCAGATGTCTACGTATCGTAGCAATAGAGTTCTTATGATCCTTAAAACGCGATATCGCATCTCATTTCTATGTTTCATGGTAAGATATAATATGATTTGCGAAGTCTTATGTATTCCTCGTCTACACTTCAAATGAATCTAAATGCGACACTTCTTTGCAAGGAAATAGCGTTTGCAGATGTCTACGTATCGTTGCAATAGAGTTCTTATAATTCTTAAAACGCTATATCGCATCTCATTTCTATGTTTCATGGTAAGATATAATATGGTTTGCGGAGTGTTATGTATTCCTCGTCTACACATCAAATGAATGTAAATGCGACACTTCCTTGCAAGGAAATAGCGTTTGCAGATGTCTACGTATCGTAGCAATAGAGTTTTTATGATTCTTAAAACGCGATATCGCATCTCATTTCTATGTTTCATGGTAAGATATTATATGATTTGCGAAGTGTCATGTATTCCTCGTCTACACTTCAAATGAATGTAAATGCGACACTTCCTTACTAGGAAATAGTGTCTGCAGATGTCTAGGTATCGTAGCAATAGAGTTCTAATGCTTCTTAAAACGAGATATTGCATCTCATATCTATGTTTCATGATAAGATATAATATTCATTGCGAAGTGTTATGCATTCCTCGTCTACGATTCAAATGAACGTAAACGCGACACTTCCTTGCAAGGAAATAGCGTTTGCAGATGTCTACGTATCGTAGTAACAGAGTTCTAATGCTTCTTAAAACGCGATATCGCATCGCATTTCTATGTTTCATGGTAAGATGTAATATGATTTGCGAAGTGTTATGTATTCCTCCTCTACACTTCAAATGAATGTAAATGCGGCACTTCCTTGCAAGGAAATAGCGTCTGCAGATGTCTATGTATCGTAGCAATAGAGTTCTAATGCTTCATAAAACGAGATATTGCATCTCATATCTATGTTTCATGATAAGATATAATATTCATTGCGAAGTGTTATGCATTCCTCGTCTACGATTCAAATGAAAGTAAATGCGACACTTCCTTGCAAGGAAATAGCGATAGCAGATGTCTACGTATCGTAGCAATAGAGTTCTTATGATTCTTAAAACGCGATATCGCATCTCATTTCTATGTTTCATGGTAAGGTATAATATGATTTGCGAAGTGTTATGTATCCGTCGTCTACACATCAAATGAATGTAAATGCGACACTTGCTTGCAAGGAAATAGCGTTTGCAGATGTCTACGTATCGTAGCAATAGAGTTCTTATGATTCTTAAAACGCGATATCGCACCTCATTTCTATGTTTCATGGTAAGATATAATATGATTTGCGGACTGTTATGTACTCCTCGTCTACATTTCAAATGAATGTAAACGCGACACTTCCTTGCTAGGAAATAGCGTTTGTAGATGTCTACGTATCGTAGCAATAGGGTTCTAATGCTTCTTAAAACGCGATATCGCATCTCATTACTATGTTTCATGGTAAGATATAATATGATTTTCTAAGTGTTATGTAGTCCTCGTCTACACTTCAAATGAATGTGAATGCGACACTTCCTCGCTAGGAAATAGCGTTTGCAGATGTCTACGTATCGTAGCAATGGATTTCTGATGCTTCTTAAACCGCGATATCGCATCTCATTTCTATGTTTCATGGTAAGATATAATATGATTTGCGAAGTGTTATGTATTCCTCGTCTACACTTCAAATGAATGTAAATGCGACACTTCTTTGCAAGGAAATAGCGTTTGCAGATGTCTACGTATCGTAGCAATGGATTTCTGATGCTTCTTAAAACGCGATATCGCATCTCATTTCTATGTTTCATGGTAAGATATAATATGATTTGTGTAGTGTTATGTATTCCTCGTCTACACTTCAAATGAATGTAAATGCGACACTTCTTTGCAAGGAAATAGCGTTTGCAGATGTCTACGTATCGTAGCAATAGAGTTCTTATGATTCTTAAAGCGCGATATCGCATCTCATTTCTATATTTCATGGTAAAATATAATATGATTTGCGAAGTGTTATGTATTCCTCGTCTACACTTCAAATGAATGTAAATGCGACACTTCTTTGCAAGGAAATAGCGTTTGCAGATGTCTACGTATCGTTGCAATAGAGTTCTTATGATTCTTAAAACGCTATATCGCATCTCATTTCTATGTTTCATGGTAAGATATAATATGATTTGCGGAGTGTTATGTATTCCTCGTCTACACTTCAAATGAATGTAAATGCGACACTTCCTTGCAAGGAAATAGCGTTTGCAAATGTCTACCTATCGTAGCAGTAGTGTTCTAATGCTTCTTAGAACGCGATGTCGCATCTCATTTCTAAGTTTCATGGTAAGATATAATATGATTTGCGAAGTGTTATGTATTCCTCGTCTACACTTCAAATGAATGTAAATGCGACACTTCTTAGCAAGGAAATAGCGTTTGCAGAGGTCTACGTATCGTAGCAATGGAGTTCAAATGCTTCTTAAAACAAGATATTGCATCTCATATCTATGTTTCATGATAAGATATAATATTCATTGCGAAGTGTTATGCATTCCTCGTCTACGATTCAAATGAATGTAAATACGACACTTCTTTGCAAGGAAATAGCGTTTGCAGATGTCTACGTATCGTAGCAATAGAGTTCTAATGCTTCCTAAAACGCGATATCGCATCTCATTTCTATGTTTCATGGTAAGATATAATATGATTTGCGAAGTGTTATGTATTCCTCGTCTACACATCAAATGGATGTAAATGCGACACTTCTTTGCAAGGAAATAGCGTTTGCAGATGTCTACGTATCGTTGCAATAGAGTTCTTATGATTCTTAAAACGCGATATCGCATCACATTTCTATGTTTCATGGTAAGATATAATATGATCTGCGGAGTGTTATGTATTCCTCGTCTACACTTCAAATGAATGTAAATGCGACACTTCTTTGCAAGGAAATAGCGTTTGCAGATGTCTACGTATCGTTGCAATAGAGTTCTTATGATTCTTAAAACGCAATATCGCATCTCATTTCTATGTTTCATG
Source organism: Xylocopa sonorina (assembly GCF_050948175.1). Taxonomy (NCBI): domain Eukaryota; kingdom Metazoa; phylum Arthropoda; class Insecta; order Hymenoptera; family Apidae; genus Xylocopa; species Xylocopa sonorina. Next base: position 503,884 of record NW_027490172.1, read on the forward strand.
GTAAGATATAATATGATTTGCGTAGTGTTATGTATTCCTCGTCTACACTTCAAATGAATGTAAATGCGACACTTCTCTGCAAGGGAATAGCGTTTGCAGATGTCTACGTATCGTTGCAATAGAGTTCTTATGATTCTTGAAACGCGATATAGCATCTCATTTCTATGTTTCATGGTACGATATAATATGATTTGCGAAGTGTTATGTATTCCTCGTCTACACTTCAAATGAATGTAAATGCGACACTTCCTTGCAAGGAAATAGCGTTTGCAAGTGTCTACCTATCGTAGCAGTAGTGTTCTAATGCTTCTTAAAACGCTATATCGCATCTCATTTCTATGTTTCATGGTAAGATATAATATGATTTGCGTAGTGTTATGTATTCCTCGTCTACACTTCAAATGAATGTAAATGCGACACTTCCTCGCTAGGAAATAGCGTTTGCAGATGTCTACGTATCGTAGCAATAGAGTTCTATTGCTTCTTAAAACGCGATATCGCATCTCATTTCTATGTTTCACGGTAAGATATAATATGATTTGCGATGTGTTATGTATTCCTCGTCTACACATCAAATGGATGTAAATGCGACACTTCTTTGCAAGGAAATAGCGTTTGCAGATGTCTACGTATCGTTGCAATAGAGTTCTTATGATTCTTAAAACGCGATATCGCATCACATTTCTATGTTTCATGGTAAGATATAATATGATCTGCGGAGTGTTATGTATTCCTCGTCTACACTTCAAATGAATGTAAATGCGACACTTCTTTGCAAGGAAACAGCGTTTGCAGATGTCTACGTATCGTTGCAATAGAGTTCTTATGATTCTTAAAACGCAATATCGCATCTCATTTCTATGTTTCATGGTAAGATATAATATGATTTGCGTAGTGTTATGTATTCCTCGTCTACACTTCAAATGAATGTAAATGCGACACTTCTCTGCAAGGGAATAGCGTTTGCAGATGTCTACGTATCGTTGCAATAGAGTTCTTATGATTCTTGAAACGCGATATAGCATCTCATTTCTATGTTTCATGGTACGATATAATATGATTTGCGAAGTGTTATGTATTCCTCGTCTACACTTCAAATGAATGTAAATGCGACACTTCCTTGCAAGGAAATAGCGTTTGCAAGTGTCTACCTATCGTAGCAGTAGTGTTCTAATGCTTCTTAGAACGCGATGTCGCATCTCATTTCTATGTTTCATGGTAAGATATAATATGGTTTGCGAAGTGTTATGTATTCCTCGTCTACACTTCAAATGAATGTAAATGCGACACTTCCTCGCTAGGAAATAGCGTTTGCAGATGTCTACGTATCGTAGCAGTAGAGTTCTTATGATTCTTAAAACGCTATATCGCATCACATTTCTATGTTTCATGGTAAGATATAATATGATTTGCGGAGTGTTATGTATTCCTCGTCTACACTTCAAATGAATGTAAATGCGACACTTCCTTGCAAGGAAATAGCGTTTGCAAATGTCTACCTATCGTAGCAGTAGTGTTCTAATGCTTCTTAGAACGCGATGTCGCATCTCATTTCTATGTTTCATGGTAAGATATAATATGGTTTGCGAAGTGTTATGTATTCCTCGTCTACACTTCAAATGAATGTAAATGCGACACTTCTTTGCAAGGAAATAGCGTTTGCAGATGTCTACGTATCGTAGCAATGGATTTCTGATGCTTCTTAAAACGCGATATCGCATCTCAGTTCTATGTTTCATGGTAAGATATAATATGGTTTGTGGAGTGTTATGTATTCCTCGTCTACACTTCAAATGAATGTAAATGCGACACTTCCTTGAAAGGAAATAGCGTTTGCAGATGTCTACGTATCGTAGCAATAGAGTTCTTATGATTCTTAAAACGCGATATCGCATCTCATTTCTATGTTTCATGGTAAGATATAATATGATTTGCGAAATGTTATGTATTCCTTGCCTACACTTCAAATGAATGTAAATGGGACACTTCTTTGCAAGGAAATAGCGTTTGCAGATGTCTACGTATCGTAGCAATAGAGTTCTTATGATTCTTAAAACGCGATATCGCATCTCATTTCTATGTTTCATGGTAAGATATAATATGATTTGCGGAGTGTTATGTATTCCTCGTCTACACTTCAAATGAATGTAAATGCGGCACTTCCTTGCAAGGACATAGCGTTTGCAAATGTCTACCTATCGTAGCAGTAGTGTTCTAATGCTTCTTAGAACGCGATGTCGCATCTCATTTCTATGTTTCATGGTAAGATATAATATGATTTGCGAAGTGTTATGTATTCCTCGTCTACACTTCAAATGAATGTAAATGCGACACTTCCTTGCAAGGAAATAGCGTTTGCAAGTGTCTACCTATCGTAGCAGTAATGTTCTAATGCTTCTTAGAACGCGATGTCGCATCTCATTTCTATGTTTCATGGTAAGATATAATATGGTTTGCGAAGTGTTATGTATTCCTCGTCTACACTTCAAATGAATGTAAATGCGACACTTCCCCGCTAGGAAATTGCGTTTGCAGATGTCTACGTATCGTAGCAGTAGAGTTCTAATGCTTCTTAAAACGCGATATCGCAACTCATTTCTATGTTTCATGATAAGATATAGTATGATTTGCGAAGTGTTATGTATTCCTCCTCTACATATCAAATGAATGTGAATGCGACACTTCCTCGCTAGGAAATAGCGTTTGCAGATGTCTACGTATCGTAGCAGTAGAGTTCTAATGCTTCTTAAAACGCGATATCGCAACTCATTTCTATGTTTCATGATAAGATATAATATGATTTGTGGAGTGTTATGTATTCCTCGTCTACACTTCAAATGAATGTAAATGCGACACTTCCTTGAAAGGAAATAGCGTTTGCAGATGTCTACGTATCGTAGCAATTGAGTTCTTATGATTCTTAAAACGCGATATCGCATCTCATTTCTATGTTTCATGGTAAGATATAATATGATTTGCGAAATGTTATGTATTCCTCGTCTACACTTCAAATGAATGTAAATGCGACACTTCTTTGCAAGGAAATAGCGTTTGCAGATGTCTACGTACCGTAGCAATAGAGTTCTTATGATTCTTAAAACGCGATATCGCATCTCATTTCTATGTTTCATGGTAAGATATAATATGATTTGCGGAGTGTTATGTATTCCTCGTCTACACTTCAAATGAATGTAAATGCGGCACTTCCTTGCAAGGAAATAGCGTTTGCAAGTGTCTACCTATCGTAGCAGTAGTGTTCTAATGCTTCATAGAACGCGATGTCGCATCTCATTTCTATGTTTCATGGTAAGATATAATATGGTTTGCGAAGTGTTATGTATTCCTCGTCTACACTTCAAATGAATGTAAATGCGACACTTCCTCGCTAGGAAATAGCGTTTGCAGATGTCTACGTATCGTAGCAGTAGAGTTCTTATGATTCTTAAAACGCTATATCGCATCACATTTCTATGTTTCATGGTAAGATATAATATGATTTGCGGAGTGTTATGTATTCCTCGTCTACACTTCAAATGAATGTAAATGCGACACTTCCTTGCAAGGAAATAGCGTTTGCAAATGTCTACCTATCGTAGCAGTAGTGTTCTAATGCTTCTTAGAACGCGATGTCGCATCTCATTTCTATGTTTCATGGTAAGATGTAATATGGTTTGCGAAGTGTTATGTATTCCTCGTCTACACTTCAAATGAATGTAAATGCGACACTTCTCTGCAAGGGAATAGCGTTTGCAGATGTCTACGTATCGTAGCAATAGAGTTCGTATGATTCTTGAAACGCGATATCGCATCTCATTTCTATGTTTCATGGTACGATATAATATGATTTGCGAAGTGTTATGTACTCCTCGTCTACACTTCAAATGAATGTAAATGCGACACTTCTTTGCAAGGAAATAGCGTCTGCAGATGTCTACGTATCGTAGCAATAGGATTCTTATGATTCTTAAAACGCGATATCGCATCACATTTCTATGTTTCGTGGTAAGATATAATATGATTTGCGGAGTGTTATGTATTCCTCGTCTACACTTCAAATGAATGTAAATGCGACACTTCCTTGAAAGGAAATAGCGTTTGCAGATGTCTACGTATCGTAGCAATAAAGTTCTTATGATTCTTAAAACGCGATATCGCATCTCATTTCTATGTTTCATGGTAAGATATAATATGATCTGCGAAATGTTATGTATTCCTTGCCTACACTTCAAATGAATGTAAATGGGACACTTCTTTGCAAGGAAATAGCGTTTGCAGATGTCTACGTATCGTAGCAATAGAGTTCTTATGATTCTTAAAACGCGATATCGCATCTCATTTCTATGTTTCATGGCAAGATATAATATGATTTGCGGAGTGTTATGTATTCCTCGTCTACACTTCAAATGAATGTAAATGCGGCACTTCTTTGCAAGGAAATAGCGTCTGCAGATGTCTACGTATCGTAGCAATAGGATTCTTATGATTCTTAAAATGCGATATCGCATCACATTTCTATGTTTCGTGGTAAGATATAATATGATTTGCGGAGTGTTATGTATTCCTCGTCTACACTTCAAATGAATGTGAATGCGACACTTGCTTGCAAGGAAATAGCGTTTGCAGATGTCTACGTATCGTAGCAATAGAGTTCTTATGATTCTTAAAACGCGATATCGCAACTCATTTCTATGTTTCATGATAAGATATAATATGATTTGTGGAGTGTTATGTATTCCTCGTCTACACTGCAAATGAATGTAAATGCGACACTTCCTTGAAAGGAAATAGCGTTTGCAGATGTCTACGTATCGTAGCAATAGAGTTCTTATGATTCTTAAAACGCGATATCGCATCTCATTTCTATGTTTCATGGTAAGATATAATATGATTTGCGAAATGTTATGTATTCCTTGCCTACACTTCAAATGAATGTAAATGGGACACTTCTTTGCAAGGAAATAGCGTTTGCAGATGTCTACGTATCGTAGCAGTAGAGTTCTTATGATTCTTAAAACGCTATATCGCATCACATTTCTATGTTTCATGGTAAGATATAATATGATTTGCGGAGTGTTATGTATTCCTCGTCTACACTTCAAATGAATGTAAATGCGACACTTCCTTGCAAGGAAATAGCGTTTGCAAATGTCTACCTATCGTAGCAGTAGTGTTCTAATGCTTCTTAGAACGCGATGTCGCATCTCATTTCTATGTTTCATGGTAAGATGTAATATGGTTTGCGAAGTGTTATGTATTCCTCGTCTACACTTCAAATGAATGTAAATGCGACACTTCTCTGCAAGGGAATAGCGTTTGCAGATGTCTACGTATCGTAGCAATAGAGTTCGTATGATTCTTGAAACGCGATATCGCATCTCATTTCTATGTTTCATGGTACGATATAATATGATTTGCGAAGTGTTATGTACTCCTCGTCTACACTTCAAATGAATGTAAATGCGACACTTCTTTGCAAGGAAATAGCGTCTGCAGATGTCTACGTATCGTAGCAATAGGATTCTTATGATTCTTAAAACGCGATATCGCATCACATTTCTATGTTTCGTGGTAAGATATAATATGATTTGCGGAGTGTTATGTATTCCTCGTCTACACTTCAAATGAATGTAAATGCGACACTTCCTTGAAAGGAAATAGCGTTTGCAGATGTCTACGTATCGTAGCAATAGAGTTCTTATGATTCTTAAAACGCGATATCGCATCTCATTTCTATGTTTCATGGTAAGATATAATATGATCTGCGAAATGTTATGTATTCCTTGCCTACACTTCAAATGAATGTAAATGGGACACTTCTTTGCAAGGAAATAGCGTTTGCAGATGTCTACGTATCGTAGCAATAGAGTTCTTATGATTCTTAAAACGCGATATCGCATCTCATTTCTATGTTTCATGGTAAGATATAATATGATTTGCGGAGTGTTATGTATTCCTCGTCTACACTTCAAATGAATGTAAATGCGGCACTTCTTTGCAAGGAAATAGCGTCTGCAGATGTCTACGTATCGTAGCAATAGGATTCTTATGATTCTTAAAATGCGATATCGCATCACATTTCTATGTTTCGTGGTAAGATATAATATGATTTGCGGAGTGTTATGTATTCCTCGTCTACACTTCAAATGAATGTGAATGCGACACTTCCTCGCAAGGAAATAGCGATAGCAGATGTCTACGTATCGTAGCAATAGAGTTCTTATGATTCTTAAAACGCGATATCGCATCTCATTTCTATGTTTCATGGTAAGGTATAATATGATTTGCGAAGTGTTATGTATCCGTCGTCTACACATCAAATGAATGTAAATGCGACACTTGCTTGCAAGGAAATAGCGTTTGCAGATGTCTACGTATCGTAGCAATAGAGTTCTTATGATTCTTAAAACGCGATATCGCAACTCATTTCTATGTTTCATGATAAGATATAATATGATTTGTGGAGTGTTATGTATTCCTCGTCTACACTGCAAATGAATGTAAATGCGACACTTCCTTGAAAGGAAATAGCGTTTGCAGATGTCTACGTATCGTAGCAATAGAGTTCTTATGATTCTTAAAACGCGATATCGCATCTCATTTCTATGTTTCATGGTAAGATATAATATGATTTGCGAAATGTTATGTATTCCTTGCCTACACTTCAAATGAATGTAAATGGGACACTTCTTTGCAAGGAAATAGCGTTTGCAGATGTCTACGTATCGTAGCAATAGAGTTCTTATGATTCTTAAAACGCGATATCGCATCTCATTTCTATGTTTCATGGTAAGATATAATATGATTTGCGGAGTGTTATGTATTCCTCGTCTACACTTCAAATGAATGTAAATGCGGCACTTCCTTGCAAGGACATAGCGTTTGCAAATGTCTACCTATCGTAGCAGTAGTGTTCTAATGCTTCTTAGAACGCGATGTCGCATCTCATTTCTATGTTTCATGGTAAGATATAATATGATTTGCGAAGTGTTATGTATTCCTCGTCTACACTTCAAATGAATGTAAATGCGACACTTCCTTGCAAGGAAATAGCGTTTGCAAGTGTCTACCTATCGTAGCAGTAATGTTCTAATGCTTCTTAGAACGCGATGTCGCATCTCATTTCTATGTTTCATGGTAAGATATAATATGGTTTGCGAAGTGTTATGTATTCCTCGTCTACACTTCAAATGAATGTAAATGCGACACTTCCTCGCTAGGAAATTGCGTTTGCAGATGTCTACGTATCGTAGCAGTAGAGTTCTAATGCTTCTTAAAACGCGATATCGCAACTCATTTCTATGTTTCATGATAAGATATAGTATGATTTGCGAAGTGTTATGTATTCCTCCTCTACATATCAAATGAATGTGAATGCGACACTTCCTCGCTAGGAAATAGCGTTTGCAGATGTCTACGTATCGTAGCAGTAGAGTTCTAATGCTTCTTAAAACGCGATATCGCAACTCATTTCTATGTTTCATGATAAGATATAATATGATTTGTGGAGTGTTATGTATTCCTCGTCTACACTTCAAATGAATGTAAATGCGACACTTCCTTGAAAGGAAATAGCGTTTGCAGATGTCTACGTATCGTAGCAATTGAGTTCTTATGATTCTTAAAACGCGATATCGCATCTCATTTCTATGTTTCATGGTAAGATATAATATGATTTGCGAAATGTTATGTATTCCTCGTCTACACTTCAAATGAATGTAAATGCGACACTTCTTTGCAAGGAAATAGCGTTTGCAGATGTCTACGTACCGTAGCAATAGAGTTCTTATGATTCTTAAAACGCGATATCGCATCTCATTTCTATGTTTCATGGTAAGATATAATATGGTTTGCGAAGTGTTATGTATTCCTCGTCTACACTTCAAATGAATGTAAATGCGACACTTCCTCGCTAGGAAATAGCGTTTGCAGATGTCTACGTATCGTAGCAGTAGAGTTCTTATGATTCTTAAAACGCTATATCGCATCACATTTCTATGTTTCATGGTAAGATATAATATGATTTGCGGAGTGTTATGTATTCCTCGTCTACACTTCAAATGAATGTAAATGCGACACTTCCTTGCAAGGAAATAGCGTTTGCAAATGTCTACCTATCGTAGCAGTAGTGTTCTAATGCTTCTTAGAACGCGATGTCGCATCTCATTTCTATGTTTCATGGTAAGATGTAATATGGTTTGCGAAGTGTTATGTATTCCTCGTCTACACTTCAAATGAATGTAAATGCGACACTTCTCTGCAAGGGAATAGCGTTTGCAGATGTCTACGTATCGTAGCAATAGAGTTCGTATGATTCTTGAAACGCGATATCGCATCTCATTTCTATGTTTCATGGTACGACATAATATGATTTGCGAAGTGTTATGTATTCCTCGTCTACACTTCAAATGAATGTAAATGCGACACTTCTTTGCAAGGAAATAGCGTCTGCAGATGTCTACGTATCGTAGCAATAGGATTCTTATGATTCTTAAAACGCGATATCGCATCACATTTCTATGTTTCGTGGTAAGATATAATATGATTTGCGGAGTGTTATGTATTCCTCGTCTACACTTCAAATGAATGTAAATGCGGCACTTCCTTGCAAGGAAATAGCGTTTGCAAGTGTCTACCTATCGTAGCAGTAGTGTTCTAATGCTTCATAGAACGCGATGTCGCATCTCATTTCTATGTTTCATGGTAAGATATAATATGGTTTGCGAAGTGTTATGTATTCCTCGTCTACACTTCAAATGAATGTAAATGCGACACTTCCTCGCTAGGAAATAGCGTTTGCAGATGTCTACGTATCGTAGCAGTAGAGTTCTTATGATTCTTAAAACGCTATATCGCATCACATTTCTATGTTTCATGGTAAGATATAATATGATTTGCGGAGTGTTATGTATTCCTCGTCTACACTTCAAATGAATGTAAATGCGACACTTCCTTGCAAGGAAATAGCGTTTGCAAATGTCTACCTATCGTAGCAGTAGTGTTCTAATGCTTCTTAGAACGCGATGTCGCATCTCATTTCTATGTTTCATGGTAAGATGTAATATGGTTTGCGAAGTGTTATGTATTCCTCGTCTACACTTCAAATGAATGTAAATGCGACACTTCTCTGCAAGGGAATAGCGTTTGCAGATGTCTACGTATCGTAGCAATAGAGTTCGTATGATTCTTGAAACGCGATATCGCATCTCATTTCTATGTTTCATGGTACGATATAATATGATTTGCGAAGTGTTATGTATTCCTCGTCTACACTTCAAATGAATGTAAATGCGACACTTCTTTGCAAGGAAATAGCGTCTGCAGATGTCTACGTATCGTAGCAATAGGATTCTTATGATTCTTAAAACGCGATATCGCATCACATTTCTATGTTTCGTGGTAAGATATAATATGATTTGCGGAGTGTTATGTATTCCTCGTCTACACTTCAAATGAATGTAAATGCGACACTTCCTTGAAAGGAAATAGCGTTTGCAGATGTCTACGTATCGTAGCAATAGAGTTCTTATGATTCTTAAAACGCGATATCGCATCTCATTTCTATGTTTCATGGTAAGATATAATATGATCTGCGAAATGTTATGTATTCCTTGCCTACACTTCAAATGAATGTAAATGGGACACTTCTTTGCAAGGAAATAGCGTTTGCAGATGTCTACGTATCGTAGCAATAGAGTTCTTATGATTCTTAAAACGCGATATCGCATCTCATTTCTATGTTTCATGGTAAGATATAATATGATTTGCGGAGTGTTATGTATTCCTCGTCTACACTTCAAATGAATGTAAATGCGGCACTTCTTTGCAAGGAAATAGCGTCTGCAGATGTCTACGTATCGTAGCAATAGGATTCTTATGATTCTTAAAATGCGATATCGCATCACATTTCTATGTTTCGTGGTAAGATATAATATGATTTGCGGAGTGTTATGTATTCCTCGTCTACACTTCAAATGAATGTGAATGCGACACTTCCTCGCAAGGAAATAGCGATAGCAGATGTCTACGTATCGTAGCAATAGAGTTCTTATGATTCTTAAAACGCGATATCGCATCTCATTTCTATGTTTCATGGTAAGGTATAATATGATTTGCGAAGTGTTATGTATCCGTCGTCTACACATCAAATGAATGTAAATGCGACACTTGCTTGCAAGGAAATAGCGTTTGCAGATGTCTACGTATCGTAGCAATAGAGTTCTTATGATTTTTAAAACGCGATATCGCAACTCATTTCTATGTTTCATGATAAGATATAATATGATTTGTGGAGTGTTATGTATTCCTCGTCTACACTTCAAATGAATGTAAATGCGACACATCCTTGAAAGGAAATAGCGTTTGCAGATGTCTACGTATCGTAGCAATAGAGTTCTTATGATTCTTAAAACGCGATATCGCATCTCATTTCTATGTTTCATGGTAAGATATAATATGATTTGCGAAATGTTATGTATTCCTTGCCTACACTTCAAATGAATGTAAATGGGACACTTCTTTGCAAGGAAATAGCGTTTGCAGATGTCTACGTATCGTAGCAATAGAGTTCTTATGATTCTTAAAACGCGATATCGCATCTCATTTCTATGTTTCATGGTAAGATATAATATGATTTGCGGAGTGTTATGTATTCCTCGTCTACACTTCAAATGAATGTAAATGCGGCACTTCCTTGCAAGGACATAGCGTTTGCAAATGTCTACCTATCGTAGCAGTAGTGTTCTAATGCTTCTTAGAACGCGATGTCGCATCTCATTTCTATGTTTCATGGTAAGATATAATATGATTTGCGAAGTGTTATGTATTCCTCGTCTACACTTCAAATGAATGTAAATGCGACACTTCCTTGCAAGGAAATAGCGTTTGCAAGTGTCTACCTATCGTAGCAGTAATGTTCTAATGCTTCTTAGAACGCGATGTCGCATCTCATTTCTATGTTTCATGGTAAGATATAATATGGTTTGCGAAGTGTTATGTATTCCTCGTCTACACTTCAAATGAATGTAAATGCGACACTTCCTCGCTAGGAAATTGCGTTTGCAGATGTCTACGTATCGTAGCAGTAGAGTTCTAATGCTTCTTAAAACGCGATATCGCAACTCATTTCTATGTTTCATGATAAGATATAGTATGATTTGCGAAGTGTTATGTATTCCTCCTCTACATATCAAATGAATGTGAATGCGACACTTCCTCGCTAGGAAATAGCGTTTGCAGATGTCTACGTATCGTAGCAGTAGAGTTCTAATGCTTCTTAAAACGCGATATCGCAACTCATTTCTATGTTTCATGATAAGATATAATATGATTTGTGGAGTGTTATGTATTCCTCGTCTACACTTCAAATGAATGTAAATGCGACACTTCCTTGAAAGGAAATAGCGTTTGCAGATGTCTACGTATCGTAGCAATTGAGTTCTTATGATTCTTAAAACGCGATATCGCATCTCATTTCTATGTTTCATGGTAAGATATAATATGATTTGCGAAATGTTATGTATTCCTCGTCTACACTTCAAATGAATGTAAATGCGACACTTCTTTGCAAGGAAATAGCGTTTGCAGATGTCTACGTACCGTAGCAATAGAGTGCTTATGATTCTTAAAACGCGATATCGCATCTCATTTCTATGTTTCATGGTAAGATATAATATGGTTTGCGAAGTGTTATGTATTCCTCGTCTACACTTCAAATGAATGTAAATGCGACACTTCCTCGCTAGGAAATAGCGTTTGCAGATGTCTACGTATCGTAGCAGTAGAGTTCTTATGATTCTTAAAACGCTATATCGCATCACATTTCTATGTTTCATGGTAAGATATAATATGATTTGCGGAGTGTTATGTATTCCTCGTCTACACTTCAAATGAATGTAAATGCGACACTTCCTTGCAAGGAAATAGCGTTTGCAAATGTCTACCTATCGTAGCAGTAGTGTTCTAATGCTTCTTAGAACGCGATGTCGCATCTCATTTCTATGTTTCATGGTAAGATGTAATATGGTTTGCGAAGTGTTATGTATTCCTCGTCTACACTTCAAATGAATGTAAATGCGACACTTCTCTGCAAGGGAATAGCGTTTGCAGATGTCTACGTATCGTAGCAATAGAGTTCGTATGATTCTTGAAACGCGATATCGCATCTCATTTCTATGTTTCATGGTACGACATAATATGATTTGCGAAGTGTTATGTATTCCTCGTCTACACTTCAAATGAATGTAAATGCGACACTTCTTTGCAAGGAAATAGCGTCTGCAGATGTCTACGTATCGTAGCAATAGGATTCTTATGATTCTTAAAACGCGATATCGCATCACATTTCTATGTTTCGTGGTAAGATATAATATGATTTGCGGAGTGTTATGTATTCCTCGTCTACACTTCAAATGAATGTGAATGCGACACTTCCTCGCTAGGAAATAGCGTTTGCAGATGTCTACGTATCGTAGCAGTAGAGTTCTAATGCTTCTTAAAACGCGATATCGCAACTCATTTCTATGTTTCATGATAAGATATAATATGATTTGTGGAGTGTTATGTATTCCTCGTCTACACTTCAAATGAATGTAAATGCGACACTTCCTTGAAAGGAAATAGCGTTTGCAGATGTCTACGTATCGTAGCAATAGAGTTCTTATGATTCTTAAAACGCGATATCGCATCTCATTTCTATGTTTCATGGTAAGATATAATATGATTTGCGAAATGTTATGTATTCCTTGCCTACACTTCAAATGAATGTAAATGGGACACTTCTTTGCAAGGAAATAGCGTTTGCAGATGTCTACGTATCGTAGCAATAGAGTTCTTATGATTCTTAAAACGCGATATCGCATCTCATTTCTATGTTTCATGGTAAGATATAATATGATTTGCGGAGTGTTATGTATTCCTCGTCTACACTTCAAATGAATGTAAATGCGGCACTTCCTTGCAAGGAAATAGCGTTTGCAAATGTCTACCTATCGTAGCAGTAGTGTTCTAATGCTTCTTAGAACGCGATGTCGCATCTCATTTCTATGTTTCATGGTAAGATATAATATGATTTGCGAAGTGTTATGTATTCCTCGTCTACACTTCAAATGAATGTAAATGCGACACTTCCTTGCAAGGAAATAGCGTTTGCAAGTGTCTACCTATCGTAGCAGTAGTGTTCTAATGCTTCTTAGAACGCGATGTCGCATCTCATTTCTATGTTTCATGGTAAGATATAATATGGTTTGCGAAGTGTTATGTATTCCTCGTCTACACTTCAAATGAATGTAAATGCGACACTTCCTCGCTAGGAAATAGCGTTTGCAGATGTCTAAGTATCGTAGCAGTAGAGTTCTTATGATTCTTAAAACGCTATATCGCATCGCATTTCTATGTTTCATGGTAAGATATAATATGATTTGCGGAGTGTTATGTATTCCTCGTCTACACTTCAAATGAATGTAAATGCGACACTTCCTTGCAAGGAAATAGCGTTTGCAAATGTCTACCTATCGTAGCAGTAGTGTTCTAATGCTTCTTAGAACGCGATGTCGCATCTCATTTCTATGTTTCATGGTAAGATATAATATGGTTTGCGAAGTGTTATGTATTCCTCGTCTGCGATTCAAATGAACGTAAATGCGACACTTCCTTGCAAGGAAATAGCGTTTGCAGATGTCTACGTATCGTAGCAGTAGAGTTCTTATGATTCTTAAAACGCTATATCGCATCACATTTCTATGTTTCATGGTAAGATATAATATGATTTGCGGAGTGTTATGTATTCCTCGTCTACACTTCAAATGAATGTAAATGCGACACTTCCTTGCAAGTAAATAGCGTTTGCAAATGTCTACCTATCGTAGCAGTAGTGCTCTAATGCTTCTTAGAACGCGATGTCGCATCTCATTTCTATGTTTCATGGTAAGATATAATATGGTTTGCGAAGTGTTATGTATTCCTCGTCTACACTTCAAATGAATGTAAATGCGACACTTCTTTGCAAGGAAATAGCGTTTGCAGATGTCTACGTATCGTAGCAATAGAGTTCTTATGATTCTTAAAAAGCGATATCGCATCACATTTCTATGTTTCATGGTAAGATATAATATGATTTGCGGAGTGTTATGTATTCCTCGTCTACACTTCAAATGAATGTGAATGCGATACTTCCTCGCTAGGAAATAGCGATTGCAAGTGTCTACCTATCGTAGCAGTAGTGTTCTAATGCTTCTTAGAACGCGATGTCGCATCTCATTTCTATGTTTCATGGTAAGATATAATATGGTTTGCGAAGTGTTATGTATTCCTCGTCTACACTTCAAATGAATGTAAATGCGACACTTCCTTGCAAGGAAATAGCGTTTGTAAATGTCTACCTATCGTAGCAGTAGTGTTCTAATGCTTCTTAGAACGCGATGTCGCATCTCATTTCTATGTTTCATGGTAAGATACAATATGGTTTGCGAAGTGTTATGTATTCCTCGTCTACACTTCAAATGAATGTAAATGCGACACTTCTTTGCAAGGAAATAGCGTTTGCAGATGTCTACGTATCGTAGCAATAGAGTTCTTATGATTCTTAAAAAGCGATATCGCATCACATTTCTATGTTTCATGGTAAGATATAATATGATTTGCGGAGCGTTATGTATTCCTCGTCTACACTTCAAATGAATGTGAATGCGATACTTCCTCGCTAGGAAATAGCGTTTGCAAGTGTCTACCTATCGTAGCAGTAGTGTTCTAATGCTTCTTAGAACGCGATGTCGCATCTCATTTCTATGTTTCATGGTAAGATATAATATGGTTTGCGAAGTGTTATGTATTCCTCGTCTACACTTCAAATGAATGTAAATGCGACACTTCCTCGCTAGGAAATAGCGTTTGCAGATGTCTACGTATCGTAGCAGTAGAGTTCTAATGCTTCTTAAAACGCGATATCGCAACTCATTTCAATGTATCATGATAAGATATAATATGATTTGCGAAGTGTTATGTATTCCTCGTCTACACATCAAATGAATGTAAATGCGACACTTCCTTGCAAGGAAATAGCGTTTGCAGATGTCTACGTATCGTAGCAATAGAGTTCTTATGATTCTTAAAACGCGATATCGCATCTCATTTCTATGTTTCATGGTAAGGTATAATATGATTTGCGAAGTGTTATGCATTCCTCGTCTACGATTCAAATGAATGTAAATGCGACACTTCCTTGCAAGGAAATAGCGTTTGCAGATGTCTACGTATCGTAGCAATAGAGTTCTAATGCTTCTTAAAACGCGATATCGCATCTCATTTCTATGTTTCATGGTAAGATATAATATGATTTGCGAAGTGTTTATGTATTCCTCGTCTACACATCAAATGAATGTAAATGCGACACTTCCTTGCAAGGATATAGCGTTTGCAGATGTCTACGTATCGTAGCAATAGAGTTCTTATGATTCTTAAAACGCGATATCGCATCTCATTTCTATGTTTCATGGTAAGATATAATATGATTTGCGAGGTGTTACGTATTCCTCGTCTACACTTCAAATGGATGTAAATGCGACACTTCTTAGCAAGGAAATAGCGTTTGCAGATGTCTACATATCGTAGCAATAGAGTTCAAATGCTTCTTAAAACGAGATATTGCATCTCATATTTATGTTTCATGATAAGATATAATATTCATTGCGAAGTGTTATGCATTCCTCGTTTACGATTCAAATGAATGTAAATGCGACACTTCCTTGCAAGGAAATAGCGTTTGCAGATGTCTACGTATCGTAGCAAAAGAGTTCTAATGCTTCTTAAAACGCGATATCGCATCTCATTTCTATGTTTCATGGTAAGATATAATATGATTTGCGAAGTGTTATGTATTCCTCGTCTACACTTCAAATGAATGTGAATGCGACACTTGCTCGCTAGGAAATAGCGTTTGCAGATGTCTACGTATCGTAGCAATGGATTTCTGATGCTTCTTAAAACGCGATATCGCATCTCAGTTCTATGTTTCATGGTAAGATATAATATGGTTTGCGAAGTGTTATGTATTCCTCGTCTACACTTCAAATAAATGTAAATGCGACACTTCCTCGCTAGGAAATAGCGTTTGCAGATGTCTACGTATCGTAGCAGTAGAGTTCTAATGCTTCTTAATACGCGATATCGCATCTCATTCCTATGTTTCATGGTAAGATATAATATGATTTGCGGAGTGTTATGTATTCCTCGTCTACACTTCAAATGAATGTGAATGCGATACTTCCTCGCTAGGAAATAGCGATTGCAAGTGTCTACCTATCGTAGCAGTAGTGTTCTAATGCTTCTTAGAACGCGATGTCGCATCTCATTTCTATGTTTCATGGTAAGATATAATATGGTTTGCGAAGTGTTATGTATTCCTCGTCTACACTTCAAATGAATGTAAATGCGACACTTCCTTGCAAGGAAATAGCGTTTGCAAATGTCTACCTATCGTAGCAGTAGTGTTCTAATGCTTCTTAGAACGCGATGTCGCATCTCATTTCTATGTTTCATGGTAAGATACAATATGGTTTGCGAAGTGTTATGTATTCCTCGTCTACACTTCAAATGAATGTAAATGCGACACTTCTTTGCAAGGAAATAGCGTTTGCAGATGTCTACGTATCGTAGCAATAGAGTTCTTATGATTCTTAAAAAGCGATATCGCATCACATTTCTATGTTTCATGGTAAGATATAATATGATTTGCGGAGCGTTATGTATTCCTCGTCTACACTTCAAATGAATGTGAATGCGATACTTCCTCGCTAGGAAATAGCGTTTGCAAGTGTCTACCTATCGTAGCAGTAGTGTTCTAATGCTTCTTAGAACGCGATGTCGCATCTCATTTCTATGTTTCATGGTAAGATATAATATGGTTTGCGAAGTGTTATGTATTCCTCGTCTACACTTCAAATGAATGTAAATGCGACACTTCCTCGCTAGGAAATAGCGTTTGCAGATGTCTACGTATCGTAGCAGTAGAGTTCTAATGCTTCTTAAAACGCGATATCGCAACTCATTTCAATGTATCATGATAAGATATAATATGATTTGCGAAGTGTTATGTATTCCTCGTCTACACATCAAATGAATGTAAATGCGACACTTCCTTGCAAGGAAATAGCGTTTGCAGATGTCTACGTATCGTAGCAATAGAGTTCTTATGATTCTTAAAACGCGATATCGCATCTCATTTCTATGTTTCATGATAAGGTATAATATGATTTGCGAAGTGTTATGCATTCCTCGTCTACGATTCAAATGAATGTAAATGCGACACTTCCTTGCAAGGAAATAGCGTTTGCAGATGTCTACGTATCGTAGCAATAGAGTTCTAATGCTTCTTAAAACGCGATATCGCATCTCATTTCTATGTTTCATGGTAAGATATAATATGATTTGCGAAGTGTTATGTATTCCTCGTCTACACATCAAATGAATGTAAATGCGACACTTCCTTGCAAGGATATAGCGTTTGCAGATGTCTACGTATCGTAGCAATAGAGTTCTTATGATTCTTAAAACGCGATATCGCATCTCATTTCTATGTTTCATGGTAAGATATAATATGATTTGCGAGGTGTTACGTATTCCTCGTCTACACTTCAAATGGATGTAAATGCGACACTTCTTAGCAAGGAAATAGCGTTTGCAGATGTCTACGTATCGTAGCAATAGAGTTCAAATGCTTCTTAAAACGAGATATTGCATCTCATATTTATGTTTCATGATAAGATATAATATGATTTGCGAGGTGTTATGTAGTCCTCGTCTACATTTCAAATGAATGTAAACGCGACACTTCCTTGCTAGGAAATAGCGTTTGTAGATGTCTACGTATCGTAGCAATAGAGTTCCTATGATTCTTAAAACGCGATATCGTATCTCATTTCTATGTTTCATGGTAAGGTATAACATGATTTGCGAAGTGTTATGTATTCCTCGTCTACACTTCAAATGAATGTGAATGTGATACTTCCTCGCTAGGAAATAGCGTTTGCAGATGTCTACGTATCGTAGCAATAGCTTTCTAGTGCTTCTTAAAACGCGAAATCGCATTTCATTTCTATGTTTCATGGTAAGATATAACATGATTTGCGAAGTGTTATGTATCCGTCGTCTACACTTCAAATGAATGTAAATGCGACACTTTCTTGCAAGGAAATAGCGTTTGCAGATGTCTACCTATCGTAGCAATAGAGTTCTAATGCTTCTTATAACGCGATGTCGCATCTCATTTCTATGTTTCATGGTAAGATATAATATGGTTTGCGAAGTGTTATGTATTCCTCGTCTACACTTCAAATGAATGTAAATGCGACACTTCCTCGCTAGGAAATAGCGTTTGCAGATGTCTACGTGTCGTAGCAGTAGAGTTCTAATGCTTCTTAAAACGCGATATCGCAACTCATTTCAATGTATCATGATAAGATATAATATGATTTGCGAAGTGTTATGTATTCCTCGTCTACACATCAAATGAATGTAAATGCGACACTTCCTTGCAAGGAAATAGCGTTTGCAGATGTCTACGTATCGTAGCAATAGAGTTCTTATGATTCTTAAAACGCGATATCGCATCTCATTTCTATGTTTCATGGTAAGGTATAATATGATTTGCGAAGTGTTATGCATTCCTCGTCTACGATTCAAATGAATGTAAATGCGACACTTCCTTGCAAGGAAATAGCGTTTGCAGATGTCTACGTATCGTAGCAATAGAGTTCTAATGCTTCTTAAAACGCGATATCGCATCTCATTTCTATGTTACATGGTAAGATATAATATGATTTGCGAAGTGTTATGTATTCCTCGTCTACACATCAAATGAATGTAAATGCGACACTTCCTTGCAAGGATATAGCGTTTGCAGATGTCTACGTATCGTAGCAATAGAGTTCTTATGATTCTTAAAACGCGATATCGCATCTCATTTCTATGTTTCATGGTAAGATATAATATGATTTGCGAGGTGTTACGTATTCCTCGTCTACACTTCAAATGGATGTAAATGCGACTCTTCTTAGCAAGGAAATAGCGTTTGCAGATGTCTACGTATCGTAGCAATAGAGTTCAAATGCTTCTTAAAACGAGATATTGCATCTCATATTTATGTTTCATGATAAGATATAATATTCATTGCGAAGTGTTATGCATTCCTCGTTTACGATTCAAATGAATGTAAATGCGACACTTCCTTGCAAGGAAATAGCGTTTGCAGATGTCTACGTATCGTAGCAAAAGAGTTCTAATGCTTCTTAAAACGCGATATCGCGTCTCATTTCTATGTTTCATGGTAAGATATAATATGATTTGCGAAGTGTTATGTATTCCTCGTCTACACTTCAAATGAATGTGAACGCGACACTTCCTTGCTAGGAAATAGCGTTTGCAGATGTCTACGTATCGTAGCAATGGATTTCTGATGCTTCTTAAAACGCGATATCGCATCTCAGTTCTATGTTTCATGGTAAGATATAATATGATTTGCGACGTGTTATGTATTCCTCGTCTACACTTCAAATGAATGTAAATGCGACACTTCTTTGGAAGGAAATAGCGTTTGCAGATGTCTACGTATCGTAGCAATAGAGTTCAAATGCTTCTTAAAACGAGATATTGCATCTCATATCTATGTTTCATGATAAGATATAATATTCATTGCGAAGTGTTATGCATTCCTCGTTTACGATTCAAATGAATGTAAATGCGACACTTCCTTGCAAGGAAATAGCGTTTGCAGATGTCTACGTATCGTTGCAATAGAGTTCTTATGATTCTTAAAACGCTATATCGCATCACATTTCTATGTTTCATGGTAAGATATAATATGATTTGCGGAGTGTTATGTATTCCTCGTCTACACTTCAAATGAATGAAAATGCGACACTGCCTTGAAAGGAAATAGCGTTTGCAGATGTCCACGTATCGTAGCAATAGAGTTCTTATGATTCTTAAAAGGCTATATCGCATCACATTTCTATGTTTCATGGTAAGATATAATATGATTTGCGGAGTGTTATGTATTCCTCGTCTACACTTCAAATGAATGTAAATGCGACACTGCCTTGAAAGGAAATAGCGTTTGCAGATGTCCACGTATCGTAGCAATAGAGTTCTTATGATTCTTAAAGCGCGATATCGCATCTCATTTCTATGTTTCATGGTAAGATATAATATGATTTGCGAAATGTTATGTATTCCTCGTATACACTTCAAATGAATGTAAAGGCGACACTGCCTTGAAAGGAAATAGCGTTTGCAGATGTCCACGTATCGTAGCAATAGAGTTCTATTGCTTCTTAAAACGCGATATCGCATCTCATTTCTATGTTTCATGGTAAGATATAATATGAAATGCGAAGTGTTATGTATTCCTCGTCTACACTTCAAATGAATGTAAATGCGACACTTCCTTGCAAGGAAATAGCGTTTGCAGATGTCTATGTATCGTAGCAATAGAGTTCTTATGATTCTTAAAACGCGATATCGCATCTCATTTCTATGTTTCATGGTAAGCTATAATATGATTTGCGAAGTGTTATGTATTCCTCGTCTACACTTCAAATGAATGTGAATGCGATACTTCCTCGCTAGGAAATAGCGTTTTCAAGTGTCTACCTATCGTAGCAGTAGTGTTCTAATGCTTCTTAGAACGCGATGTCGCATCTCATTTCTATGTTTCATGGTAAGATATAATATGGTTTGCGAAGTGTTATGTATTCCTCGTCTACACTTCAAATGAATGTAAATGCGACACTTCCTCGCTAGGAAATAGCGTTTGCAGATGTCTACGTATCGTAGCAGTAGAGTTCTAATGCTTCTTAAAACGCGATATCGCAACTCATTTCTATGTATCATGATAAGATATAATATGATTTGCGAAGTGTTATGTATTCCTCGTCTACACATCAAATGAATGTAAATGCGACACTTCCTTGCAAGTAAAAAGCGTTTGCAGATGTCTACGTATCGTAGCAATAGAGTTCTAATGCTTCTTAAAACGCGATATCGCATCTCATTTCTATGTTTCATGGTATGATATAATATGATTTGCGAAGTGTTATGTATTCCTCGTCTACACATCAAATGAATGTAAATGCGACACTTCCTTGCAAGGATATAGCGTTTGCAGATGTCTACGTATCGTAGCAATAGAGTTCTTATGATTCTTAAAACGCGATATCGCATCTCATTTCTATGTTTCATGGTAAGATATAATATGATTTGCGAGGTGTTACGTATTCCTCGTCTACACTTCAAATGGATGTAAATGCGACACTTCTTAGCAAGGAAATAGCGTTTGCAGATGTCTACGTATCGTAGCAATAGAGTTCAAATGCTTCTTAAAACGAGATATTGCATCTCATATTTATGTTTCATGATAAGATATAATATTCATTGCGAAGTGTTATGCATTCCTCGTTTACGATTCAAATGAATGTAAATGCGACACTTCCTTGCAAGGAAATAGCGTTTGCAGATGTCTACGTATCGTAGCAATAGAGTTCTAATGCTTCCTAAAACGCGCTATCGCATCTCATTTCTATGTTTCATGGTAAGATATAATATGATTTGCGAGGTGTTATGTAGTCCTCGTCTACATTTCAAATGAATGTAAACGCGACACTTCCTTGCTAGGAAATAGCGTTTGTAGATGTCTACGTATCGTAGCAATAGAGTTCCTATGATTCTTAAAACGCGATATCGTATCTCATTTCTATGTTTCATGGTAAGGTATAACATGATTTGCGAAGTGTTATGTATTCCTCGTCTACACTTCAAATGAATGTGAATGTGATACTTCCTCGCTAGGAAATAGCGTTTGCAGATGTCTACGTATCGTAGCAATAGCTTTCTAGTGCTTCTTAAAACGCGAAATCGCATTTCATTTCTATGTTTCATGGTAAGATATAACATGATTTGCGAAGTGTTATGTATCCGTCGTCTACACTTCAAATGAATGTAAATGC
This sequence comes from Xylocopa sonorina, assembly GCF_050948175.1. Classification (NCBI taxonomy): domain Eukaryota; kingdom Metazoa; phylum Arthropoda; class Insecta; order Hymenoptera; family Apidae; genus Xylocopa; species Xylocopa sonorina. The sequence goes on from NW_027490172.1 coordinate 525,876, forward strand.
GACACTTTCTTGCAAGGAAATAGCGTTTGCAGATGTCTACCTATCGTAGCAATAGAGTTCTAATGCTTCTTATAACGCGATATCGCATCTCATTCCTATGTTTCATGGTAAGATATAATATGATTTGCGAAGTGTTATGTATTCCTCGTCTACACTTGAAACGAATGTAAATACGACACTTCCTTGTTAGGAAATAGCATTTGCAGATGTCTACGTATCGTAGGGATAGAGATCTAATGCTTCTTAAAACGTGTTATCGTATCTCATTTCTATGTTTCACGATAAGGTATAATATTCATTGCGAAGTGTTATGTAAACCTCGCATTCACTTCAAAAGAATGTAAATGCGACACTTTCTTGCAAGAAAATGGCATTTGCATTTGTCTACGTATCGAAGCAATAGAGGTCAAATGCATCTCAATACGAGATTTCGCATCTCATATCTATGTTTCATGATAAGATATAATATTCATTGCGATGTGTTATGCATTCCTCGTCTACGATTCAAATGAATGTAAATGCGACACTTCCTTTCAAGGAAATAGCGTTTGCAGATGTCTACGTATCGAAGCGATAGAGTTCAAATGCTTCTTAAAACGAGATATTGCATCTCATATCTATGTTTCATGGTAAGATATAATATTCATTGCGAAGTGTTATGTAGTCCTCGTTTACACTTCAAATGAATGTAAATGCGACACTTCCTTGCTAGGAAATAGCGTTTGTAGATGTCTACGTATCGAAGCCATAGAGTTCAAATGCTTCTTAAAACGAGATATCGCATCACATTTCTATGTTTCATGATAAGATGTAACATTCATTGCGAAATGTTATATATTCCTCGTCTACACTTCAAATGAATGTAAATGCGACACGTCCATGCAAGGAAATAGCGTTTGATAGATGTCTACGTATCGTAGCAATAGAGTTCTAATGCTTCTTAAACCGCGATATCGCATCTCATTTCTATGTTCAATGGTAAGATATAATATGTCTGGCGAAGTGTTATGTATTCCTTGTCTACACTTCAAATGAATATAAATGCGACACTTCCATTAAAGGAAATAGCGTTTGCAGATATCTAGGTATCGGAGCGATAGAGTTCAAATGCTTCTTAAAACGAGATATCGCATCTCATTTCTATGTTTCATGATAAGATGTAATATTCATTGCAAAATGTTATGTATTCCACGTCTACACTTCAAATGAATGTAAATGCGACATTTCCTTGCTAGGAAATAGCGTTTGCAGATGTCTACGTATCGTAGCAATAGAGTCCTAATGCTTCTTAAAACGCGATATCGCATCTCATTCCAATGATTCATGGTAAGATATAATATGATTTGCGAAGTGTTATGTAGTCCTCGTCTACATTTCAAATGAATGTAAACGCGACACTTCCTTGCTAGGAAATAGCGTTTGTAGATGTCAACGTATCGTAGCAATAGAGTTCTAATGCTTCTTAAAACGCGATATCGCATCTCATTTCTACGGTTCATGACATGGTATAGTATTCATTGCGAAGTGTTATGTATACCTATTATTCACTTCAAAAGAATGTAAATGCGACACTTCCTTGCAAGGAAATAGCGTTTGCAGATGTCTACGTATCGAAGCGATAGATTTCAAATGCTTCTTAAAACGAGATATCGCACCTCATTTCCATGTTTCATGATAAGATATAATATTCATTGCGAAGTGTTATGCATTCCTCGTCTACGATTCAAATGAATGTAAATGCGACACTTCCTTGCAAGGAAATAGCGTTTGCAGATGTCTACGTATCGTAGCAAAAGAGTTCTAATGCTTCTTAAAACGCGATATCGCGTCTCATTTCTATGTTTCATGGTAAGATATAATATGATTTGCGAAGTGTTATGTATTCCTCGTCTACACTTGAAATGAATGTGAACGCGACACTTCCTCGCTAGGAAATAGCGTTTGCAGATGTCTACGTATCGTAGCAATGGATTTCTGATGCTTCTTAAAACGCGATATCGCATCTCAGTTCTATGTTTCATGGTAAGATATAATATGATTTGCGACGTGTTATGTATTCCTCGTCTACACTTCAAATGAATGTAAATGCGACACTTCTTTGGAAGGAAATAGCGTTTGCAGATGTCTACGTATCGTAGCAATAGAGTTCAAATGCTTCTTAAAACGAGATATTGCATCTCATATCTATGTTTCATGATAAGATATAATATTCATTGCGAAGTGTTATGCATTCCTCGTTTACGATTCAAATGAATGTAAATGCGACACTTCCTTGCAAGGAAATAGCGTTTGCAGATGTCTACGTATCGTAGCAAAGTAGTTCTAATGCTTCTTAAGACGCGATATCGCATCTCATTTCTATGTTTCATGGTAAGATATAATATGATTTGCGAAGTGTTATGTATTCCTCGTCTACACTTGAAATGAATGTGAATGCGACACTTGCTCGCTAGGAAATAGCGTTTGCAGATGTCTACGTATCGTAGCAATGGATTTCTGATGCTTCTTAAAACGCGATATCGCATCTCAGTTCTATGTTTCATGGTAAGATATAATATGGTTTGCGAAGTGTTATGTATTCCTCGTCTACACTTCAAATGAATGTAAATGCGACACTTCCTCGCTAGGAAATAGCGTTTGCAGATGTCTACGTATCGTAGCAGTAGAGTTCTAATGCTTCTTAAAACGCGATATCGCAACTCATTTCTATGTTCCATGATAAGATATAATATGATTTGCGAAGTGTTATGTATTCCTCGTCTACACATCAAATGAATGTAAATGCGACACTTTCTTGCCAGGAAATAGCGTTTGCAGATGTCTACGTATTGTAGCAATGGATTTCTGATGCTTCTTAAAACGCGATATCGCATCTCATTTCTATGTTTCATGGTAAGATATAATATGATTTGTGAAGTGTTATGTATTCCTCGTCTACACTTCAAATGAATGTAAATGCGACACTTCTTTGCAAGGAAATAGCGTTTGCAGATGTCTACGTATCGTTGCAATAGAGTTCTTATGATTCTTAAAACGCTATATCGCATCACATTTCTATGTTTCATGGTAAGATATAATATGATTTGCGGAGTGTTATGTATTCCTCGTCTACACTTCAAATGAATGAAAATGCGACACTGCCTTGAAAGGAAATAGCGTTTGCAGATGTCCACGTATCGTAGCAATAGAGTTCTTATGATTCTTAAAAGGCTATATCGCATCACATTTCTATGTTTCATGGTAAGATATAATATGATTTGCGGAGTGTTATGTATTCCTCGTCTACACTTCAAATGAATGTAAATGCGACACTGCCTTGAAAGGAAATAGCGTTTGCAGATGTCCACGTATCGTAGCAATAGAGTTCTTATGATTCTTAAAGCGCGATATCGCATCTCATTTCTATGTTTCATGGTAAGATATAATATGATTTGCGAAATGTTATGTATTCCTCGTCTACACTTCAAATGAATGTAAATGCGACACTGCCTTGAAAGGAAATAGCGTTTGCAGATGTCCACGTATCGTAGCAATAGAGTTCTTATGATTCTTAAAACGCGATATCGCATCTCATTTCTATGTTTCATGGTAAGATATAATATGATTTGCGAAATGTTATGTATTCCTCGTCTACACTTCAAATGAATGTAAATGCGACACTTCCTTGCAAGCAAATAGCGTTTGCAGATGTCTACGTATCGTAGCAATAGAGTTCTAATGCTTCTTAAAACGCGATATCGCAACTCATTTCTATGTATCATGATAAGATATAATATGATTTGCGAAGTGTTATGTATTCCTCGTCTACACATCAAATGAATGTAAATGCGACACTTCCTTGCAAGGAAAAAGCGTTTGCAGATGTCTACGTATCGTAGCAATAGAGTTATAATGCTTCTTAAAACGCGATATCGCATCTCATTTCTATGTTTCATGGTATGATATAATATGATTTGCGAAGTGTTATGTATTCCTCGTCTACACATCAAATGAATGTAAATGCGACACTTCCTTGCAAGGATATAGCGTTTGCAGATGTCTACGTATCGTAGCAATAGAGTTCTTATGATTCTTAAAACGCGATATCGCATCTCATTTCTACGGTTCATGACATGGTATAGTATTCATTGCGAAGTGTTATGTATACCTATTATTCACTTCAAAAGAATGTAAATGCGACACTTCCTTGCAAGGAAATAGCGTTTGCAGATGTCTACGTATCGTAGCAAAAGAGTTCTAATGCTTCTTAAAACGCGGTATCGCGTCTCATTTCTATGTTTCATGGTAAGATATAATATGATTTGCGAAGTGTTATGTATTCCTCGTCTACACTTGAAATGAATGTGAACGCGACACTTCCTCGCTAGGAAATAGCGTTTGCAGATGTCTACGTATCGTAGCAATGGATTTCTGATGCTTCTTAAAACGCGATATCGCATCTCAGTTCTATGTTTCATGGTAAGATATAATATGATTTGCGACGTGTTATGTATTCCTCGTCTACACTTCAAATGAATGTAAATGCGACACTTCTTTGGAAGGAAATAGCGTTTGCAGATGTCTACGTATCGTAGCAATAGAGTTCAAATGCTTCTTAAAACGAGATATTGCATCTCATATCTATGTTTCATGATAAGATATAATATTCATTGCGAAGTGTTATGCATTCCTCGTTTACGATTCAAATGAATGTAAATGCGACACTTCCTTGCAAGGAAATAGCGTTTGCAGATGTCTACGTATCGTAGCAAAGTAGTTCTAATGCTTCTTAAGACGCGATATCGCATCTCATTTCTATGTTTCATGGTAAGATATAATATGATTTGCGAAGTGTTATGTATTCCTCGTCTACACTTGAAATGAATGTGAATGCGACACTTGCTCGCTAGGAAATAGCGTTTGCAGATGTCTACGTATCGTAGCAATGGATTTCTGATGCTTCTTAAAACGCGATATCGCATCTCAGTTCTATGTTTCATGGTAAGATATAATATGGTTTGCGAAGTGTTATGTATTCCTCGTCTACACTTCAAATGAATGTAAATGCGACACTTCCTCGCTAGGAAATAGCGTTTGCAGATGTCTACGTATCGTAGCAGTAGAGTTCTAATGCTTCTTAAAACGCGATATCGCAACTCATTTCTATGTTCCATGATAAGATATAATATGATTTGCGAAGTGTTATGTATTCCTCGTCTACACATCAAATGAATGTAAATGCGACACTTTCTTGCCAGGAAATAGCGTTTGCAGATGTCTACGTATTGTAGCAATGGATTTCTGATGCTTCTTAAAACGCGATATCGCATCTCATTTCTATGTTTCATGGTAAGATATAATATGATTTGCGAAGTGTTATGTATTCCTCGTCTACACTTCAAATGAATGTAAATGCGACACTTCTTTGCAAGGAAATAGCGTTTGCAGATGTCTACGTATCGTTGCAATAGAGTTCTTATGATTCTTAAAACGCTATATCGCATCACATTTCTATGTTTCATGGTAAGATATAATATGATTTGCGGAGTGTTATGTATTCCTCGTCTACACTTCAAATGAATGAAAATGCGACACTGCCTTGAAAGGAAATAGCGTTTGCAGATGTCCACGTATCGTAGCAATAGAGTTCTTATGATTCTTAAAAGGCTATATCGCATCACATTTCTATGTTTCATGGTAAGATATAATATGATTTGCGGAGTGTTATGTATTCCTCGTCTACACTTCAAATGAATGTAAATGCGACACTGCCTTGAAAGGAAATAGCGTTTGCAGATGTCCACGTATCGTAGCAATAGAGTTCTTATGATTCTTAAAGCGCGATATCGCATCTCATTTCTATGTTTCATGGTAAGATATAATATGATTTGCGAAATGTTATGTATTCCTCGTCTACACTTCAAATGAATGTAAATGCGACACTGCCTTGAAAGGAAATAGCGTTTGCAGATGTCCACGTATCGTAGCAATAGAGTTCTTATGATTCTTAAAACGCGATATCGCATCTCATTTCTATGTTTCATGGTAAGATATAATATGATTTGCGAAATGTTATGTATTCCTCGTCTACACTTCAAATGAATGTAAATGCGACACTTCCTTGCAAGCAAATAGCGTTTGCAGATGTCTACGTATCGTAGCAATAGAGTTCTATTGCTTCTTAAAACGCGATATCGCATCTCATTTCTATGTTTCATGGTAAGATATAATATGAAATGCGAAGTGTTATGTATTCCTCGTCTACACTTCAAATGAATGTAAATGCGACACTTCCTTGCAAGGAAATAGCGTTTGCAGATGTCTATGTATCGTAGCAATAGAGTTCTTATGATTCTTAAAACGCGATATCGCATCTCATTTCTATGTTTCATGGTAAGGTATAATATGATTTGCGAAGTGTTATGTATTCCTCGTCTACACTTCAAATGAATGTGAATGCGATACTTCCTCGCTAGGAAATAGCGTTTTCAAGTGTCTACCTATCGTAGCAGTAGTGTTCTAATGCTTCTTAGAACGCGATGTCGCATCTCATTTCTATGTTTCATGGTAAGATATAATATGGTTTGCGAAGTGTTATGTATTCCTCGTCTACACTTCAAATGAATGTAAATGCGTCACTTCCTTGCAAGGAAATAGCGTTTGCAAATGTCTACCTATCGTAGCAGTAGTGTTCTAATGCTTCCTAGAACGCGATGTCGCATCTCATTTCTATGTTTCATGGTAAGATACAATATGGTTTGCGAAGTGTTATGTATTCCTCGTCTACACTTCAAATGAATGTAAATGCGACACTTCTTTGCAAGGAAATAGCGTTTGCAGATGTCTACGTATCGTAGCAATAGAGTTCTTATGATTCTTAAAAAGCGATATCGCATCACATTTCTATGTTGCATGGTAAGATATAATATGATTTGCGGAGTGTTATGTATTCCTCGTCTACACTTCAAATGAATGTGAATGCGATACTTCCTCGCTAGGAAATAGCGTTTGCAAGTGTCTACCTATCGTAGCAGTAGTGTTCTAATGCTTCTTAGAACGCGATGTCGCATCTCATTTCTATGTTTCATGGTAAGATATAATATGGTTTGCGAAGTGTTATGTATTCCTCGTCTACACTTCAAATGAATGTAAATGCGACACTTCCTCGCTAGGAAATAGCGTTTGCAGATGTCTACGTATCGTAGCAGTAGAGTTCTAATGCTTCTTAAAACGCGATATCGCAACTCATTTCTATGTATCATGATAAGATATAATATGATTTGCGAAGTGTTATGTATTCCTCGTCTACACATCAAATGAATGTAAATGCGACACTTCCTTGCAAGGAAATAGCGTTTGCAGATGTCTACGTATCGTAGCAATAGAGTTCTAATGCTTCTTAAAACGCGATATCGCATCTCATTTCTATGTTTCATGGTATGATATAATATGATTTGCGAAGTGTTATGTATTCCTCGTCTACACATCAAATGAATGTAAATGCGACACTTCCTTGCAAGGATATAGCGTTTGCAGATGTCTACGTATCGTAGCAATAGAGTTCTTATGATTCTTAAAACGCGATATCGCATCTCATTTCTATGTTTCATGGTAAGATATAATATGATTTGCGAGGTGTTACGTATTCCTCGTCTACACTTCAAATGGATGTAAATGCGACACTTCTTAGCAAGGAAATAGCGTTTGCAGATGTCTACGTATCGTAGCAATAGAGTTCAAATGCTTCTTAAAACGAGATATTGCATCTCATATTTATGTTTCATGATAAGATATAATATTCATTGCGAAGTGTTATGCATTCCTCGTTTACGATTCAAATGAATGTAAATGCGACACTTCCTTGCAAGGAAATAGCGTTTGCAGATGTCTACGTATCGTAGCAATAGAGTTCTAATGCTTCCTAAAACGCGCTATCGCATCTCATTTCTATGTTTCATGGTAAGATATAATATGATTTGCGAGGTGTTATGTAGTCCTCGTCTACATTTCAAATGAATGTAAACGCGACACTTCCTTGCTAGCAAATAGCGTTTGTAGATGTCTACGTATCGTAGCAATAGAGTTCTTATGATTCTTAAAACGCGATATCGTATCTCATTTCTATGTTTCATGGTAAGGTATAACATGATTTGCGAAGTGTTATGTATTCCTCGTCTACACTTCAAATGAATGTGAATGTGATACTTCCTCGCTAGGAAATAGCGTTTGCAGATGTCTACGTATCGTAGCAATGGATTTCTGATGCTTCTTAAAACGCGATATCGCATCTCAGTTCTATGTTTCATGGTAAGATATAATATGGTTTGCGAAGTGTTATGTATTCCTCGTCTACACTTCAAATGATTGTAAATGCGACACTTCCTCGCTTGGAAATAGCGTTTGCAGATGTCTACGTGTCGTAGCAGTAGAGTTCTAATGCTTCTTAAAACGCGATATCGCAACTCATTTCTATGTTCCATGATAAGATATAATATGATTTGCGAAGTGTTATGTATTCCTCGTCTACACATCAAATGAATGTAAATGCGACACTTCCTTGCAAGGAAATAGCGTATGCAGATGTCTACGTATCGTAGCAGTAGAGTTCTAATGCTTCTTAAAACGCGATATCGCAACTCATTTCTATGTATCATGATAAGATATAATATGATTTGCGAAGTGTTATGTATTCCTCGTCTACATTTCAAATGAATGTAAACGCGACACTTCCTTGCTAGCAAATAGCGTTTGTAGATGTCTACGTATCGTAGCAATAGAGTTCTTATGATTCTTAAAACGCGATATCGTATCTCATTTCTATGTTTCATGGTAAGGTATAACATGATTTGCGAAGTGTTATGTATTCCTCGTCTACACATCAAATGAATGTAAATGCGACACTTCCTTGCAAGGAAATAGCGTTTGCAGATGTCTACGTATCGTAGCAATAGAGTTCTAATGCTTCTTAAAACGCGATATCGCATCTCATTTCTATGTTTCATGGTATGATATAATATGATTTGCGAAGTGTTATGTATTCCTCGTCTACACATCAAATGAATGTAAATGCGACACTTCCTTGCAAGGATATAGCATTTGCAGATGTCTACGTATCGTAGCAATAGAGTTCTTATGATTCTTAAAACGCGATATCGCATCTCATTTCTATGTTTCATGGTAAGATATAATATGATTTGCGAGGTGTTACGTATTCCTCGTCTACACTTCAAATGGATGTAAATGCGACACTTCTTAGCAAGGAAATAGCGTTTGCAGATGTCTACGTATCGTAGCAATAGAGTTCAAATGCTTCTTAAAACGAGATATTGCATCTCATATTTATGTTTCATGATAAGATATAATATTCATTTCGAAGTGTTATGCATTCCTCGTTTACGATTCAAATGAATGTAAATGCGACACTTCCTTGCAAGGAAATAGCGTTTGCAGATGTCTACGTATCGTAGCAATAGAGTTCTAATGCTTCCTAAAACGCGATATCGCATCTCATTTCTATGTTTCATGGTAAGATATAATATGGTTTGCGAAGTGTTATGTATTCCTCGTCTACACTTCAAATGAATGTAAATGCGACACTTCCTCGCTAGGAAATAGCGTTTGCAGATGTCTACGTATCGTAGCAGTAGAGTTCTTATGATTCTTAAAACGCTATATCGCATCACATTTCTATGTTTCATGGTAAGATATAATATGATTTGCGGAGTGTTATGTATTCCTCGTCTACACTTCAAATGAATGAAAATGCGACACTGCCTTGAAAGGAAATAGCGTTTGCAGATGTCCACGTATCGTAGCAATAGAGTTCTTATGATTCTTAAAAGGCTATATCGCATCACATTTCTATGTTTCATGGTAAGATATAATATGATTTGCGGAGTGTTATGTATTCCTCGTCTACACTTCAAATGAATGTAAATGCGACACTGCCTTGAAAGGAAATAGCGTTTGCAGATGTCCACGTATCGTAGCAATAGAGTTCTTATGATTCTTAAAGCGCGATATCGCATCTCATTTCTATGTTTCATGGTAAGATATAATATGATTTGCGAAATGTTATGTATTCCTCGTCTACACTTCAAATGAATGTAAATGCGACACTGCCTTGAAAGGAAATAGCGTTTGCAGATGTCCACGTATCGTAGCAATAGAGTTCTTATGATTCTTAAAAAGCGATATCGCATCTCATTTCTATGTTTCATGGTAAGATATAATATGATTTGCGAAATGTTATGTATTCCTCGTCTACACTTCAAATGAATGTAAATGCGACACTTCCTTGCAAGCAAATAGCGTTTGCAGATGTCTACGTATCGTAGCAATAGAGTTCTATTGCTTCTTAAAACGCGATATCGCATCTCATTTCTATGTTTCATGGTAAGATATAATATGAAATGCGAAGTGTTATGTATTCCTCGTCTACACTTCAAATGAATGTAAATGCGACACTTCCTTGCAAGGAAATAGCGTTTGCAGATGTCTATGTATCGTAGCAATAGAGTTCTTATGATTCTTAAAACGCGATATCGCATCTCATTTCTATGTTTCATGGTAAGGTATAATATGATTTGCGAAGTGTTATGTATTCCTCGTCTACACTTCAAATGAATGTGAATGCGATACTTCCTCGCTAGGAAATAGCGTTTTCAAGTGTCTACCTATCGTAGCAGTAGTGTTCTAATGCTTCTTAGAACGCGATGTCGCATCTCATTTCTATGTTTCATGGTAAGATATAATATGGTTTGCGAAGTGTTATGTATTCCTCGTCTACACTTCAAATGAATGTAAATGCGACACTTCCTTGCAAGGAAATAGCGTTTGCAAATGTCTACCTATCGTAGCAGTAGTGTTCTAATGCTTCTTAGAACGCGATGTCGCATCTCATTTCTATGTTTCATGGTAAGATACAATATGGTTTGCGAAGTGTTATGTATTCCTCGTCTACACTTCAAATGAATGTAAATGCGACACTTCTTTGCAAGGAAATAGCGTTTGCAGATGTCTACGTATCGTAGCAATATAGTTCTTATGATTCTTAAAAAGCGATATCGCATCACATTTCTATGTTTCATGGTAAGATATAATATGATTTGCGGAGTGTTATGTATTCCTCGTCTACACTTCAAATGAATGTGAATGCGATACTTCCTCGCTAGGAAATAGCGTTTGCAAGTGTCTACCTATCGTAGCAGTAGTGTTCTAATGCTTCTTAGAACGCGATGTCGCATCTCATTTCTATGTTTCATGGTAAGATATAATATGGTTTGCGATGTGTTATGTATTCCTCGTCTACACTTCAAATGAATGTAAATGCGACACTTCCTCGCTAGGAAATAGCGTTTGCAGATGTCTACGTATCGTAGCAGTAGAGTTCTAATGCTTCTTAAAACGCGATATCGCAACTCATTTCTATGTATCATGATAAGATATAATACGATTTGCGAAGTGTTATGTATTCCTTGTCTACACATCAAATGAATGTAAATGCGACACTTCCTTGCAAGGAAATAGCGTTTGCAGATGTCTACGTATCGTAGCAATAGAGTTCTAATGCTTCTTAAAACGCGATATCGCATCTCATTTCTATGTTTCATGGTATGATATAATATGATTTGCGAAGTGTTATGTATTCCTCGTCTACACATCAAATGAATGTAAATGCGACACTTCCTTGCAAGGATATAGCGTTTGCAGATGTCTACGTATCGTAGCAATAGAGTTCAAATGCTTCTTAAAACGAGATATTGCATCTCATATTTATGTTTCATGATAAGATATAATATTCATTGCGAAGTGTTATGCATTCCTCGTTTACGATTCAAATGAATGTAAATGCGACACTTCCTTGCAAGGAAATAGCGTTTGCAGATGTCTACGTATCGTAGCAATAGAGTTCTAATGCTTCCTAAAACGCGCTATCGCATCTCATTTCTATGTTTCATGGTAAGATATAATATGATTTGCGAGGTGTTATGTAGTCCTCGTCTACATTTCAAATGAATGTAAACGCGACACTTCCTTGCTAGGAAATAGCGTTTGTAGATGTCTACGTATCGTAGCAATAGAGTTCTTATGATTCTTAAAACGCGATATCGTATCTCATTTCTATGTTTCATGGTAAGGTATAACATGATTTGCGAAGTGTTATGTATTCCTCGTCTACACTTCAAATGAATGTGAATGTGATACTTCCTCGCTAGGAAATAGCGTTTGTAGATGTCTACGTATCGAAGCCATAGTGTTCAAATGCTTCTTAAAACGAGATATCGCATCTCATATTTATGTTTCATGATAAGATATAATATTCATTGCGAAGTGTTATGCATTCCTCGTTTACGATTCAAATGAATGTAAATGCGACACTTCCTTGCAAGGAAATAGCGTTTGCAGATGTCTACGTATCGTAGCAATAGAGTTCTAATGCTTCCTAAAACGCGCTATCGCATCTCATTTCTATGTTTCATGGTAAGATATAATATGATTTGCGAGGTGTTATGTAGTCCTCGTCTACATTTCAAATGAATGTAAACGCGACACTTCCTTGCTAGGAAATAGCGTTTGTAGATGTCTACGTATCGTAGCAATAGAGTTCTTATGATTCTTAAAACGCGATATCGTATCTCATTTCTATGTTTCATGGTAAGGTATAACATGATTTGCGAAGTGTTATGTATTCCTCGTCTACACTTCAAATGAATGTGAATGTGATACTTCCTCGCTAGGAAATAGCGTTTGTAGATGTCTACGTATCGAAGCCATAGAGTTCAAATGCTTCTTAAAACGAGATATCGCATCACATTTCTATGTTTCATGATAAGATGTAACATTCATTGCGAAATGTTATATATTCCTCGTCTACACTTCAAATGAATGTAAATGCGACACTTGCTTGCAAGGAAATAGCGTTTGTAGATGTCTACGTATCGAAGCGATAGAGTTCAAATGCTTCTTAAAACGAGATATTGCATCTCATATCTATGTTTCATGGTAAGATATAATATTCAATGCGAAGTGTTATGTAGTCCTCGTTTACACTTCAAATGAATGTAAATGCGACACTTCCTTGCTAGGAAATGGCGTTTGTAGATGTCTACGTATCGAAGCCATAGAGTTCAAATGCTTCTTAAAACGAGATATCGCATCACATTTCTATGTTTCATGATAAGATGTAACATTCATTGCGAAATGTTATATATTCCTCGTCTACACTTCAAATGAATGTAAATGCGACACTTGCTTGCAAGGAAATAGCGTTTGTAGATGTCTACGTATCGTAGCAATAGTGTTCTAATGCTTCTTAAACCGCGATATCGCATCTCATTTCTGTGTTCAATGGTAAAATATAATATGACTGGCGAAGTGTTATGTATTCCTTGTCTACACTTCAAATGAATATAAATGCGACACTTCCATTAAAGGAAATAGCGTTTGCAGATATCTAGGTATCGAAGCGATAAAGTTCAAATGCTTCTTAAAACGAGATATCGCATCTCATTTCTATGTTTCATGATAAGATGTAATATTCATTGCAAAATGTTATGTATTCCACGTCTACACTTCAAATGAAAGTAAATGCGACATTTCCTTGCTAGGAAATAGCGTTTGCAGATGTCTACGTATCGTAGCAATAGAGTTCTAATGCTTCTTAAAACGCGATATCGCATCTCATTTCTACGTATCATGACAAGGTATAGTATTCATTGCGAGGTGTTGTGTATACCTATTATTCACTTCAAAAGAATGTTAATGCGACACTTCCTTGCAAGGAAATGGCGTTTGCAGATGTCTACGTATCGAAGCAATAGAGTTCAAATGCTTCTTAAAACGAGATATCGCACCTCATATCTATGTTTCATGATAAGATATAATATTCATTGCGAAGTGTTATGCATTCCTCGTCTACGATTCAAATGAATGTAAATGCGACACTTCCTTGCTAGGAAATAGCGTTTGTAGATGTCTACGTATCGAAGCCATAGAGTTCAAATGCTTCTTAAAACGAGATATCGCATCACATTTCTATGTTTCATGATAAGATGTAACATTCATTGCGAAATGTTATATATTCCTCGTCTACACTTCAAATGAATGTAAATGCGACATTTCCTCGCTAGGAAATAGCGTTTGCACATGTCTACGTATCGTAGCAATAGAGTCCTAATGCTTCTTAAAACGCGATATCGCATCTCATTTCTATGATTCATGGTAAGATATAATATGATTTGCGAAGTGTTATGTAGTCCTCGTCTACATTTCAAATGAATGTAAACGCGACACTTCCTTGCTAGGAAATAGCGTTTGTAGATGTCTACGTATCGTAGCAATAGAGTTCTAATGCTTCTTAAAACGCGATATCGCATCTCATTTCTACGGTTCATGACATGGTATAGTATTCATTGCGAAGTGTTATGTATACCTATTATTCACTTCAAAAGAATGTAAATGCGACACTTCCTTGCAAGGATATAGCGTTTGCAGATGTCTACGTATCGAAGCGATAGATTTCAAATGCTTCTGAAAACGAGATATCGCACCTCATATCCATGTTTCATGATAAGATATAATATTCATTGCGAAGTGTTATGCATTCCTCGTCTACGATTCAAATGAATGTAAATGCGACACTTCCTTGCTAGGAAATAGCGTTTCCAGAGGTCTACGTATCGAAGCAATAGAGTTCAGAAGCTTCTTAAAACGAGATATCGCTTCTCATTTCTATATTTCATGATAAGATGTAATATTCATTGCGAAGTTTATGTATTCCTCGTCTACACTTCAAATGAATGTAAATGCGACACTTCCTTGCAAGGAAATAGCGTTTGCAGATGTTAACGTATCGTAGTGATAGAGTTCTAATGCTTCTTAAAACGCGATATCGCATCTCATTTCTATGTTTCATGATAAAGTATAATATTAATGGCGAAGTGTTATATAAACCTCGCATTCACTTTAAAAGTATGTAAATGCGACACTTACTTGCTAGGATATAGCGATTGCAGATGTCTACGCATCGGAGCAATTGAGTTCAAATGCATCTTAAAACGAGATAATGCATCCCATTTCTATGTTTCATGATAAGGTATAATATTCATTGCGAAGTGTCATGTAAACCACGAATTCACTTCAAAAGAATGTAAATTCGACACTTCCTTGCTAGGAAATATCGTTTGCAGATGTCTACGTATCGTAGCAATAGAGTTCAAATGCTTCTTGAAACGAGATATCGCATCTCATTTCTATGTTTCATGATAAGATGCAATATTCACTGCGAAGTGTTATGTATTCCTCGTCTACACTTTACATGTATATAAATGCGACACTTCCTTGCTAGGAAATAGCGTTTGCAGATGTCTACGTATCGAAGCAATAGAGTTCAAATGCTTCTTAAAACGAGATATCGCACCTCATTTCTATGTTTCATGATAAGATGTAATATTCATTGCGAAATGTTATGTATTCCACGTCTACACTTCAAATGAATGTAAATGCGACACTTCCTTGCTAGGAAATAGCGTTTGCAGATGTCTACGTATCGTAGCAATAGAGTTCTAATGCTTCTTAAAACGCGATATCGCATCTCATTTCTATGTTTCATGGTAAGATATAATATGATTTGCGAAGTGTTATGTAGTCCTCGTGTACATTTCAAATGAATGTAAACGCGACACTTCCTCGCTAGGAAATAGCGTTTGTAGATGTCTACGTATCGTAGCAATAGAGTTCTAATGCTTCTTAAAACGCGATATCGCATTTCATTTCTACGGTTCATGACATGGTATATTATTCATTGCGAAGTGTTATGTATGCCTATTATTCACTTCTAAAGAATGTAATGCGACACTTCCTTGCTAGGCAATAGCGTTTGCAGATGTCTACGTATCGTAGCAATAGAGTTCTAATGCTTCTTAAAGCGCGATATCGCATCTCATTTCTACGGTTCATGACATGGTATAGTATTCATTGCGAAGTGTTATGTATACCTATTATTCACTTCAAAAGAATGTAAATGCGACACTTCCTTGCTAGGAAATAGCGTTTGAAGATGTCTACGTATCGAAGCGATAGAGTTCAAATTCTTCTTAAAACGAGATATTGCATCTCGTTTCTATGTTTCATGGTAAGATATAATATGATTTGCGAAGTGAAATGTAGTCCTCGTCTACACTTCAAATAAATGTAATTGCGACACATCCTTGCTAGGAAATAGCGTTTGCAGATGTCTACGTATCGAAGCAATAGAGTTCAAATGCTTCTTAAAACGAGATATCGCATCTCATTTCTATGTTTCATGGTAAGATATAATATGATTTGCGAAGTGAAATGTAGTCCTCGTCTACACTTCAAATAAATGTAATTGCGACACATCCTTGCTAGGAAATAGCGTTTGCAGATGTCTACGTATCGTAGGGATGGAGTTCTATTGCTTCTTAAAACGTGATATCGCATCTCATTTCTACGTTTCATGATAAGATGTAATATTCATTGCGAAGTGTTATGTATTCCTCGTCTACACTTCAAATGAATGTAAATGCGACACTGCCATGCAAGGAAATAGCGTTTGCAGATGTCTACGTATCGAAGCGATAGAGTTCAAATGCTTCTTAAAACGAGATATTGCATCTCATATCTATGTTTCATGATAAGATGTAATATTCATTGCGAAATGTTATATATTCCTCGTCTGCACTTCAAATGAATGTAAATGCGACACTTCCTTTCTAGGAAATAGCGTTTGCAGATGTTTACGTGTCGTAGGGATAGAGTTCAAATGCTTCTTAAAACGCGATATCGTATCTCATTTCTATGTTGCATGATAGGATATAATATTCATTGTAAAGTGTTATGTATACCTTGTATTCTCTTCAGAAGAATGTAAATGCGACACTTCCTTTCAAGGAAATAGCGTTTGCAGATGTCTACGTATCGAAGCGATAGAGTTCAAATGCTTCTTAAAACGAGATATTGCATCTCATATCTATGTTTCATGGTAAGATATAATATTCATTGCGAAGTGTTATGTAGTCCTCGTTTACACTTCAAGTGAATGTAAATGCGACACTTCCTTGCTAGGAAATAGCGTTTGTAGATGTCTACGTATCGAAGCCATAGAGTTCAAATGCTTCTTAAAACGAGATATCGCATCACATTTCTATGTTTCATGATAAGATGTAACATTCATTGCGAAATGTTATATATTCCTCGTCTACACTTCAAATGAATGTAAATGCGACACTTGCTTGCAAGGAAATAGCGTTTGTAGATGTCTACGTATCGTAGCAATAGTGTTCTAATGCTTCTTAAACCGCGATATCGCATCTCATTTCTATGTTCAATGGTAAGATATAATATGACTGGCGAAGTGTTATGTATTCCTTGTCTACACTTCAAATGAATATAAATGCGACACTTCCATTAAAGGAAATAGCGTTTGCAGATATCTAGGTATCGAAGCGATAGAGTTCAAATGCTTCTTAAAACGAGATATCGCATCTCATTTCTATGTTTCATGATAAGATGTACTATTCATTGCAAAATGTTATGTATTCCACGTCTACACTTCAAATGAATGTAAATGCGACACTTCCTTGCTAGGAAATAGCGTTTGCAGATGTCTACGTATCGTAGCAATAGAGTTCTAATGCTTCTTAAAACGCGATATCGCATCTCATTTCTATGTTTCATGGTAAGATATAATATGATTTGCGAAGTGTTATGTAGTCCTCGTCTACATTTCAAATGAATGTAAACGCGACACTTCCTTGCTAGGAAATAGCGTTTGTAGATGTCTACGTATCGTAGCAATAGGGTTCTAATGCTTCTTAAAACGCGATATCGCATTTCATTTCTACGGTTCATGACATGGTATAGTATTCATTGCGAAGTGTTATGTATACCTATTATTCACTTCAAAAGAATGTAAATGCGACACTTCCTTGCTAGGCAATAGCGTATGAAGATGTCTACGTATCGAAGCGATAGAGTTCAAATGCTTCTTAAAACGAGATATTGCATCTCATATCTATGTTTCATGGTAAGATATAATATTCATTGCGAAGTGTTATGTATTCCTCGTCAACGACTCAAATGGATGTAAATGCGACACTTCCTTGCTAGGAAATAGCGTTTGCAGATGTCTACGTATCGAAGCAATAGAGTTCAAATGCTTCTTAAAACGAGATATCGCATCTCATTTCTATGTTTCATGATAAGATGTAATATTCATTGCGAAATGTTATGTATTCCACGTCTACACTTCAAATGAATGTAAATGCGACACTTCCTTGCTAGGAAATAGCGTTTGCAGATGTCTACGTATCGTAGCAATAGAGTTCTAATGCTTCTTAAAACGCCATATCGCATCTCATTTCTATGTTTCATGGTAAGATATAATATGATTTGCGAAGTGTTATGTAGTCCTCGTCTACATTTCAAATGAATGTAAACGCGACACTTCCTTGCTAGGAAATAGCGTTTGTAGATGTCTACGTATCGAAGCGATAGAGTTCAAATGCTTCTTAAAACGAGATATTGCATCTCATATCTATGTTTCATGGTAAGATATAATATTCATTGCGAAGTGTTATGTATTCCTCGTCAACGACTCAAATGGATGTAAATGCGACACTTCCTTGCTAGGAAATAGCGTTTGCAGATGTCTACGTATCGAAGCAATAGAGTTCAAATGCTTCTTAAAACGAGATATCGCATCTCATTTCTATGTTTCATGATAAGATGTAATATTCATTGCGAAATGTTATGTATTCCACGTCTACACTTCAAATGAATGTAAATGCGACACTTCCTTGCTAGGAAATAGCGTTTGCAGATGTCTACGTATCGTAGCAATAGAGTTCTAATGCTTCTTAAAACGCCATATCGCATCTCATTTCTATGTTTCATGGTAAGATATAATATGATTTGCGAAGTGTTATGTAGTCCTCGTCTACATTTCAAATGAATGTAAACGCGACACTTCCTTGCTAGGAAATAGCGTTTGTAGATGTCTACGTATCGTAGCAATAGAGTTCTAATGCTTCTTAAAGCGCGATATCGCATCTCATTTCTACGGTTCATGACATGGTATAGTATTCATTGCGAAGTGTTATGAATACCTATTATTCACTTCAAAAGAATGTAAATGCGACACTTCCTTGCTAGGAAATAGCGTTTGAAGATGTCTACGTATCGAAGCGATAGAGTTCAAATGCTTCATAAAACGAGATATTGCATCCCGTTTCTATGTTTCATGGTAAGATATAATATGACTTGAGAATTGTTTTGTAGTCCTCGTCTACACTTCAAGTGAATGTAAATGCGACACTTCCTTGCTAGGTAATAGCGTTTGCAGATGTCTACGTATCGTAGGGATAGAGTTCTATTGCTTCTTAAAACGTGATATCGGATCTCATTTCTACGTTTCATGATAAGATGTAATATTCATTGCGAAGTGTTATGTATTCCTCGTCTACACTTCAAATGAATGTAAATGCGACACTGCCATGCAAGGAAATAGCGTTTGCAGATGTCTACGTATCGAAGCGATAGAGTTCAAATGCTTCTTAAAACGAGATATTGCATCTCATATCTATGTTTCATGATAAGATGTAATATTCATTGCGAAATGTTATATATTCCTCGTCTGCACTTCAAATGAATGTAAATGCGACACTTCCTTTCTAGGAAATAGCGTTTGCAGATGTTTACGTGTCGTAGGGATAGAGTTCAAATGCTTCTTAAAACGCGATATCGTATCTCATTTCTATGTTGCATGATAGGATATAATATTCATTGTAAAGTGTTATGTATACCTTGTATTCTCTTCAGAAGAATGTAAATGCGACACTTCCTTTCAAGGAAATAGCGTTTGCAGATGTCTACGTATCGAAGCGATAGAGTTCAAATGCTTCTTAAAACGAGATATTGCATCTCATATCTATGTTTCATGATAAGATGTAATATTCATTGCGAAATGTTATATATTCCTCGTCTGCACTTCAAATGAATGTAAATGCGACACTTCCTTTCTAGGAAATAGCGTTTGCAGATGTTTACGTGTCGTAGGGATAGAGTTCAAATGCTTCTTAAAACGCGATATCGTATCTCATTTCTATGTTGCATGATAGGATATAATATTCATTGTAAAGTGTTATGTATACCTTGTATTCTCTTCAGAAGAATGTAAATGCGACACTTCCTTTCAAGGAAATAGCGTTTGCAGATGTCTACGTATCGAAGCGATAGAGTTCAAATGCTTCTTAAAACGAGATATTGCATCTCATATCTATGTTTCATGGTAAGATATAATATTCATTGCGAAGTGTTATGTAGTCCTCGTTTACACTTCAAGTGAATGTAAATGCGACACTTCCTTGCTAGGAAATAGCGTTTGTAGATGTCTACGTATCGAAGCCATAGAGTTCAAATGCTTCTTAAAACGAGATATCGCATCACATTTCTATGTTTCATGATAAGATGTAACATTCATTGCGAAATGTTATATATTCCTCGTCTACACTTCAAATGAATGTAAATGCGACACTTGCTTGCAAGGAAATAGCGTCTGTAGATGTCTACGTATCGTAGCAATAGTGTTCTAATGCTTCTTAAACCGCGATATCGCATCTCATTTCTATGTTCAATGGTAAGATATAATATGACTGGCGAAGTGTTATGTATTCCTTGTCTACACTTCAAATGAATATAAATGCGACACTTCCATTAAAGGAAATAGCGTTTGCAGATATCTAGGTATCGAAGCGATAGAGTTCAAATGCTTCTTAAAACGAGATATCGCATCTCATTTCTATGTTTCATGATAAGATGTACTATTCATTGCAAAATGTTATGTATTCCACGTCTACACTTCAAATGAATGTAAATGCGACACTTCCTTGCTAGGAAATAGCGTTTGCAGATGTCTACGTATCGTAGCAATAGAGTTCTAATGCTTCTTAAAACGCGATATCGCATCTCATTTCTATGTTTCATGGTAAGATATAATATGATTTGCGAAGTGTTATGTAGTCCTCGTCTACATTTCAAATGAATGTAAACGCGAAACTTCCTTGCTAGGAAATAGCGTTTGTAGATGTCTACGTATCGTAGCAATAGGGTTCTAATGCTTCTTAAAACGCGATATCGCATTTCATTTCTACGGTTCATGACATGGTATAGTATTCATTGCGAAGTGTTATGTATACCTATTATTCACTTCAAAAGAATGTAAATGCGACACTTCCTTGCTAGGCAATAGCGTTTGAAGATGTCTACGTATCGAAGCGATAGAGTTCAAATGCTTCTTAAAACGAGATATTGCATCTCATATCTATGTTTCATGGTAAGATATAATATTCATTGCGAAGTGTTATGTATTCCTCGTCAACGACTCAAATGGATGTAAATGCGACACTTCCTTGCTAGGAAATAGCGTTTGCAGATGTCTACGTATCGAAGCAATAGAGTTCAAATGCTTCTTAAAACGAGATATCGCATCTCATTTCTATGTTTCATGATAAGATGTAATATTCATTGCGAAATGTTATGTATTCCACGTCTACACTTCAAATGAATGTAAATGCGACACTTCCTTGCTAGGAAATAGCGTTTGCAGATGTCTACGTATCGTAGCAATAGAGTTCTAATGCTTCTTAAAACGCCATATCGCATCTCATTTCTATGTTTCATGGTAAGATATAATATGATTTGCGAAGTGTTATGTAGTCCTCGTCTACATTTCAAATGAATGTAAACGCGACACTTCCTTGCTAGGAAATAGCGTTTGTAGATGTCTACGTATCGAAGCGATAGAGTTCAAATGCTTCTTAAAACGAGATATTGCATCTCATATCTATGTTTCATGGTAAGATATAATATTCATTGCGAAGTGTTATGTATTCCTCGTCAACGACTCAAATGGATGTAAATGCGACACTTCCTTGCTAGGAAATAGCGTTTGCAGATGTCTACGTATCGAAGCAATAGGGTTCAAATGCTTCTTAAAACGAGATATCGCATCTCATTTCTATGTTTCATGATAAGATGTAATATTCATTGCGAAATGTTATGTATTCCACGTCTACACTTCAAATGAATGTAAATGCGACACTTCCTTGCTAGGAAATAGCGTTTGCAGATGTCTACGTATCGTAGCAATAGAGTTCTAATGCTTCTTAAAACGCCATATCGCATCTCATTTCTATGTTTCATGGTAAGATATAATATGATTTGCGAAGTGAAATGTAGTCCTCGTCTACACTTCAAATAAATGTAATTGCGACACATCCTTGCTAGGAAATAGCGTTTGCAGATGTCTACGTATCGTAGGGATGGAGTTCTATTGCTTCTTAAAACGAGATATCGCATCTCATATCTATGTTTCATGATAAGACATAGTATTCATTGCGAAGTGTTATGTAGTCCTCGTCTACACTTCAAATGAATGTAAATGCGACACATCCTTGCAAGGAAATAGCGATTGCAGATGTATACGTATCGTAGGGAGAGTGTTCTAGTGCTCCTTAAAACGTGATATCGCAAATGACTCCTATGTTCCATGATAAGATATGTTATTCATTGCGAAGTGTCATGTATTCCTCGTCTATGCTTCAAATGAATGTAAATGCGACACATCCTTGATAGGAAATATCGTTTGCAGATGTCTACGTATCGTAGCAATAGGGTTCTAATGCTTCTTAAATCGCGATATCGTATCTCGTTTCTATGTTTCATGATAAGATATAATATTCATTGCGAAGTGTTATGTATTCCTCGTTTACACTTCAAATGAATGTAAATGCGACACTTTCTTGCTAGGAAATAGCGGTTGCAGATGTCTACGTATCGTAGGGATGGAGTCCTAATGCTTCTTAAGACTTGATATCGCATCTCATTTCTATGTTCCATGATAAGGTATAATATTCATTGCGAAGTGTCATGTAAACCTCGCATTCACTTCAAAAGAATGTAAATGCGACACTTCCTTGCAAGGAAATAGCGTTTGCAGATGTCTACGTATCGTAGCAATAGAGTTCTTATGATTCTTAAAACGCGATATCGCATCTCATTTCTATGTTTCATGGTAAGATATTATATGATTTGCGAAGAGTCATGTATTCCACGTCTATACTTCAAATGAATGTAAATGCCACACTTCCTTGCTAGGAAATAGCGTCTGCAGATGTCTAGGTATCGTAGCAATAGAGTTCTAATGCTTCTTAAAACGCGATATCGCATCTCATTTCTATGTTTCATGGTAAGATATAATATGATTTGCGAAGTGTTATGTATTCCTCGTCTACACTTCAAATGAATGTGAATGCGACACTTCCTCGCTAGGAAATAGCGTTTCCAGATGTCTACGTATCGTAGCAGTGGAGTTCTAATGCTTCTTAAAACGCGATATCGCAACTCATTTCTATGTTTCATGATAAGATATAATATGATTTGCGAAGTGTTATGTATTCCTCGTCTACACATCAAATGAATGTAAATGCGACACTTCCTTGCAAGGAAATAGCGTTTGCAGGTGTCTACGTATCGTAGCAATGGAGTTC
Source organism: Xylocopa sonorina (assembly GCF_050948175.1). Taxonomy (NCBI): domain Eukaryota; kingdom Metazoa; phylum Arthropoda; class Insecta; order Hymenoptera; family Apidae; genus Xylocopa; species Xylocopa sonorina. The sequence continues at coordinate 549,425 of NW_027490172.1, forward strand.
TTATGATTCTTAAAACGCGATATCGCATCTCATTTCTATGTTTCATGGTAAGGTATAATATGATTTGCGAAGTGTTATGTATCCGTCGTCTACACTTCAAATGGATGTAAATGCGACACTTTCTTGCAAGGAAATAGCGTTTGCAGATGTCTACGCACCGTAGCAATGGATTTTTGATGCTTCTTAAAACGCGATATCGCACCTCATTTCTATGTTTCATGGTAAGATATAATATGATTTGCGAAGTGTTATGTATTCCTCGCCTACACTTCAAATGAATGTAAATGCGACACTTCCTTGCAAGGAAATAGCGTTTGCAGATGTCTACGTATCGTAGCAATGGATTTCTGATGCTTCTTAAAACGCGATATCGCATCTCATTTCTATGTTTCATGGTAAGATGTAATATGATTTGCGAAGTTTTATGTATTCCTCGTCTACACTTCAAATGAATGTAAATGCGACACTTCCTTGCAAGGAAATAGCGTTTGCAAATGTCTACCTATCGTAGCAGTAGTGTTCTAATCCTTCTTAGAACGCGATGTCGCATCTCATTTCTATGTTTCATGGTAAGATACAATATGATTTGCGAAGTGTTATGTATTCCTCGTCTACACTTCAAATGAATGTAAATGCGACACTTCCTTGCTAGGAAATAGCGTCTGCAGATGTCTAGGTATCGTAGCAATAGAGTTCTAATGCTTCTTAAAACGCGATATCGCATCTCATTTCTATGTTTCATGGTAAGATATAATATGATTTGCGAAGTGTTATGTATTCCTCATCTACACTTCAAATGAATGTGAATGCGACACTTCCTCGCTAGGAAATAGCGTTTCCAGATGTCTACGTATCGTAGCAGTGGAGTTCTAATGCTTCTTAAAACGCGATATCGCAACTCATTTCTATGTTTCATGATAAGATATAATATGATTTGCGAAGTGTTATGTATTCCTCGTCTACACTTCAAATGAATGTAAATGCGACACTTCCTTGCAAGGAAATAGCGTTTGCAGATGTCTACGTATCGTAGCAATAGAGTTCTTATGATTCTTAAAACGCGATATCGAATCTCATTTCTATGTTTCATGGTAAGATATAATATGATTTGCGAAGTGTTATGTACTCCTCGTCTACACTTCAAATGAATGTAAATGCGACACTTCTTTGCAAGGAAATAGCGTTTGCAGATATCTACGTATCGTAGCAATAGTGTTCTTATGATTCTTAAAACGCGATATCGCATCTCATTTCTATGTTTCATGGTAAGATATAATATGATTTGCGGAGTGTTATGTATTCCTCGTCTACACTTCAAATGAATGTAAATGCGACACTTCCTTGCAAGGAAATAGCGTTTGCAAATGTCTACCTATCGTAGCAGTAGTGTTCTAATCCTTCTTAGAACGCGATGTCGCATCTCATTTCTATGTTTCATGGTAAGATATAATATGATTTGCGAAGTGTTATGTATTCCTCGTCTACACTTCAAATGAATGTAAATGCGACACTTCCTTGCTAGGAAATAGCGTCTGCAGATGTCTAGGTATCGTAGCAATAGAGTTCTAATGCTTCTTAAAACGCGATATCGCATCTCATTTCTATGTTTCATGGTAAGATATAATATGATTTGCGAAGTGTTATGTATTCCTCATCTACACTTCAAATGAATGTGAATGCGACACTTCCTCGCTAGGAAATAGCGTTTCCAGATGTCTACGTATCGTAGCAGTGGAGTTCTAATGCTTCTTAAAACGCGATATCGCAACTCATTTCTATGTTTCATGATAAGATATAATATGATTTGCGAAGTGTTATGTATTCCTCGTCTACACATCAAATGAATGTAAATGCGACACTTCCTTGCAAGGAAATAGCGTTTGCAGATGTCTACGTATCGTAGCAATAGAGTTCTTATGATTCTTAAAACGCGATATCGCATCTCATTTCTATGTTTCATGGTAAGATATTATATGATTTGCGAAGTGTCATGTATTCCTCGTCTACACTTCAAATGAATGTAAATGCCACACTTCCTTGCTAGGAAATAGCGTCTGCAGATGTCTACGTATCGTAGCAATGGAGTTCTTATGATTCTTAAAACGCGATATCGCATCTCATTTCTATGTTTCATGGTAAGGTATAATATGATTTGCGAAGTGTTATGTATCCGTCGTCTACACTTCAAATGAATGTAAATGCGACACTTTCTTGCAAGGAAATAGCGTTTGCAGATGTCTACGCACCGTAGCAATGGATTTTTGATGCTTCTTAAAACGCGATATCGCATCTCATTTCTATGTTTCATGGTAAGATATAATATGATTTGCGAAGTGTTATGTATTCCTCGTCTACACTTCAAATGAATGTAAATGCGACACTTCCTTGCAAGGAAATAGCGTTTGCAGATGTCTACGTATCGTAGCAATGGAGTTCTTATGATTCTTAAAACGCGATATCGCATCTCACTTCTATGTTTCATGGTAAGGTATAATATAATATGATTTGCGAAGTGTTATGTATCCGTCGTCTACACTTCAAATGAATGTAAATGCGACACTTTCTTGCAAGGAAATAGCGTTTGCAGATGTCTACGTACCGTAGCAATGGATTTCTGATGCTTCTCAAAACGCGATATCGCATCTCATTTCTATGTTTCATGGTAAGATATAATATGATTTGCGAAGTGTTATGTATTCCTCATCTACACTTCAAATGAATGTAAATGCGACACTTCCTTGCAAGGAAATAGCGTTTGCAGATGTCTACGTATCGTAGCAATAGAGTTCTTATGATTCTTAAAACGCGATATCGAATCTCATTTCTATGTTTCATGGTAAGATATAATATGATTTGCGAAGTGTTATGTACTCCTCGTCTACACTTCAAATGAATGTAAATGCGACACTTCTTTGCAAGGAAATAGCGTTTGCAGATATCTACGTATCGTAGCAATAGTGTTCTTATGATTCTTAAAACGCGATATCGCATCTCATTTCTATGTTTCATGGTAAGATATAATATGATTTGCGGAGTGTTATGTATTCCTCGTCTACACTTCAAATGAATGTGAATGCGACACTTCCTTGCAAGGAAATAGCGTTTGCAAATGTCTACCTATCGTAGCAGTAGTGTTCTAATCCTTCTTAGAACGCGATGTCGCATCTCATTTCTATGTTTCATGGTAAGATACAATATGATTTGCGAAGTGTTATGTATTCCTCGTCTACACTTCAAATGAATGTAAATGCGACACTTCCTTGCTAGGAAATAGCGTCTGCAGATGTCTAGGTATCGTAGCAATAGAGTTCTAATGCTTCTTAAAACGCGATATCGCATCTCATTTCTATGTTTCATGGTAAGATATAATATGATTTGCGAAGTGTTATGTATTCCTCATCTACACTTCAAATGAATGTGAATGCGACACTTCCTCGCTAGGAAATAGCGTTTCCAGATGTCTACGTATCGTAGCAGTGGAGTTCTAATGCTTCTTAAAACGCGATATCGCAACTCATTTCTATGTTTCATGATAAGATATAATATGATTTGCGAAGTGTTATGTATTCCTCGTCTACACTTCAAATGAATGTAAATGCGACACTTCCTTGCAAGGAAATAGCGTTTGCAGATGTCTACGTATCGTAGCAATAGAGTTCTTATGATTCTTAAAACGCGATATCGAATCTCATTTCTATGTTTCATGGTAAGATATAATATGATTTGCGAAGTGTTATGTACTCCTCGTCTACACTTCAAATGAATGTAAATGCGACACTTCTTTGCAAGGAAATAGCGTTTGCAGATATCTACGTATCGTAGCAATAGTGTTCTTATGATTCTTAAAACGCGATATCGCATCTCATTTCTATGTTTCATGGTAAGATATAATATGATTTGCGGAGTGTTATGTATTCCTCGTCTACACTTCAAATGAATGTAAATGCGACACTTCCTTGCAAGGAAATAGCGTTTGCAAATGTCTACCTATCGTAGCAGTAGTGTTCTAATCCTTCTTAGAACGCGATGTCGCATCTCATTTCTATGTTTCATGGTAAGATATAATATGATTTGCGAAGTGTTATGTATTCCTCGTCTACACTTCAAATGAATGTAAATGCGACACTTCCTTGCTAGGAAATAGCGTCTGCAGATGTCTAGGTATCGTAGCAATAGAGTTCTAATGCTTCTTAAAACGCGATATCGCATCTCATTTCTATGTTTCATGGTAAGATATAATATGATTTGCGAAGTGTTATGTATTCCTCATCTACACTTCAAATGAATGTGAATGCGACACTTCCTCGCTAGGAAATAGCGTTTCCAGATGTCTACGTATCGTAGCAGTGGAGTTCTAATGCTTCTTAAAACGCGATATCGCAACTCATTTCTATGTTTCATGATAAGATATAATATGATTTGCGAAGTGTTATGTATTCCTCGTCTACACATCAAATGAATGTAAATGCGACACTTCCTTGCAAGGAAATAGCGTTTGCAGATGTCTACGTATCGTAGCAATAGAGTTCTTATGATTCTTAAAACGCGATATCGCATCTCATTTCTATGTTTCATGGTAAGATATTATATGATTTGCGAAGTGTCATGTATTCCTCGTCTACACTTCAAATGAATGTAAATGCCACACTTCCTTGCTAGGAAATAGCGTCTGCAGATGTCTACGTATCGTAGCAAAGGAGTTCTTATGATTCTTAAAACGCGATATCGCATCTCATTTCTATGTTTCATGGTAAGGTATAATATGATTTGCGAAGTGTTATGTATCCGTCGTCTACACTTCAAATGAATGTAAATGCGACACTTTCTTGCAAGGAAATAGCGTTTGCAGATGTCTACGCACCGTAGCAATGGATTTTTGATGCTTCTTAAAACGCGATATCGCATCTCATTTCTATGTTTCATGGTAAGATATAATATGATTTGCGAAGTGTTATGTATTCCTCGTCTACACTTCAAATGAATGTAAATGCGACACTTCCTTGCAAGGAAATAGCGTTTGCAGATGTCTACGTATCGTAGCAATGGAGTTCTTATGATTCTTAAAACGCGATATCGCATCTCATTTCTATGTTTCATGGTAAGGTATAATATAATATGATTTGCGAAGTGTTATGTATCCGTCGTCTACACTTCAAATGAATGTAAATGCGACACTTTCTTGCAAGGAAATAGCGTTTGCAGATGTCTACGTACCGTAGCAATGGATTTCTGATGCTTCTCAAAACGCGATATCGCATCTCATTTCTATGTTTCATGGTAAGATATAATATGATTTGCGAAGTGTTATGTATTCCTCATCTACACTTCAAATGAATGTAAATGCGACACTTCCTTGCAAGGAAATAGCGTTTGCAGATGTCTACGTATCGTAGCAATAGAGTTCTTATGATTCTTAAAACGCGATATCGAATCTCATTTCTATGTTTCATGGTAAGATATAATATGATTTGCGAAGTGTTATGTACTCCTCGTCTACACTTCAAATGAATGTAAATGCGACACTTCTTTGCAAGGAAATAGCGTTTGCAGATATCTACGTATCGTAGCAATAGTGTTCTTATGATTCTTAAAACGCGATATCGCATCTCATTTCTATGTTTCATGGTAAGATATAATATGATTTGCGGAGTGTTATGTATTCCTCGTCTACACTTCAAATGAATGTGAATGCGACACTTCCTTGCAAGGAAATAGCGTTTGCAAATGTCTACCTATCGTAGCAGTAGTGTTCTAATCCTTCTTAGAACGCGATGTCGCATCTCATTTCTATGTTTCATGGTAAGATATAATATGATTTGCGAAGTGTTATGTATTCCTCGTCTACACTTCAAATGAATGTAAATGCGACACTTCCTTGCTAGGAAATAGCGTCTGCAGATGTCTAGGTATCGTAGCAATAGAGTTCTAATGCTTCTTAAAACGCGATATCGCATCTCATTTCTATGTTTCATGGTAAGATATAATATGATTTGCGAAGTGTTATGTATTCCTCATCTACACTTCAAATGAATGTGAATGCGACACTTCCTCGCTAGGAAATAGCGTTTCCAGATGTCTACGTATCGTAGCAGTGGAGTTCTAATGCTTCTTAAAACGCGATATCGCAACTCATTTCTATGTTTCATGATAAGATATAATATGATTTGCGAAGTGTTATGTATTCCTCGTCTACACATCAAATGAATGTAAATGCGACACTTCCTTGCAAGGAAATAGCGTTTGCAGATGTCTACGTATCGTAGCAATGGAGTTCTTATGATTCTTAAAACGCGATATCGCATCTCATTTCTATGTTTCATGGTAAGGTATAATATGATTTGCGAAGTGTTATGTATCCGTCGTCTACACTTCAAATGAATGTAAATGCGACACTTTCTTGCAAGGAAATAGCGTTTGCAGATGTCTACGCACCGTAGCAATGGATTTTTGATGCTTCTTAAAACGCGATATCGCATCTCATTTCTATGTTTCATGGTAAGATATAATATGATTTGCGAAGTGTTATGTATTCCTCGTCTACACTTCAAATGAATGTAAATGCGACACTTCCTTGCAAGGAAATAGCGTTTGCAGATGTCTACGTATCGTAGCAATGGAGTTCTTATGATTCTTAAAACGCGATATCGCATCTCATTTCTATGTTTCATGGTAAGGTATAATATAATATGATTTGCGAAGTGTTATGTATCCGTCGTCTACACTTCAAATGAATGTAAATGCGACACTTTCTTGCAAGGAAATAGCGTTTGCAGATGTCTACGTACCGTAGCAATGGATTTCTGATGCTTCTCAAAACGCGATATCGCATCTCATTTCTATGTTTCATGGTAAGATATAATATGATTTGCGAAGTGTTATGTATTCCTCATCTACACTTCAAATGAATGTAATTGCGACACTTCCTTGCAAGGAAATAGCGTTTGCAGATGTCTACGTATCGTAGCAATAGAGTTCTTATGATTCTTAAAACGCGATATCGAATCTCATTTCTATGTTTCATGGTAAGATATAATATGATTTGCGAAGTGTTATGTACTCCTCGTCTACACTTCAAATGAATGTAAATGCGACACTTCTTTGCAAGGAAATAGCGTTTGCAGATATCTACGTATCGTAGCAATAGTGTTCTTATGATTCTTAAAACGCGATATCGCATCTCATTTCTATGTTTCATGGTAAGATATAATATGATTTGCGGAGTGTTATGTATTCCTCGTCTACACTTCAAATGAATGTAAATGCGGCACTTCCTTGCAAGGAAATAGCGTTTGCAAATGTCTACCTATCGTAGCAGTAGTGTTCTAATGCTTCTTAGAACGCGATGTCGCACCTCATTTCTATGTTTCATGGTAAGATATAATATGATTTGCGAAGTGTTATGTATTCCTCGTCTACACTTCAAATGAATGTAAATGCGACACTTCCTTGCAAGGAAATAGCGTTTGCAGATGTCTACGTATCGTAGCAATAGAGTTCTTATGATTCTTAAAACGCGATATCGAATCTCATTTCTATGTTTCATGGTAAGATATAATATGATTTGCGAAGTGTTATGTACTCCTCGTCTACACTTCAAATGAATGTAAATGCGACACTTCTTTGCAAGGAAATAGCGTTTGCAGATATCTACGTATCGTAGCAATAGTGTTCTTATGATTCTTAAAACGCGATATCGCATCTCATTTCTATGTTTCATGGTAAGATATAATATGATTTGCGGAGTGTTATGTATTCCTCGTCTACACTTCAAATGAATGTGAATGCGACACTTCCTTGCAAGGAAATAGCGTTTGCAAATGTCTACGTATCGTAGCAATAGAGTTCTTATGATTCTTAAAACGCGATATCGCATCTCATTTCTATGTTTCATGGTAAGATATTATATGATTTGCGAAGTGTCATGTATTCCTCGTCTACACTTCAAATGAATGTAAATGCCACACTTCCTTGCTAGGAAATAGCGTCTGCAGATGTCTAGGCATCGTAGCAATAGAGTTCTAATGCTTCTTAAAACGCGATATCGCATCTCATTTCTATGTTTCATGGTAAGATATAATATGATTTGCGAAGTGTTATGTATTCCTCGTCTACACTTCAAATGAATGTGAATGCCACACTTCCTCGCTAGGAAATAGCGTTTCCAGATGTCTACGTATCGTAGCAGTGGAGTTCTAATGCTTCTTAAAACGCGATATCGCAACTCATTTCTATGTTTCATGATAAGATATAATATGATTTGCGAAGTGTTATGTATTCCTCGTCTACACATCAAATGAATGTAAATGCGACACTTCCTTGCAAGGAAATAGCGTTTGCAGATGTCTACGTATCGTAGCAATGGAGTTCTTATGATTCTTAAAACGCGATATCGCATCTCATTTCTATGTTTCATGGTAAGGTATAATATGATTTGCGAAGTGTTATGTATCCGTCGTCTACACTTCAAATGAATGTAAATGCGACACTTTCTTGCAAGGAAATAGCGTTTGCAGATGTCTACGCACCGTAGCAATGGATTTTTGATGCTTCTTAAAACGCGATATCGCATCTCATTTCTATGTTTCATGGTAAGATATAATATGATTTGCGAAGTGTTATGTATTCCTCGTCTACACTTCAAATGAATGTAAATGCGACACTTCCTTGCAAGGAAATAGCGTTTGCAGATGTCTACGTATCGTAGCAATGGAGTTCTTATGATTCTTAAAACGCGATATCGCATCTCATTTCTATGTTTCATGGTAAGGTATAATATAATATGATTTGCGAAGTGTTATGTATCCGTCGTCTACACTTCAAATGAATGTAAATGCGGCACTTTCTTGCAAGGAAATAGCGTTTGCAGATGTCTACGTACCGTAGCAATGGATTTCTGATGCTTCTCAAAACGCGATATCGCATCTCATTTCTATGTTTCATGGTAAGATATAATATGATTTGCGAAGTGTTATGTATTCCTCATCTACACTTCAAATGAATGTAATTGCGACACTTCCTTGCAAGGAAATAGCGTTTGCAGATGTCTACGTATCGTAGCAATAGAGTTCTTATGATTCTTACAACGCGATATCGAATCTCATTTCTATGTTTCATGGTAAGATATAATATGATTTGCGAAGTGTTATGTACTCCTCGTCTACACTTCAAATGAATGTAAATGCGACACTTCTTTGCAAGGAAATAGCGTTTGCAGATATCTACGTATCGTAGCAATAGTGTTCTTATGATTCTTAAAACGCGATATCGCATCTCATTTCTATGTTTCATGGTAAGATATAATATGATTTGCGGAGTGTTATGTATTCCTCGTCTACACTTCAAATGAATGTAAATGCGGCACTTCCATGCAAGGAAATAGCGTTTGCAAATGTCTACCTATCGTAGCAGTAGTGTTCTAATGCTTCTTAGAACGCGATGTCGCACCTCATTTCTATGTTTCATGGTAAGATATAATATGATTTGCGAAGTTTTATGTATTCCTCGTCTACACTTCAAATGAATGTAAATGCGACACTTCCTTGCAAGGAAATAGCGTTTGCAAATGTCTACCTATCGTAGCAGTTGTGTTCTAATGCTTCTTAGAACGCGATGTCGCATCTCATTTCTATGTTTCATGGTAAGATATAATATGATTTGCGAAGTGTTATGTATTCCTCGTCTACACTTCAAATGAATGTAAATGCGACACTTCTTTGCAAGGAAATAGCGTTTGCAGATGTCTACGTATCGTAGCAATAGAGTTCTTATGATTCTTAAAACGCGATATCGCATCACATTTCTATGTTTCATGGTAAGATATAATATGATTTGCGGAGTGTTATGTATTCCTCGTCTACACTTCAAATGAATGTGAGTGCGACACTTCCTCGCTAGGAAATAGCGTTTGCAGATGTCTAGGTATCGTAGCAATAGAGTTCTATGCTTCTTAAAACGCGATATCGCATCTCATTTCTATGTTTCATGGTAAGATATAATATGATTTGCGAAGTGTTATGTATTCCTCGTCTACACTTCAAATGAATGTGAATGCGACACTTCCTCGCTAGGAAATAGCGTTTCCAGATGTCTACGTATCGTAGCAGTGGAGTTCTAATGCTTCTTAAAACGCGATATCGCAAGTCATTTCTATGTTTCATGATAAGATATAATATGATTTGCGAAGTGTTATGTATTCCTCGTCTACACATCAAATGAATGTAAATGCGACACTTCCTTGCAAGGAAATAGCGTTTGCAGATGTCTACGTATCGTAGCAATGGAGTTCTTATGATTCTTAAAACGCGATATCGCATCTCATTTCTATGTTTCATGGTAAGGTATAATATGATTTGCGAAGTGTTATGTATCCGTCGTCTACACTTCAAATGAATGTAAATGCGACACTTTCTTGCAAGGAAATAGCGTTTGCAGATGTCTACGTACCGTAGCAATGGAGTTCTGATGCTTCTTAAAACGCGATATCGCATCTCATTTCTATGTTTCATGGTAAGGTATAATATGATTTGCGAAGTGTTATGTATCCGTCGTCTACACTTCAAATGAATGTAAATGCGACACTTTCTTGCAAGGAAATAGCGTTTGCAGATGTCTACGCACCGTAGCAATGGATTTTTGATGCTTCTTAAAACGCGATATCGCATCTCATTTCTATGTTTCATGGTAAGATATAATATGATTTGCGAAGTGTTATGTATTCCTCGTCTACACTTCAAATGAATGTAAATGCGACACTTCCTTGCAAGGAAATAGCGTTTGCAGATGTCTACGTATCGTAGCAATGGAGTTCTTATGATTCCTAAAACGCGATATCGCATCTCATTTCTATGTTTCATGGTAAGGTATAATATAATATGATTTGCGAAGTGTTATGTATCCGTCGTCTACACTTCAAATGAATGTAAATGCGACACTTTCTTGCAAGGAAATAGCGTTTGCAGATGTCTACGTACCGTAGCAATGGATTTCTGATGCTTCTCAAAACGCGATATCGCATCTCATTTCTATGTTTCATGGTAAGATATAATATGATTTGCGAAGTGTTATGTATTCCTCATCTACACTTCAAATGAATGTAATTGCGACACTTCCTTGCAAGGAAATAGCGTTTGCAGATGTCTACGTATCGTAGCAATAGAGTTCTTATGATTCTTAAAACGCGATATCGAATCTCATTTCTATGTTTCATGGTAAGATATAATATGATTTGCGAAGTGTTATTTACTCCTCGTCTACACTTCAAATGAATGTAAATGCGACACTTCTTTGCAAGGAAATAGCGTTTGCAGATATCTACGTATCGTAGCAATAGTGTTCTTATGATTCTTAAAACGCGATATCGCATCTCATTTCTATGTTTCATGGTAAGATATAATATGATTTGCGGAGTGTTATGTATTCCTCGTCTACACTTCAAATGAATGTAAATGCGGCACTTCCTTGCAAGGAAATAGCGTTTGCAAATGTCTACCTATCGTAGCAGTAGTGTTCTAATGCTTCTTAGAACGCGATGTCGCACCTCATTTCTATGTTTCATGGTAAGATATAATATGATTTGCGAAGTTTTATGTATTCCTCGTCTACACTTCAAATGAATGTAAATGCGACACTTCCTTGCAAGGAAATAGCGTTTGCAAATGTCTACCTATCGTAGCAGTTGTGTTCTAATGCTTCTTAGAACGCGATGTCGCATCTCATTTCTATGTTTCATGGTAAGATATAATATGATTTGCGAAGTGTTATGTATTCCTCGTCTACACTTCAAATGAATGTAAATGCGACACTTCTTTGCAAGGAAATAGCGTTTGCAGATGTCTACGTATCGTAGCAATAGAGTTCTTATGATTCTTAAAACGCGATATCGCATCACATTTCTATGTTTCATGGTAAGATATAATATGATTTGCGGAGTGTTATGTATTCCTCGTCTACACTTCAAATGAATGTGAGTGCGACACTTCCTCGCTAGGAAATAGCGTTTGCAGATGTCTACGTATCGTAGCAATAGAGTTCTTATGATTCTTAAAACGCGATATCGCATCTCATTTCTATGTTTCATGGTAAGGTATAATATGATTTGCGAAGTGTTATGTATCCGTCGTCTACACTTCAAATGAATGTAAATGCGACACTTTCTTGCAAGGAAATAGCGTTTGCAGATGTCTACGTGCCGTAGCAATGGATTTCTGATGCTTCTTAAAACGCGATATCGCATCTCATTTCTATGTTTCATGGTAAGATATTATATGATTTGCGAAGTGTCATGTATTCCTCGTCTACACTTCAAATGAATGTAAATGCCACACTTCCTTGCTAGGAAATAGCGTCTGCAGATGTCTAGGTATCGTAGCAATAGAGTTCTATGCTTCTTAAAACGCGATATCGCATCTCATTTCTATGTTTCATGGTAAGATATAATATGATTTGCGAAGTGTTATGTATTCCTCGTCTACACTTCAAATGAATGTGAATGCGACACTTCCTCGCTAGGAAATAGCGTTTCCAGATGTCTACGTATCGTAGCAGTGGAGTTCTAATGCTTCTTAAAACGCGATATCGCAACTCATTTCTATGTTTCATGATAAGATATAATATGATTTGCGAAGTGTTATGTATTCCTCGTCTACACATCAAATGAATGTAAATGCGACACTTCCTTGCAAGGAAATAGCGTTTGCAGATGTCTACGTATCGTAGCAATGGAGTTCTTATGATTCTTAAAACGCGATATCGCATCTCATTTCTATGTTTCATGGTAAGGTATAATATGATTTGCGAAGTGTTATGTATCCGTCGTCTACACTTCAAATGAATGTAAATGCGACACTTTCTTGCAAGGAAATAGCGTTTGCAGATGTCTACGTACCGTAGCAATGGAGTTCTGATGCTTCTTAAAACGCGATATCGCATCTCATTTCTATGTTTCATGGTAAGATATAATATGATTTGCGAAGTGTTATGTATTCCTCGTCTACACTTCAAATGAATGTAAATGCGACACTTCCTTGTAAGGAAATAGCGTTTGCAGATGTCTACGTATCGTAGCAATGGAGTTCTTATGATTCTTAAAACGCGATATCGCATCTCATTTCTATGCTTCATGGTAAGGTATAATATGATTTGCGAAGTGTTATGTATCCGTCGTCTACACTTCAAATGAATGTAAATGCGACACTTTCTTGCAAGGAAATATCGTTTGCAGATGTCTACGTACCGTAGCAATGGATTTCTGATGCTTCTCAAAACGCGATATCGCATCTCATTTCTATGTTTCATGGTAAGATATTATATGATTTGCGAAGTGTCATGTATTCCTCGTCTACACTTCAAATGAATGTAAATGCGACACTTCCTTGCTAGGAAATAGCGTCTGCAGATGTCTAGATATCGTAGCAATAGAGTTCAAATGCTTCTTAAAACGCGATATCGCATCTCATTTCTATGTTTCATGGTAAGATATAATATGATTTGCGAAGTGTTATGTATTCCTCATCTACACTTCAAATGAATGTAAATGCGACACTTCCTTGCAAGGAAATAGCGTTTGCAGATGTCTACGTATCGTAGCAATAGAGTTCTTATGATTCTTAAAACGCGATATCGCATCTCATTTCTATGTTTCATGGTAAGGTATAATATGATTTGCGAAGTGTTATGTATCCGTCGTCTACACTTCAAATGAATGTAAATGCGACACTTCCTTACAAGGAAATAGCGTTTGCAAATGTCTACCTATCGTAGCAGTAGTGTTCTAATGCTTCTTAGAACGCGATGTCGCATCTCATTTCTATGTTTCATGGTAAGATATAATATGATTTGCGAAGTGTTATGTATTCCTCGTCTACACTTCAAATGAATGTAAATGCGACACTTCTTTGCAAGGAAATAGCGTTTGCAGATGTCTACGTATCGTAGCAATAGAGTTCTTATGAATCTTAAAACGCGATATCGCATCACATTTCTATGTTTCATGGTAAGATATAATATGATTTGCGGAGTGTTATGTATTCCTCGTCTATACTTCAAATGAATGTGAATGCGACACTTCCTCGCTAGGAAATAGCGTTTGCAGATGTCTACGTATCGTAGCAATAGAGTTCTTATGATTCTTAAAACGCGATATAGCATCTCATTTCTATGTTTCATGGTAAGGTATAATATGATTTGCGAAGTGTTATGTATCCGTCGTCTACACTTCAAATGAATGTAAATGCGACACTTTCTTGCAAGGAAATAGCGTTTACAGATGTCTACGTATCGTAGCAATGGATTTCTGATGTTTCTTAAAACGCGATATCGCATCTCATTTCTATGTTTCATGGTAAGATGTAATTTGATTTGCGGTGTGTTATGTATTCCTCGTCTACACTTCAAATGAATGTAAATGCGACACTTCCTTGCAAGGAAATAGCGTTTGCAAATGTCTACCTATCGTAGCAGTAGTGTTCTAAAGCTTCTTAGAACGTGATGTCGCATCTCATTTCTATGTTTCATGGTAAGATATAATATGATTTGCGAAGTGTTATGTATACCTCGTCTACACTTCAAATGAATGTAAATGCGACACTTCCTTGCAAGGAAATAGCGTTTGCAGATGTCTACGTATCGAAGCAATAGAGTTCAAATGCTTCTTAAGACGAGATATTGCATCCCATATCTACGTTTCATGATAAGATATAATATTCATTGCGAAGTGTTATGTATTCCTCGTCTACGATTCAAATGAATGTAAATGCGACACTTTCTTGCAAGGAAATATCGTTTGCAGATGTCTACGTATCGTAGCAATAGAGTTCTTATGATTCTTAAAACGCGATATCGCATCTCACTTCTATGTTTCATGGTAAGATGTTATATGATTTGCGAAGTGTCATGTATTCCTCGTCTACACTTCAAATGAATGTAAATGCGACACTTTCTTGCAAGGAAATATCGTTTGCAGATGTCTACGTACCGTAGCAATGGATTTCTGATGCTTCTCAAAACGCGATATCGCATCTCATTTCTATGTTTCATGGTAAGATATTATATGATTTGCGAAGTGTCATGTATTCCTCGTCTACACTTCAAATGAATGTAAATGCGACACTTCCTTGCTAGGAAATAGCGTCTGCAGATGTCTAGGTATCGTAGCAGTAGTGTTCTAATGCTTCTTAGAACGCGATGTCGCACCTCATTCCTATGTTTCATGGTAAGATATAATATGATTTGCGAAGTTTTATGTATTCCTCGTCTACACTTCAAATGAATGTAAATGCGACATTTCTCTGGAAGGAAATAGCGTTTGCAGATGTCTACGTATCGTAGCAATAGAATTCTTATGATTCTTAAAACGCGCTATCGCATCACATTTCTATGTTTCATGGTAAGATATAATATGATTTGCGAAGTGTTATGTATTCCTCGTCTACACTTCAAATGAATGTGAATGCGACACTTCCTCGCTAGGAAATAGCGTTTGCAGATGTCTACGTATCGTAGCAATAGAGTTCTTATGATTCTTAAAACGCGATATCGCATCTCATTTCTATGTTTCATGGTAAGGTATAATATGATTTGCGAAGTGTTATGTATCCGTCGTCTACACTTCAAATGAATGTAAATGCGACACTTCCTTGCTAGGAAATAGCGTCTGCAGATGTCTAGGTATCGTAGCAATAGAGTTCAAATGCTTCTTAAAACGCGATATCGCATCTCATTTCTATGTTTCATGGTAAGATATAATATGATTTGCGAAGTGTTACGTATTCCTCATCTACACTTCAAATGAATGTAAATGCGACACTTCCTTGCAAGGAAATAGCGTTTGCAGATGTCTACGTATCGTAGCAATAGAGTTCTTATGATTCTTAAAACGCGATATCGAATCTCATTTCTATGTTTCATGGTAAGATATAATATGATTTGCGAAGTGTTATGTACTCCTCGTCTACACTTCAAATGAATGTAAATGGGACACTTCTTTGCAAGGAAATAGCGTTTGCAGATATCTACGTATCGTAGCAATAGTGTTCATATTATTCTTAAAGCGCGATATCGCATCTCATTTCTATGTTTCATGGTAAGATATAATATGATTTGCGGAGTGTTATGTATTCCTCTTCTACACTTCAAATGAATGTAAATGCGGCACTTCCTTGCAAGGAAATAGCGTTTGCAAATGTCTACCTATCGTAGCAGTAGTGTTCTAATGCTTCTTAGAACGCGATGTCGCACCTCATTTCTATGTTTCATGGTAAGATATAATATGATTTGCGAAGTTTTATGTATTCCTCGTCTACACTTCAAATGAATGTAAATGCGACACTTCTCTGGAAGGAAATAGCGTTTGCAGATGTCTACGTATCGTAGCAATAGAATTCTTATGATTCTTAAAACGCGCTATCGCATCACATTTCAATGTTTCATGGTAAGATATAATATGATTTGCGAAGTGTTATGTATTCCTCGTCTACACTTCAAATGAATGTAAATGCGACACTTTCTTGCAAGGAAATGCGTTTGCAGTTGTCTACGTATCGTAGCAATGGATTTCTGATGCTTCTTAAAACGCGATATCGCATCTCATTTCTATGTTTCATGGTAAGATATAATATGATTTGAGAAGTTTTATGTATTCCTCGTCTACACTTCAAATGAATGTAAATGCGACACTTCCTTGCAAGGAAATAGCGTTTGCAAATGTCTACCTATCGTAGCAGTAGTGTTCTAATGCTTCTTAGAACGCGATGTCGCATCTCATTTCTATGTTTCATGGTAAGATATAATATGATTTGCGAAGTGTTATGTATTCCTCGTCTACACTTCACATGAATGTAAATGCGACACTTCTTTGCAAGGAAATAGCGTTTGCAGATGTCTACGTATCGTAGCAATAGAGTTCTTATGATTCTTAAAACGCGATATCGCATCACATTTCTATGTTTCATGGTAAGATATAATATGATTTGCGGAGTGTTATGTATTCCTCGTCTATACTTCAAATGAATGTGAATGCGACACTTCCTCGCTAGGAAATAGCGTTTGCAGATGTCTACGTATCGTAGCAATAGAGTTCTTATGATTCTTAAAACGCGATATCGCATCTCATTTCTATGTTTCATGGTAAGGTATAATATGATTTGCGAAGTGTTATGTATCCGTCGTCTACACTTCAAATGAATGTAAATGCGACACTTTCTTGCAAGGAAATAGCGTTTACAGATGTCTACGTATCGTAGCAATGGATTTCTGATGTTTCTTAAAACGCGATATCGCATCTCATTTCTATGTTTCATGGTAAGATGTAATTTGATTTGCGGTGTGTTATGTATTCCTCGTCTACACTTCAAATGAATGTAAATGCGACACTTCCTTGCAAGGAAATAGCGTTTGCAAATGTCTACCTATCGTAGCAGTAGTGTTCTAAAGCTTCTTAGAACGTGATGTCGCATCTCATTTCTATGTTTCATGGTAAGATATAATATGATTTGCGAAGTGTTATGTATACCTCGTCTACACTTCAAATGAATGTAAATGCGACACTTCCTTGCAAGGAAATAGCGTTTGCAGATGTCTACGTATCGAAGCAATAGAGTTCAAATGCTTCTTAAGACGAGATATTGCATTCCATATCTACGTTTCATGATAAGATATAATATTCATTGCGAAGTGTTATGTACTCCTCGTCTACGATTCAAATGAATGTAAATGCGACACTTCCTTGCAAGGAAATATCGTTTGCAGATGTCTACGTATCGTAGCAATAGAGTTCTTATGATTCTTAAAACGCGATATCGCATCTCACTTCTATGTTTCATGGTAAGATGTTATATGATTTGCGAAGTGTCATGTATTCCTCGTCTACACTTCAAATGAATGTAAATGCGACACTTCTTTGCAAGGAAATAGCGTTTGCAAATGTCTACCTATCGTAGCAGTAGTGTTCTAATGCTTCTTAGAACGCGATGTCGCATCTCATTTCTATGTTTCATGGTAAGATATAATATGATTTGCGAAATTTTATGTATTCCTCGTCTACACTTCAAATGAATGTAAATGCGACACTTCCTTGCAAGGAAATAGCGTTTGCAAATGTCTACCTATCGTAGCAGTAGTGTTCTAATGCTTCTTAGAACGCGATGTCGCATCTCATTTCTATGTTTCATGGTAAGATATAATATGATTTGCGAAGTTTCATGTATTCCTCGTCTACACTTCAAATGAATGTAAATGCGACACTTCCTTGCTAGGAAATAGCGTCTGCAGATGTCTAGGTATCGTAGCAATAGAGTTCTAATGCTTCTTAAAACGCGATATCCTATCTCATTTCTGTGTTTCATAGTAAGATATAATATGATTTGCGAAGTGTCATGTATTCCTCGTCTACACTTCAAATGAACGTAAATGCGACACTTCCTTGCTAGGAAATAGCGTCTGCAGAATTCTAGGTATCGTAGCAAAAGGGTTCAAATGCTTCTTAAAACGAGATATTGCATCTCATATCTATGTTTCATGATAAGATATAATATTCATTGCGAAGTGTTATGCGTTCCTCACCTATGATTCAAATGAATGTAAATGCGACACTTCCTTGCTAGGAAATAGCGTCTGCAGATGTCTAGGTATCATAGCGATAGAGTTCTAATGCTTCTCAAAACGCAATATCGCATCTCATTTCTATGTTTCATGGTAAGATATAACATGATTTGCGAAGTGTTATGTATTCCTCGTCTACACTTCAAATGAATGTGAATGCGATACTTCCTCGCTAGGAAATAGCGTCTGCAGATGTCTAGGTATCGTAGCAATAGAGTTCTAATGCTTCTTAAAACGCGATATCGCATCTCATTTCTATGTTTCATGGTAAGATATAATATGATTAGCGAAGTGTCATGTATTCCTCGTCTACACTTCAAATGAATGTAAATGCGACACTTCCTTGCTAGGAAATAGCGTCTGCAGATGTCTAGGTATCGTAGCAATAGAGTTCTAATGCTTCTTAAAACGCGATATCCTATCTCATTTCTGTGTTTCATAGTAAGATATAATATGATTTGCGAAGTGTCATGTATTCCTCGTCTACACTTCAAATGAACGTAAATGCGACACTTCCTTGCTAGGAAATAGCGTCTGCAGAATTCTAGGTATCGTAGAAATAGAGTTCAAATGCTTCTTAAAACGAGATATTGCATCTCATATCTATGTTTCATGATAAGATATAATATTCATTGCGAAGTGTTATGCGTTCCTCACCTATGATTCAAATGAATGTAAATGCGACACTTCCTTGCTAGGAAATAGCGTCTGCAGATGTCTAGGTATCATAGCGATAGAGTTCTAATGCTTCTCAAAACGCAATATCGCATCTCATTTCTATGTTTCATGGTAAGATATAACATGATTTGCGAAGTGTTATGTATTCCTCGTCTACACTTCAAATGAATGTGAATGCGATACTTCCTCGCTAGAAATAGCGTCTGCAGATGTCTAGGTATCGTAGCAATAGAGTTCTAATGCTTCTTAAAACGCGATATCGCATCTCATTTCTATGTTTCATGGTAAGATATAATATGATTAGCGAAGTGTCATGTATTCCTCGTCTACACTTCAAATGAATGTAAATGCGACACTTCCTTGCTAGGAAATAGCGTCTGCAGATGTCTAGGTATCGTAGCAATTGAATTCTAATGCTTCTTAAAACGCGATATCGCATCTCAATTCTATGTTTCACGGTAAGATATAACACGATTTGCGAAGTGTTATGTATTCCTCGCCTACACTTCAAATGAATGTAAATGCGACACTTCCTTGCAAGGAAATATCGTTTGCAGATGTCTGCCTATCGTAGCAATAGAGTTCTAATGCTTCTTAAAACGCGATATCGCATCTCATTTCTATGTTTCATGGTAAGATATAATATGATTTGCGAAGTGTTAAGTATTACTCGTCTACACTTCAAATGAATGTAAATGCGACACTCCCTTGCAAGGAAATAGCGTTTGAAGATGTCTACGTATCGAAGCAATAGAGTTCAAATGCTTCTTAAAACGAGATATTGCATCACATATCTATGTTTCATGATAAGATATATTATTCATTGCGAAGTGTTATGCATTCTACGTCTACGATTCAAATGAACGTAAATGCGACACTTCCTTGCTAGGAAATAGCGTCTGCAGATGTCTAGGTATCGTAGCAATAGAGTTCTAATGCTTCTTAAAACGCGATATCGCATCTCATTTCTATGTTTCATGGTAAGATATAATATGATTTGCGAAGTGTCATGTATTCCTCGTCTACACTTCAAATGAATGTAAATGCGACACTTCCTTGCTAGGAAATAGCGTCTGCAGATGACTAGATATCGTAGCAATAGTGTTCTAATGCTTCTTAAAACGCGATATCGCATCTCATTTCGATGTTTCACTGTAAGATATAATATGATTTGCGAAGTGTCATGTATTCCTCGTCTACACTACAAATGAATGTAAATGCGACACTTCCTTGCAAGGAAATAGCGTTTGCAGATGCCTACGTATCGAAGCAATAGAGTTCAAATGCTTCTTAAAACGAGATATTGCATCTCATTTCTATGTTTCATGATAAGATATAATATTTATTGCGAAGTGTTATGCATTCCTCGTCTGCGATTCAAATGAACGTAAATGCGACACTTCCTTGCATGGAAATAGCGTTTGCAGATGTCTATGTGTCGTAACAATAGAGTTCTAATGCTTCTTAAAACGCGATATCGCATCTCATTTCTATGTTTCATGGTAAGATATAATATGATTTGCGAAGTGTCATGTATTCCTCGTCTACACTTCAAATGAATGTAAATGCGACACTTCCTTGCTAGGAAATAGCGTCTGCAGATGTCTAGGTATCGTAGCGATAGAGTTCTAATGCTCCTCCAAACGCAATATCGCATCTCATTTCTATGTTTCATGGTAAGATATAACATGATTTGCGAAGTGTTGTGTATTCCTCGTCTACACTTCAAATGAATGTGAATGCGATACTTCCTCGCTAGGAAATAGCGTTTGCAGATGTCTACGTATCGTTGCAATAGCTTACTGATGCTTCTTAAAACGCGATATCGCATCTCATTTCTATGTTTCATGGTACGATATAATATGATTTGCGAAGTGTCATGTATTCCTCGTCTACACTTCAAATGAATGTGACTGCGATATTTCCTCGCTAGGAAATAGCGTTTGCAGATGTCTACGTATCGTAGCAATAGCTTTCTAATGCTTCTTAAAACGCGATATCGCATCTCAATTCTATGTTTCATGGTAAGATGTAATATGATTTGCGAAGTGTTATGTATTCGTCGTCTACACTTCAAATGAATGTGAATGCGATACTTCCTCGCTAGGAAATAGCGTTTGCAGATGTCTACGTATCGTAGCAATAGCTTTCTAATGCTTCTTAAAACGCGATATCGCATCTCATTTCTATGTTTCATGCTAAGATATAATATGATTTGCGAAGTGTTATGTATTCCTCGTCTACGCTTCATATGAATGTTAATGCGACACTTCCTTGCAAGGAAAGTGCGTTTGCAGATGTCTACGTATCGTAGCAATAGAGTTCTTATAATTCTTAAAACGCGATATCGCATCTCATTTCTATGTTTCATGGTACTATATAATATGATTTGCGAAGTGTCATGTATTCCTCGTCTACACTTCAAATGAATGTGACTGCGATATTTCCTCGCTAGGAAATAGCGTTTGCAGATGTCTACGTATCGTAGCAATAGCTTTCTAATGCTTCTTAAAACGCGATATCGCATCTCATTTCTATGTTGCATGGTAAGATGTAATATGATTTGCGAAGTGTTATGTATTCCTCCACTACACTTCAAATGAATGTAAGTGCGACACTTCCTTGCAAGGAAATAGCGTTTGCTGATGTCTACGTATCGAAGAAATAGAGTTCAAATGCTTCTTAAAACGAGATATTGCATCTCATATCTATGTTTCATGATAAGATATAATATTCATTGCGAAGTGTTATGCATTCCTCGTCTACGATTCAAATGAAAGTAAATGCGACACTTCCTTGTTAGGAAATAGCGTCTGCAGATGTCCAGGTATCGTAGCAATCGAGTTCTAATGCTTCCTAAAACGCGATATCGCATCTCATTTTTACGTTTCATGGTAAGATGTAATATGATTTGCGAAGTGTTATGTATTCGTCGTCTACACTTCAAATGAATGTGAATGCGATACTTCCTCGCTAGGAAATAGCGTTTGCAGATGTCTACGTATCGTTGCAATAGCTTTCTAATGCTTCTTAAAACGCGATATCGCATCTCATTTCTATGTTTCATGGTAAGATATAATATGATTTGCGAAGTGTCATGTATTCCTCGTCTACACTTCAAATGAATGTGACTGCGATATTTCCTCGCTAGAAATTAGCGTTTGCAGATGTCTACGTATCGTAGCAATAGCTTTCTAATGCTTCTTAGAACGCGATATCGCATCTCATTTCTATGTTTCATGGTAAGATGTAATATGATTTGCGAAGTGTTATGTATTCCTCCTCTACACTTCAAATGAATGTAAGTGCGACACTTCCTTGCAAGGAAATAGCGTTTGCTGATGTCTACATATCGAAGAAATAGAGTTCAAATGCTTCTTAAAACGAGATATTGCATCTCATATCTATGTTTCATGATAAGATATAATATTCATTGCGAAGTGTTATGCATTCCTCGTCTACGATTCAAATGAAAGTAAATGCGACACTTCCTTGTTAGGAAATAGCGTCTGCAGATGTCTAGGTATCGTAGCAATAGAGTTCTAATGCTTCTTAATACGCGATATCGCATCTCAATTCTATGTTTCATGGTAAGATATAACACGATTTGCGAAGTGTTATGTATTCCTCGCCTACACTTCAAACGAATGTAAATGCGACACTTCCTTGCAAAGAAATAGCGTTTGCAGATGTCTGCCTATCGTAGCAATAGAGTTCTAATGCTTCCTAAAACGCGATATCGCATCTCATTTCTATGTTTCATGGTAAGATATAATATGATTTGCGAAGTGTCATGTATTCCTCGTCTACACTTCAAATGAATGTAAATGCGACACTTCCTTGCAAGGAAATAGCGTTTGCAGATGCCTAGGTATCGTAGCAATAGGGTTCTAATGCTTCTTAAATCGCGATATCGCATCTCATTTCTATGTTTCCTGGTAAGATATAATATGATTTGCGAAGTGTTATGTATTAATCGTCTACACTTCAAATGAATGTAAATGCGACACCTCCTTGGAAAGAAATAGCGTTTGCGGATGTCTACGTATCGTAGCAATAGATTTCTAATGCTTCTTAAAACGCGATATCGCATCTCATTTCTATGTTTCATGGTAAGATATAATATGATTTGCGAAGTGTCATGTATTCCTCGTCTACACTTCAAATGAATGTAAATGCGACACTTCCTTGCTAGGAAATGGCGTCCGCAGATGTCTGGGTATCGTAGCAATAGAGTTCAAATGCTTCTTAAAACGAGATATAGCATCTCATATCTACGTTTCACGATAAGATATAATATTCATTGCGAAGTGTTTTGCATTCCTCGTATACGATTCAAATGAATGTAATTGCGACACTTTCTTGTAAGGAAATAGCGCTTGCAGATGTCTACGTATCGTAGCAATAGAGTTCTTGTGATTCTTAAAACGCGATATCGCAACTCATTTCTATGTTTCATGGTAAGATATTATATGATTTGCGAAGTATTATGTATTCCTCGTCTACACTTCAAATGAATGTAAATGCGACACTTCCTTGCAAGGAAATGGCGTCTGCAGATGTCTACGTATCGTAGCAATAGGGTTCTTATGATTCTTAAAACGCGATATCGCATCTCATTTCTATGTTTCATGCTAAGATATAATATGATTTGCGAAGTGTTATGTATTCCTCGTCTACACTTCATATGAATGTTAATGCGACACTTCCTTGCAAGGAAAGTGCGTTTGCAGATGTCTACGTATCGTAGCAATAGAGTTCTTATGATCCTTAAATCGCGATATCGCATCTCATTTCTATGTTTCATGGTAAGATATAATATGATTTGCGTAGTGTTATGTGCTCCTCGTCTACACTTCAAATGATTGTAAATGCGACACTTCCTTGCAAGGAAATAGCGTTTGCAGATGTCTAGGTATCGTAGCAATAGAGTTCTAATGCTTCTTAAAACGCGATATCGCATCTCATTTCTATGTTTCATGGTAAGATATAATATGATTTGCGAAGTGTTATGTATTCCTCGTCTACACTTCAAATGAACGTAAATGCGACACTTCCTTGCAAGGAAATGGCGTTTGCAGGTGTCTACCTATCGTAGCAATAGAATTCCAATGCTTCTTAAAACGCGATATCGCATCTCATTTCTATGTTTCATGGTAAGATATAATATGATTTGCGAAGTGTTAAGTATTCCTCGTCTACACTTCAAATGAATCCAAATGCGATACTTCCTTGCAAGGAAATAGCGTTTGCAGATATCTACGTATCGAAGCAATAGAGTTCAAATGCTTCTTAAAACGAGATATTGCATCACATATCTATGTTTCATGATAAGATATATTATTCATTGCGAAGTGTTATGCCTTCTACGTCTACGATTCAAATGAGCGTAAATGCGACACTTCCTTCCTAGAAAATATCGATTGCTAATGTCTAGGTATCGTTGCAATAGAGTTCTAATGCTTCTTAAAACGCGATATCGCATCTCATTTATATGTTTCATGGTAAGATATTATATGATTTGCGAAGTGTTATGTATTCCTCGTCTACACTTCAAGTGAACGTAAATGCGACACTTCCTTGCAAGGAAATAGCGTTTGCAGGTGTCTACCTATCGTAGCAATAGAATTCTAATGCATCTTAAAACGCGATATCGCATCTCATTTCTATGTTTCATGGTAAGATATAATATGATTTGCGAAGTGTTATGTATTCTTCGTCTACACTTCAAATGAACGTAAATGCGACACTTCCTTGCAAGGAAATAGCGTTTGCAGGTGTCTACCTATCGTAGCAATAGAATTCTAATGCATCTTAAAACGCGATATCGCATCTTATTTCTATGTTTCATGGTAAGATATGATATGATTTGCGAAGTGTCATGTATTCCTCGTCTACACTTCAAATGAATGTAAATGCGACACTACCTTGCAAGGAAATAGCGTTTGCAGATGTCTACGTATCGAAGCAATAGAGTTCAAATGCTTCTTAAAACGCGATATCGCATCTCATTTCTATGTTTCATCGTAAGATATTATATGATTTGCGAAGTGTCATGTATTCCTCGTCTACACTTTAGATGAATGTAAATGCGACACTTCGTTGCTAGGAAATAGCGTCTGCAGATGTCTAGGTATCGTAGCAATAGAGTTCTTATGATTCTTAAAACGCGATATCGCATCTCATTTCTATGTTTCACGGTAAGATATAATATGATTTGCGAAGTGTTATGTATTCCTCGTCTACACTTCAAATGAATGTAAATGCGACACTTCCTTGCAAGGAAATAGCGTTTGCAGATGTCTACGTATTGTAGCAATGGAGTTCTTATGATTCTTAAAACGCGATATCGCATCTCATTTCTATGTTTCATGGTAAGATATAATATGATCTGCGAAGTGTTATGTATTCCTCGTCTACACTTCAAATGAATGTAAATGCGACACTTCCTTGCAAGGAAATAGCGTTTGCAGATGCCTAAGTATCGAAGCAATAGAGTTCAAATGCTTCTTAAAACGAGATATTGCATCGCATATCTATGTTTCATGATAAGATATAATATTCATTGCGAAGTGTTATGCATTCCTCGTCTGCGATTCAAATGAACGTCAATGCGACACTTCCTTGCAAGGTAATAGCGTTTGCAGATGTCTACGTATCGTAACAGTAGAGTTCTTACGATTCTTAAAACGCGATATCGCATCTCATTTCTATGTTTCATGGTAAGATATAATATGATTAGCGAAGTGTCATGTATTCATCGTCTACACTTCAAATGAATGTAAATGCGACACTTCCTTGTTAGGAAATAGCGTCTGCAGATGTCAAGGTATCGTAGCAATAGAGTTCTAATGCTTCTAAAACGCGATGTCGCATCTCATTTCTATGTTTCATGCTAAGATATTATATGATTTGCGAAGTGTTATGTATTCCTCGTCTACACTTCAAATGAATGTAAATGCGACACTTCCTCGATAGGAAATAGCGTTTGCAGATGTCTACGTATCGTAGGAAAGGAGTTCTTATGATTCTTAAAACGCGATATCGCATCTCATTTCCATGTTTCATGGTAAGATATAATATGATTTGCGAAGTGTTATGTACTCCTCGTCTACACTTCAAATGAATGTAAATGCGACACTTCCTTGAATGGAAATAGCATCTGCAGATGTCTAGGTATCGTAGCGATAGGGTTCTAATGCTTCTCAAAGCACAATATCGCATCTCATTTCTATGTTTCATGGTAAGATATAATATGATTTGCGAAGTGTGATGTATTCCTCGTCTACACTTCAAATGAATGTAAATGCGACACTTCCTTGCAAGGAAATATCGTTTGCAGATGTCTACCTATCGTAGCAGTAGAGTTCTAATGCTTATTAAAACGCGATATCGCATTTCATTTCTATGTTTCATGGTAAGATATAATATGATTTGCGAAGTGTTATGTATTCCTCTTCTACACTTCAAATGAATGTAAATGCGACACTTCCTAGCTAGGAAATAGCGTCTGCAGATGTCTAGGTATCGTAGCAATAGAGTTCAAATGCTTCTTAAAACGAGATATAGCATCTCATATCTATGTTTCATGATAAGATATAATATTCATTGCGAAGTGTTATGCATTCCGCGTCTACGATTCAAATGAATGTAAATGCGACACTTCCTTGCAAGGAAATAGCGTTTGCAGATGTCTACGTATCGTAGCAATAGTGTTCTAATGCTTCTTAAAACGCGATATCGCATCTCATTTCTATGTTTCATGGTAAGATATAACATGATTTGCGAAGTGTTATGTATTCCTCGTATACACTTCAAATGAAAGTAAATGCGACACTTCCTTGGTAGGAAATAGCGTCTGCAGATGTCTAGGTATCGTAGCAATATAGTTCTAATGCTTCTTAAAACGCGATATCGCATCTCAATTCTATGTTTCATGATAAGATATAACACGATTTGCGAAGTCTTATGTATTCCTCGCCTACACTTCAAATGAATGTAAATGCGACTCTTCCTTGCAAGGAAATAGCGTTTGCAGAAGTCTACGTATCGTAGCAATAGATTTCTAATGCTTCTTAAAACGCGATATCGCATCTCATTTCTATGTTTCATTGTAAGATATAATATGATTTTCGAAGTGTCATGTATACCTCGTCTACACTTCAAATGAATGTAAATGCGACACTTCCTTCCTAGGAAATAGCGTCTGCAGATGTCTAGGTATCGTAGCAATAGTGTTCTAATGGTTATTAAAACGCGATATCGCATCTCATTTCCATGTTTCATGGTAAGATATAATATGATTTGCGAAGTGTTATGTACTCCTCGTCTACACTTCAAATGAATGTAAATGCGTCACTTCCTTGAATGGAAATAGCATCTGCAGATGTCTAGGTATCGTAGCGATAGGGTTCTAGTGCTTCTCAAAGCACAATATCGCATCTCATTTCTATGTCTCATGGTAAGATATAATATGATTTGCGAAGTGTGATGTATTCCTCGTCTACACTTCAAATGAATGTAAATGCGACACTTCCTTGCAAGGAAATGGCGTTTGCAGATGTCTACCTATCGTAGCAGTAGAGTTCTAATGCTTATTAAAACGCGATATCGCATTTCAATTCTATGTTTCATGGTAAGATATAATATGATTTGCGAAGTGTTATGTATTCCTCGTCTACACTTCAAATGAATGTAAATGCGACACTTCCTTGCAAGGAAATAGCGTTTGCAGATGTCTACCTATAGTAGCAGTAGAGTTCTAATGCTTATTAAAACGCGATATCGCATCTCATTTCTATGTTTCATG
Source organism: Xylocopa sonorina (assembly GCF_050948175.1). Classification (NCBI taxonomy): domain Eukaryota; kingdom Metazoa; phylum Arthropoda; class Insecta; order Hymenoptera; family Apidae; genus Xylocopa; species Xylocopa sonorina. The sequence goes on from NW_027490172.1 coordinate 577,506, forward strand.
GAAAGATATTATATAATTTGAGGAGTGTTATGTATTCCTCGCCTACACATCAAATGAATGTAAATGCGACGCTTCCTTGCAAGGAAATAGCGTTTGCAGATGTCTACGTATCGTAGCTATGGAGTTCTTATGATTCTTAAAACGCGATATCGCATCTCAATTCTATGTTCCATGATGAGATATAATATTAATTGCGAAGTGTTATGCATTCCTCGTCTACGATTCAAATGAATGTAAGTGCGTCACTTCCTTGCAAGGAAATAGCGTTTGCAGATTTCCAGGTTTCGCTGCAATAGTGTTCTAATGCTTCTTAAAACGCGATATCGCATCTCATTTCTATGTTTCGTGGTAAGATATAATATGATTTGCGAAGTGTTATGTATTCCTCATCTACACTTCAAATGAATGTAAATGCGACACTTCCTTGCTAGGAAATAGCGTCTGCAGATATCTAGGTATCGTAGCGATAGAGTTCTAATGCTTCTTAAAACGCGATATCGCACCTCATTTCTATGTTTCATGGTAAGATATAATATGATTTGCGAAGTGCTATGTATTCCTCGTCTACACTTCAAACGAATGTAAATGCGACACTTCCTTGCAAAGAAATAGCGTTTGCAGATATCTGCCTATCGTAGCAATAGAGTTCTAATGCTTCCTAAAACGCGATAGCGCATCTCATTTCTATGTTTCATGGTAAGATATTATATAATTTGAGGAGTGTTATGTATTCCTCGCCTACACTTCAAATGAATGTAAATGCGACACTTCCTTGCAAGGAAATAACGTTTGCAGATGTCTACGTATCGTTTCAATGGAGTTCTTATGATTCTTAAAATGCGATATCGCATCTCAATTCTATGTTTCATGGTAAGTTATAATATGATTTGCGAAGTGTTATGTATTCCTCGCCTACGGCTCAAATGAATGTAAATGCGACACTTCCTCGCTAGGAAACAGCGTTTGCAGATGTCTACGTATCGTAGCAATAGAGTTCTAATGCTTCATTTCTATGTTTCATGGTAAGATATAATATGATTTGCGAAGTGTTATGTATTCCTCGTCTACACTTCAAATGAATGTAAATGCGACATTTCCTTGCAAGGAAATAGCGTTTGCAGATGTCTACCTATAGTAGCAATAGAGTTCTTATGCTTCTTAAAACGCGATATCGCATCTCATTTCTATGCTTCATGGTAAGATATAATATGATTTGCGAAGTGTTATGTATTCCTCGTCCACACTTCAAACGAATGTAAATGCGACACTTCCTTGCAAGGAAATAGCGTTTGCAGATGTCTACGTATCGTAGGAAAGGTGTTCTTATGATTCTTAAAACGCGATATCGCATCCCATTTCTATGTTTCATGGTAAGATATAATATGACTTGCGAAGTGTTATGTATTCTTCGTATACACTTCAAATGAATGTAAATGCGACACTTCCTAGCAAGGAAATAGCGTTTGCAGATGTCTACGTATCGTAGCAATAGTGTTCTAATGCTTCTTAAAACGCGATATCGCATCTCATTTCCATGTTTCATGGTAAGATATAATATGATTTGCGAAGTGTTATGTACTCCTCGTCTACACTTCAAATGAATGTAAATGCGACACTTCCTTGAATGGAAATAACATCTGTAGATGTCTAGGTATCGTAGCGATAGTGTTCTGATGCTTCTCAAAGCACAATATCGCATCTCATTTCTATGTTTCATGGTAAGATATAATATGATTTGCGAAGTGTGATGTATTCCTCGTCTACACTTCAAGTGAATGTAAATGCGACACTTCCTTGCAAGGAAGTAGCGTTTGCAGATGTCTACCTATCGTAGCAGTAGAGTTCTAATGCTTATTAAAACGCGATATCGCATTTCATTTCTATGTTTCATGGTAAGATATAATATGATTTGCGAAGTGTTATGTATTCCTCGTCTACACTTCAAATGAATGTAAATGCGACACTTCCTTGCAAGGAAATGGCGTTTGCAGATGTCTACCTATCGTAGCAGTAGAGTTCTAATGCTTATTAAAACGCGATATCGCATCTCATTTCTATGTTTCATGGAAAGATATTATATAATTTGAGGAGTGTTACGTATTCCTCGCCTACACTTCAAATGAATGTAAATGCGACGCTTCCTTGCAAGGAAATAGCGTTTGCAGATGTCTACGTATCGTAGCAATGGAGTTCTTATGATTCTTAAAACGCGATATCGCATCTCAATTCTATGTTCCATGACGAGATATAATATTAATTGCGAAGTGTTATGCATTCCTCGTCTACGATTCAAATGAATGTAAATGCGTCACTTCCTTGCAAGGAAATAGCGTTTGCAGATCTCCAGGTATCGCAGCAATAGGGTTCTAATTCTTCTAAAAACGCGATATCGCATCTCATTTCTATGTTTCGTGGTAAGATATAATATGATTTGCGAAGTGTTATGTATTCCTCGTCTACACTTCAAATGAATGTAAATGCGACACTTCCTTGCTAGGAAATAGCGTCTGCAGATATCTAGGTATCGTAGCGATAGAGTTCTAATGCTTCTTAAAACGCGATATCGCACCTCATTTCTATGTTTCATGGTAAGATATAATATGATTTGCGAAGTGTTATGTATTCCTCGTCTACACTTCAAATGAATGTAAATGCGACACTTCCTTGCAAAGAAATAGCGTTTGCAGATGTCTACGAATCGTAGCAATAGAGTTCTTATGATTCTTAAAACGCGATGTCGCATCTCATTTCTATGTTTCATGGTAGGATATAATATGATTTGCGAAGTGTTATGTACTCCTCGTCTACACTTCAAATGAATGTAAATGCGACACTTCCTTGAAAGGAAATAGCGTCTGCAGATCTAGGTATCGTAGCGATAGGGTTCTAATGCTTCTCAAAACACAATATCTTATCTCATTTCTATGTTTCATGGTAAGATATAATATGATTTGCGAAGTGTTATGTATTCCTCGCCTACACTTCAAATGAGTGTAAATGCGACACTTCCTTGGAAAGAAATAGCGTTTGCAGATGTCTAGGTATCGTAGCAATAGTGTTCTAATGGTTCTTAAAACGCGATATCGCTTCTCATTTCCATGTTTCATGGTAAGATATAATATGATTTGCGAAGTGTTATGTACTCCTCGTCTACACTTCAAATGAATGTAAATGCGACACTTCCTTGAATGGAAATAGCATCTGCAGATGTCTAGGTATCGTAGCGATAGGGTTCTAATGCTTCTCAAAGCACAATATCGCATCTCATTTCTATGTTTCATGGTAAGATATAATATGATTTGCGAAGTGTGATGTATTCCTCGTCTACACTTCAAGTGAATGTAAATGCGACACTTCCTTGCAAGGAAGTAGCGTTTGCAGATGTCTACCTATCGTAGCAGTAGAGTTCTAATGCTTATTAAAACGCGATATCGCATTTCATTTCTATGTTTCATGGTAAGATATAATATGATTTGCGAAGTGTTATGTATTCCTCGTCTACACTTCAAATGAATGTAAATGCGACACTTCCTTGCAAGGAAATGGCGTTTGCAGATGTCTACCTATCGTAGCAGTAGAGTTCTAATGCTTATTAAAACGCGATATCGCATCTCATTTCTATGTTTCATGGAAAGATATTATACAATTTGAGGTGTGTTATGTATTCCTCGCCTACACTTCAAATGAATGTAAATGCGACGCTTCCTTGCAAGGAAATAGCGTTTGCAGATGTCTACGTATCGTAGCAATGGAGTTCTTATGATTCTTAAAACGCGATATCGCATCTCAATTCTATGTTCCATGACGAGATATAATATTAATTGCGAAGTGTTATGCATTCCTCGTCTACGATTCAAATGAATGTAAATGCGTCACTTCCTTGCAAGGAAATAGCGTTTGCCGATTTCCGGGTATCGCAGCAATGGGGTTCTAATGCTTCTTAAAACGCGATATCGCATCTCATTTCTATGTTTCGTGGTAAGATGTAATATGATTTGCGAAGTGTTATGTATTCCTCGTCTACACTTCAAATGAATGTAAATGCGACACTTCCTTGCTAGGAAATAGCGTCTGCAGATATCTAGGTATCGTAGCGATAGAGTTCTAATGCTTCTTAAAACGCGATATCGCACCTCATTTCTATGTTTCATGGTAAGATATAATATGATTTGCGAAGTGTTATTTATTCCTCGTCTACACTTCAAATGAATGTAAATGCGACACTTCCTTGCTAGGAAATAGCGTCTGCAGATGTCTAGGTATCGTAGCAATAGTGTTCTAATGGTTCTTAAAACGCGATATCGCATCTCATTTCCATGTTTCATGGTAAGATATAATATGATTTGCGAAGTGTTATGTACTCCTCGTCTACACTTCAAATGAATGTAAATGCGACACTTCCTTGCAAGGAAATGGCGTTTGCAGATGTCTACCTATCGTAGCAGTAGAGTTCTAATGCTTATTAAAACGCGATATCGCATTTCATTTCTATGTTTCATGGTAAGATATAATATGATTTGCGAAGTGTTATGTATTCCTCGTCTACACTTCAAATGAATGTAACTGCGACACTTCCTTGCAAGGAAATAGCGTTTGCAGGTATCTACCTATAGTAGCAGTAGAGTTCTAATGCTTATTAAAACGCGATATCGCATCTCATTTCGATGTTTCATGGAAAGATATAATATGATTTGCGAAGTGTTATGTATTCCTCGTCTACACTTCAAATGAATGTAACTGCGACACTTCCTTGCAAGGAAATAGCGTTTGCAGGTATCTACCTATAGTAGCAGTAGAGTTCTAATGCTTATTAAAACGCGATATCGCATCTCATTTCGATGTTTCGTGGTAAGATGTAATATGATTTGCGAAGTGTTATGTATTCCTCGTCTACACTTCAAATGAATGTAAATGCGACACTTCCTTGCTAGGAAATAGCGTCTGCAGATATCTAGGTATCGTAGCGATAGAGTTCTAATGCTTCTTAAAACGCGATATCGCACCTCATTTCTATGTTTCATGGTAAGATATAATATGATTTGCGAAGTGTTATTTATTCCTCGTCTACACTTCAAATGAATGTAAATGCGACACTTCCTTGCTAGGAAATAGCGTCTGCAGATGTCTAGGTATCGTAGCAATAGTGTTCTAATGGTTCTTAAAACGCGATATCGCATCTCATTTCCATGTTTCATGGTAAGATATAATATGATTTGCGAAGTGTTATGTACTCCTCGTCTACACTTCAAATGAATGTAAATGCGACACTTCCTTGCAAGGAAATGGCGTTTGCAGATGTCTACCTATCGTAGCAGTAGAGTTCTAATGCTTATTAAAACGCGATATCGCATTTCATTTCTATGTTTCATGGTAAGATATAATATGATTTGCGAAGTGTTATGTATTCCTCGTCTACACTTCAAATGAATGTAACTGCGACACTTCCTTGCAAGGAAATAGCGTTTGCAGGTATCTACCTATAGTAGCAGTAGAGTTCTAATGCTTATTAAAACGCGATATCGCATCTCATTTCGATGTTTCATGGAAAGATATTATATAATTTGGGGAGTGTTATGTATTCCTCGCCTACACTTCAAATGAATGTAAATGCGACGCTTCCTTGCAAGGAAATAGCGTTTGCAGATGTCTACGTATCGTAGCTATGGAGTTCTTATGATTCTTAAAGCGCGATATCGCATCTCAATTCTATGTTCCATGATGAGATATAATATTGATTGCGAAGTGTTATGCATTCATCGTCTACGATTCAAATGAATGTAAATGCGTCACTTCCTTGCAAGGAAATAGCGTTTGCAGATTTCCCGGTTTCGCAGCAATAGGGTTCTAATGCTTCTTAAAACGCGATATCGCATCTCATTTCTATGTTTCGTGGTAAGATATAATATGATTTGCGAAGTGTTATGTATTCCTCATCTACACTTCAAATGAATATAAATGCGACACTTCCTTGCTAGGAAATAGCGTCTGCAGATATCTAGGTATCGTAGCAATGGAGTTCTTATGATTCCTAAAACGCGATATCGCATCTCAATTCTATGTTTCATGGTAAGTTATAATATGATTTGCGAAGTATTATGTATTCCTCGTCTACACTTCAAATGAATGTAAATGCGACTCCTCCTTGCAAGGAAATAGCGTTTGCAGAAGTCTACGTATCGTAGCAATAGATTTCTAATGCTTCTTAAAACGCGATATCGCATCTCATTTCTATGTTTCATTGTAAGATATAATATGATTTTCGAAGTGTCACGTATACCTCGTCTACACTTCAAATGAATGTAAATGCGACACTTCCTTGCTAGGAAATAGCGTCTGCAGATGTCTAGGTATCGTAGCAATAGTGTTCTAATGGTTCTTAAAACGCGATATCGCATCTCATTTCCATGTTTCATGGTAAGATATAATATGACTTGCGAAGTGTTATGTATTCTTCGTATACACTTCAAATGAATGTAAATGCGACACTTCCTAGCAAGGAAATAGCGTTTGCAGATGTCTACGTATCGTAGCAATAGTGTTCTAATGCTTCTTAAAACGCGATATCGCATCTCAATTCTATGTTTCATGGTAAGTTATAATATGATTTGCGAAGTGTTATGTATTCCTCGTCTACACTTCAAATGAATGTAAATGCGACTCTTCCTTGCAAGGAAATAGCGTTTGCAGAAGTCTACGTATCGTAGCAATGGGTTTCTAATGCTTCTTAAAACGCGATATCGCATCTCATTTCTATGTTTCATTGTAAGATATAATATGATTTTCGAAGTGTCATGTATACCTCGTCTACACTTCAAATGAATGTAAATGCGACACTTCCTTGCTAGGAAATAGCGTCTGCAGATGTCTAGGTATCGTAGCAATAGTGTTCTAATGGTTCCTAAAACGCGATATCGCATCTCATTTCTATGTTTCATGGTAAGATATAATATGATTTGCGAAGTGTCATGTATTCCTTGTCTACACTTCAAATGAATGTAAATGCGACACTTCATTGCTAGGAAATAGCGTCTGCAGATGTCTAGGTATCGTAGCAATAGAGTTCAAATGCTTCTTAAAACGATGTATTGCATCTCATATCTATGTTTAATGATAAGATATAATATTCATTGCGAAGTGTTATGCATTCCTCGTCTACGATTCAAATGAATGTAAATGCGACACTACCTTGCAAGGAAATAGCGTTTGCAGATGGCTACGTATCGTAGCATTAGAGTTCTTATGATTCTTAAAACGCGATATCGCATCCCATTTCTATGTTTCATGGTAAGATATAATATGACTTGCGAAGTGTTATGTATTCTTCGTATACACTTCAAATGAATGTAAATGCGACACTTCCTAGCAAGGAAATAGCGTTTGCAGATGTCTACGTATTGTAGCAATAGTGTTCTAATGCTTCTTAAAACGCGATATCGCATCTCATTTCCATGTTTCATGGTAAGATCTAATATGATTTGCGAAGTGTTATGTACTCCTCGTCTACACTTCAAATGAATGTAAATGCGACACTTCCTTGAATGGAAATAACATCTGCAGATGTCTAGGTATCGTAGCGATAGTGTTCTAATGCTTCTCAAAGCACAATATCGCATCTCATTTCTATGTTTCATGGTAAGATATAATATGATTTGCGAAGTGTGATGTATTCCTCGTCTACACTTCAAATGAATGTAAATGCGACTCTTCCTTGCAAGGAAGTAGCGTTTGCAGATGTCTACGTATCGTAGCAATGGAGTTCTTATGATTCTTAAAACGCGATATCGCATCTCAATTCTATGTTCCATGACGAGATATAATATTAATTGCGAAGTGTTATGCATTCCTCGTCTACGATTCAAATGAATGTAAATGCGTCACTTCCTTGCAAGGAAATAGCGTTTGCAGATTTCCAGGTATCGCAGCAATAGGGTTCTAATGCTTCTTAAAACGCGATATCGCATCTCATTTCTATGTTTCGTGGTAAGATATAATATGATTTGCGAAGTGTTATGTGTTCCTCGTCTACACTTCAAATGAATGTAAATGCGACACTTCCTTGCTAGGAAATAGCGTCTGCAGACATCTAGGTATCGTAGCGATAGAGTTCTAATGCTTCTTAAAACGCGATATCGCACCTCATTTCTATGTTTCATGGTAAGATATAATATGATTTGCGAAGTGTTATGTATTCCTCGTCTACACTTCAAATGAATGTAAATGCGACACTTCCTTGCAAAGAAATAGCGTTTGCAGATGTCTACGAATCGTAGCAATAGAGTTCTTATGATTCTTAAAACGCGATGTCGCATCTCATTTCTATGTTTCATGGTAAGATATAATATGATTTGCGAAGTGTTATGTACTCCTCGTCTACACTTCAAATGAATGTAAATGCGACACTTCCGTGAAAGGTAATAGCGTCTGCAGATATCTAGGTATCGTAGCGATAGGGTTCTAATGCTTCTCAAAACACAATATCTTATCCCATTTCTATGTTTCATGGTAAGATATAATATGATTTGCGAAGTGTGATGTATTCCTCGTCTACACTTCAAATGAATGTAAATGCGACACTTCCTTGCAAGGAAATGGCGTTTGCAGATGTCTACCTATCGTAGCAGTAGAGTTCTAATGCTTATTAAAACGCGATATCGCATTTCATTTCTATGTTTCATGGTAAGATATAATATGATTTGCGAAGTGTTATGTATTCCTCGTCTACACTTCAAATGAATGTAACTGCGACACTTCCTTGCAAGGAAATAGCGCTTGCAGGTGTCTACCTATAGTAGCAGTAGAGTTCTAATGCTTATTAAAACGCGATATCGCATCTCATTTCTATGTTTCATGGAAAGATATTATATAATTTGGGGAGTGTTATGTATTCCTCGCCTACACTTCAAATGAATGTAAATGCGACACTTCCTTGAATGGAAATAGCATCTGCAGATGTCTAGGTATCGTAGCGATAGGGTTCTAATGCTTCTCAAAGCACAATATCGCATCTCATTTCTATGTCTCATGGTAAGATATAATATGATTTGCGAAGTGTTATGTATACCTCGTCTACACTTCATATGAATGTAAATGCGACACTTCCTTGCAAGGAAGTAGCGTTTGCAGATGTCTACGTATCGTAGCAATGGAGTTCTTATGATTCTTAAAACGCGATATCGCATCTCAATTCTATGTTCCATGACGAGATATAATATTAATTGCGAAGTGTTATGCATTCCTCGTCTACGATTCAAATGAATGTAAATGCGTCACTTCCTTGCAAGGAAATAGCGTTTGCAGATTTCCAGGTATCGCAGCAATAGGGTTCTAATGCTTCTTAAAACGCGATATCGCATCTCATTTCTATGTTTCGTGGTAAGATATAATATGATTTGCGAAGTGTTATGTGTTCCTCGTCTACACTTCAAATGAATGTAAATGCGACACTTCCTTGCTAGGAAATAGCGTCTGCAGACATCTAGGTATCGTAGCGATAGAGTTCTAATGCTTCTTAAAACGCGATATCGCACCTCATTTCTATGTTTCATGGTAAGATATAATATGATTTGCGAAGTGTTATGTATTCCTCGTCTACACTTCAAATGAATGTAAATGCGACACTTCCTTGCAAAGAAATAGCGTTTGCAGATGTCTACGAATCGTAGCAATAGAGTTCTTATGATTCTTAAAACGCGATGTCGCATCTCATTTCTATGTTTCATGGTAAGATATAATATGATTTGCGAAGTGTTATGTACTCCTCGTCTACACTTCAAATGAATGTAAATGCGACACTTCCTTGAAAGGAAATAGCGTCTGCAGATATCTAGGTATCGTAGCGATAGGGTTCTAATGCTTCTCAAAACACAATATCTTATCCCATTTCTATGTTTCATGGTAAGATATAATATGATTTGCGAAGTGTGATGTATTCCTCGTCTACACTTCAAATGAATGTAAATGCGACACTTCCTTGCAAGGAAATGGCGTTTGCAGATGTCTACCTATCGTAGCAGTAGAGTTCTAATGCTTATTAAAACGCGATATCGCATTTCATTTCTATGTTTCATGGTAAGATATAATATGATTTGCGAAGTGTTATGTATTCCTCGTCTACACTTCAAATGAATGTAACTGCGACACTTCCTTGCAAGGAAATAGCGCTTGCAGGTGTCTACCTATAGTAGCAGTAGAGTTCTAATGCTTATTAAAACGCGATATCGCATCTCATTTCTATGTTTCATGGAAAGATATTATATAATTTGGGGAGTGTTATGTATTCCTCGCCTACACTTCAAATGAATGTAAATGCGACACTTCCTTGAATGGAAATAGCATCTGCAGATGTCTAGGTATCGTAGCGATAGGGTTCTAATGCTTCTCAAAGCACAATATCGCATCTCATTTCTATGTCTCATGGTAAGATATAATATGATTTGCGAAGTGTTATGTATACCTCGTCTACACTTCATATGAATGTAAATGCGACACTTCCTTGCAAAGAAATAGCGTCTGCAGATGTCTGGGTATCGTAGCGATAGAGTTCTAATGCTTCTTAAAACGCGATATCGCACCTCATTTCTATGCTTCATGGTAAGATATAATATGATTTGCGAAGTGTTATGTATTCCTCGTCTACACTTCAAATGAATGTAAATGCGACACTTCCTTGCTAGGAAATAGCGTCTGCAGACTTCTGCGTATCGTAGCTATAGAGTTCTTATGATTCTTAAAACGCGATATCGCATCTCATTTCTATGTTTCATGGTAAAATATAATATGATTTGCGAAGTGTTATGTATTTTTCGTCTACACTTCAAATGAATGTAAATGCGACACTTCCTAGCAAGGAAATATCGTTTGCAGATGTCTACATATCGTAGCAATAGAGTTCTTATGATTCTCAAAACGCGATATCGCATCTCACTTCTATGTTTCATGGTAATATATAATATGATTTGCGAAGTGTGTGTATTCCACATCTACACTTCAAATGAATGTAAATGCGACACTTCCTTCCAAAGAAATAGCGTTTGCAGATGTCTACGTATCGTAGCAATAGAGTTCTTATGATTCTTAAAACGCGATATAGCATCTCATTTCTATGTTTCATGGTAAGATGTAATATGATTTGCGAAGTGTTATGTATTCCTCGTCTACACTTCAAATGAATGTGAATGCGACACTTCCTCGCTAGGAAATAGCGTTTGCAGATGTCTACGTATATAGCAATAGATTTCTAATGCTTCTTAAAACGCGATATCGCATCTCATTTCTATGTTTCATGGTAAGATATAATATGATTTGCGAAGTGTTATATATTCCTCGTCTACACTTCAAATGAATGTAAATGCGACACTTCCTTGCAAGGAAATAGCGTTTGCAGATGTCTACGTATCGTAGCAAGGGAGTTCTTATGATTCTTAAAACGCGATATCGATCTCAATTCTATGTTTCATGATAAGATATAATATGATTTGCGAAGTGTTATGTATTCCTCCTCAACACTTCAAATGAATGTAAATGCGACACTTCCTTGCAAGGAAATAGCGTTTGCAGATGTCTACGTATCGTAGCAATAGAGTTCCTATGATTCTTAAAACGCGAAATCGCATCTCATTTCTATGTTTCATGGTAAGATATAATATGATTTGCGAAGTGTTATGTATTCTTCGTCTACACTTCAAATGAATGTAAATGCGACACTTCCTAGCAAGGAAATAGCGTTTGCAGATGTCTACCTATCGTAGCCATAGGGTTCTAATGCTTCTTATAACGCGATATAGCAACTCATTTCTATGTTTCATGGCAAGATATAATATGATTTGCGAAGTGTTATGTATTCCTCGTCTACACTTCATATGAATGTAAATGCGACACTTCCTTGCAAGGAAATAGCGTTTGCAGATGTCTACATATCGTAGCAATAGAGTTCTTATGATTCTCAAAACGCGATATCGCATCTCACTTCTATGTTTCATGGTAATATATAATATGATTTGCGAAGTGTGTGTATTCCACATTTACACTTCAAATGAATGTAAATGCGACACTTCCTTGCAAAGAAATAGCGTTTGCAGATGTCTACGTATCGTAGCAATAGAGTTCTTATGATTCTTAAAACGCGATATAGCATCTCATTTCTATGTTTCATGGTAAGATATAATATGATTTGCGAAGTGTTATGTATTCCTCGTCTACACTTCAAATGAATGTGAATGCGACACTTCCTCGCTAGGAAATAGCGTTTGCAGATGTCTACGTATATAGCAATAGATTTCTAATGCTTCTTAAAACGCAATATCGCATCTCATTTCTATGTTTCATGGTAAGATATAATGTGATTTGCGAAGTGTTATATATTCCTCGTCTACACTTCAAATGAATGTAAATGCGACACTTCCTTGCAAGGAAATAGCGTTTGCAGATGTCTACGTATCGTAGCAAGGGAGTTCTTATGATTCTTAAAACGCGATATCGATCTCAATTCTATGTTTCATGATAAGATATAATATGATTTGCGAAGTGTTATGTATTCCTCCTCAACACTTCAAATGAATGTAAATGCGACACTTCCTTGCAAGGAAATAGCGTTTGCAGATGTCTACGTATCGTAGCAATAGAGTTCCTATGATTCTTAAAACGCGATATCGCATCTCATTTCTATGTTTCATGGTAAGATATAATATGATTTGCGAAGTGTTATGTATTCTTCGTCTACACTTCAAATGAATGTAAATGCGACACTTCCTAGCAAGGAAATAGCGTTTGCAGATGTCTACCTATCGTAGCCATAGGGTTCTAATGCTTCTTATAACGCGATATAGCAACTCATTTCTATGTTTCATGGCAAGATATAATATGATTTGCGAAGTGTTATGTATTCCTCGTCTACACTTCATATGAATGTAAATGCGACACTTCCTTGCAAGGAAATAGCGTCTGCAGATGTCTAGGCATCGTAGCGATAGAGTTCTAATGCTTCTTAAAACGCGATATCGCACCTCATTTCTATGTTTCATGATAAGATATAATATTCGTTGCGAAGTGTTATGCATTCCTCGTCTACGATTCAAATGAATGTAAATGCGACACTTCCTTGCAAGGAAATAGCGTTTGCAGATGTCTACGTATCGTAGCAATAGAGTTCTAATGCTTCTTAAAACGCGATATCGCATCTCATTTCCATGTTTCATGGTAAGATATAATATTCATTGCGAAGTGTTATGCATTCCTCGTCTGCGATTCAAATGAATGTAAATGCGACACTTCCTTGCAAGGAAATAGCGTTTGCAGATGTCTAAGTATCGTAGCAATAGAGTTTTTGTGATTCTTAGAACGCGATATCGCATCTCATTTCTATGTTTCATGGTAAGATATAATATGATTTGCGAAGTGTTATGTATTCCTCGTCTACACTTCAAATGAATGTGAATGCGACACTTCCTCGCTAGAAAATAGCGTTTGAAGATGTCTACGTATCGTAGGAATAGATTTCTAATGCATTTTAAAACGCGATATCGCATCTCATTTCTATGTTTCATGGTAAGATATAATATGATTTGCGAAGTGCTATGTATTCCTCGTCTACACTTCAAATGAATGTAAATGCGACACTTCCTAGCAAGGAAATAGCGTTTGCGGATGTCTACCTATCGTAGCAATAGGGTTCTAATGCTTCTTAAAACGCGATATCGCACCTCATTTCTATGTTTCATGGTAAGATATAATATGATTTGCGAAGTGTTATGTATTCCTCGTCTACACTTCAAATGAATGTAAATGCGACACTTCCTTGCTAGGAAATAGCGTCTGCAGATGTCTAGGTATCTTAGCGATAGAGTTCTATTGCTTCTTAAAACGCGATATCGCACCTCATTTCTATGTTTCTTGGTAAGATATAATATGATTTGCGAAGTGTTATGTATTCCTCGTCTACACTTCAAATGAATGTAAATGCGACACTTCCTTGCAAAGAAATAGCGTTTGCAGATGTTTACGTATCGTAGCAATAGAGTTCTAATGCTTTTTAAAACGCGATATCGCATCTCATTTCCATGTTTCATGGTAAGATATAATATTCATTGCGAAGTGTTATGCATTCCTCGTCTGCGATTCAAATGAATGTAAATGCGACACTTCCTTGCAAGGAAATAGCGTTTGCAGACGTCTAAGTATCGTAGCAATAGAGTACTTATGATACTTAAAACGCGATATCGCATCCCATTTCCATGTTTCATGGTAAGATATTATATGATTTGCGAAGTGTCATGTATTCCTCGTCTACACTTCAAATGAATGCAAATGCGACACTTCCTTGCTGGGAAATAGCGTCTGCAGATGCCTAGGTATCGTAGCGGTAGAGTTCTAATGCTTCTTAAAACGCGATATCGCAACTCATTTCTATGTTTCATGGTAAGATATAATATGATTTGCGAAGTGTCATGTATTCCTCGTCTACACTTCAAATGAATGTAAATGCGACACTTCCTTGCTGGGAAATAGCGTTTGCAGATGTCTAGGTATCGTAGCAATAGAGTTAAAATGCTTCTTAAAACGAGATATTGCATCTCATATATAAGTTTCATGATAAGATATAATATTCATTGCGAAGTGTTATGCATTCCTCGTATACGATTCAAATGATTGTAAATGCGACACTTCCTTGCAAAGAAATAGCGTTTGCAGATGTCTACGTATCGTAGCAATAGAGTTCTTATGATTCTTAAAACGCGATATAGCATCTCATTTCTATGTTTCATGGTAAGATATAATATGATTTGCGAAGTGTTATGTATTCCTCGTCTACACTTCAAATGAATGTGAATGCGACACTTCCTCGCTAGGAAATAGCGTTTGCAGATGTCTACGTATATAGCAATAGATTTCTAATGCTTCTTAAAACGCGATATCGCATCTCATTTCTATGTTTCATGGTAAGATATAATATGATTTGCGAAGTGTTATATATTCCTCGTCTACACTTCAAATGAATGTAAATGCGACACTTCCTTGCAAGGAAATAGCGTTTGCAGATGTCTACGTATCGTAGCAAGGGAGTTCTTATGATTCTTAAAACGCGATATCGATCTCAATTCTATGTTTCATGATAAGATATAATATGATTTGCGAAGTGTTATGTATTCCTCCTCAACACTTCAAATGAATGTAAATGCGACACTTCCTTGCAAGGAAATAGCGTTTGCAGATGTCTAAGTATCGTAGCAATAGAGTTTTTGTGATTCTTAGAACGCGATATCGCATCTCATTTCTATGTTTCATGGTAAGATATAATATGATTTGCGAAGTGTTATGTATTCCTCGTCTACACTTCAAATGAATGTGAATGCGACACTTCCTCGCTAGAAAATAGCGTTTGAAGATGTCTACGTATCGTAGGAATAGATTTCTAATGCATTTTAAAACGCGATATCGCATCTCATTTCTATGATTCATGGTAAGATATAATATGATTTGCGAAGTGCTATGTATTCCTCGTCTACACTTCAAATGAATGTAAATGCGACACTTCCTAGCAAGGAAATAGCGTTTGCGGATGTCTACCTATCGTAGCAATAGGGTTCTAATGCTTCTTAAAACGCGATATCGCACCTCATTTCTATGTTTCATGGTAAGATATAATATGATTTGCGAAGTGTTATGTATTCCTCGTCTACACTTCAAATGAATGTAAATGCGACACTTCCTTGCTAGGAAATAGCGTCTGCAGATGTCTAGGTATCTTAGCGATAGAGTTCTATTGCTTCTTAAAATGCGATATCGCACCTCATTTCTATGTTTCTTGGTAAGATATAATATGATTTGCGAAGTGTTATGTATTCCTCGTCTACACTTCAAATGAATGTAAATGCGACACTTCCTTGCAAAGAAATAGCGTTTGCAGATGTTTACGTATCGTAGCAATAGAGTTCTAATGCTTCTTAAAACGCGATATCGTATCTCATTTCCATGTTTCATGGTAAGATATAATATTCATTGCGAAGTGTTATGCATTCCTCGTCTGCGATTCAAATGAATGTAAATGCGACACTTCCTTGCAAGGAAATAGCGTTTGCAGACGTCTAAGTATCGTAGCAATAGAGTTTTTGTGATTCTTAGAACGCGATATCGCATCTCATTTCTATGTTTCATGGTAAGATATAATATGATTTGCGAAGTATTATGTATTCCTCGTCTACACTTCAAATGAATGTGAATGCGACACTTCCTCGCTAGAAAATAGCGCTTGAAGATGTCTACGTATCGTAGGAATAGATTTCTAATGCATTTTAAAACGCGATATCGCATTTCATTTCTATGTTTCATGGTAAGATATAATATGATTTGCGAAGTGCTATGTATTCCTCGTCTACACTTCAAATGAATGTAAATGCGACATTTCCTTGCTAGGAAATAGCGTTTGCAGATATCTACCTATCGTAGCAATAGGGTTCTAATGCTTCTTAAAACGCGATATCGCATCTCATTCCTATGTTTCATGGTAAGATATAATATGATTTGCGAAATGTTATGTATTCTTCGTCTACACTTCATATGAATGTAAATGCGACACTTCCTTGCAAAGAAATAGCGTCTGCAGATGTCTAGGCATCGTAGCGATAGAGTTCTAATGCTTCTTAAAACGCGATATCGCACCTCATTTCTATGCTTCATGGTAAGATATAATATGATTTGCGAAGTGTTATGTATTCCTCGTCTACACTTCAAATGAATGTAAATGCGACACTTCCTTGCTAGGAAATAGCGTCTGCAGATTTCTGCGTATCGTAGCTATAGATTTCTTATGATTATTAAAACGCGATATCGATCTCAATTCTATGTTTCATGATAAGATATAATATGATTTGCGAAGTGTTATGTATTCCTCGTCTACAATTCACATGAATGTAAATGCGACACTTCCTAGCAAGGAAATAGCGTTTGCAGAAGTCTACCTATCGTAGCAATAGGGTTCTAATGCTTCTTAAAACGCGATATCGCACCTCATTTCTATGTTTCATGGTAAGATATAATATGATTTGCGAAGTGTTATGTATTCCTCCTCTACACTTCAAATGAATGTAAATGCGACACTTCCTTGCAAAGAAATAGCTTTTGCAGATGTCTACGTATCGTAGCAATAGATACCTAATGCTTCTTAAAACGCGATATCGCATCTCATTTCTATGGTTTATGGTAAGATATAATATGATTTGCGAAGTGTTATGTATTCCTCGTCCACACATCAAATGAATGTAAATGCGACATTTCCTTGCTAGGAAATAGCGTTTGCAGATGTCTACCTATCGTAGCAATAGAGTTCTTATGATACTTAAAACGCGATATCGCATCCCATTTCCATGTTTCATGGTAAGATATTATATGATTTGCGAAGTGTCATGTATTCCTCGTCTACACTTCAAATGAATGCAAATGCGACACTTCCTTGCTGGGAAATAGCGTCTGCAGATGCCTAGGTATCGTAGCGGTAGAGTTCTAATGCTTCTTAAAACGCGATATCGCAACTCATTTCTATGTTTCATGGTAAGATATAATATGATTTGCGAAGTGTCATGTATTCCTCGTCTACACTTCAAATGAATGTAAATGCGACACTTCCTTGCTGGGAAATAGCGTTTGCAGATGTCTAGGTATCGTAGCAATAGAGTTAAAATGCTTCTTAAAACGAGATATTGCATCTCATATATAAGTTTCATGATAAGATATAATATTCATTGCGAAGTGTTATGCATTCCTCGTATACGATTCAAATGATTGTAAATGCGACACTTCCTTGCAAAGAAATAGCGTTTGCAGGTGTCTACGTATCGTAGCAATAGAGTTCTTATGATTCTTAAAACGCGATATAGCATCTCATTTCTATGTTTCATGGTAAGATATAATATGATTTGCGAAGTGTTATGTATTCCTCGTCTACACTTCAAATGAATGTGAATGCGACACTTCCTCGCTAGGAAATAGCGTTTGCAGATGTCTACGTATATAGCAATAGATTTCTAATGCTTCTTAAAACGCGATATCGCATCTCATTTCTATGTTTCATGGTAAGATATAATATGATTTGCGAAGTGTTATATATTCCTCGTCTACACTTCAAATGAATGTAAATGCGACACTTCCTTGCAAGGAAATAGCGTTTGCAGATGTCTACGTATCGTAGCAAGGGAGTTCTTATGATTCTTAAAACGCGATATCGATCTCAATTCTATGTTTCATGATAAGATATAATATGATTTGCGAAGTGTTATGTATTCCTCCTCAACACTTCAAATGAATGTAAATGCGACACTTCCTTGCAAGGAAATAGCGTTTGCAGATGTCTACGTATCGTAGCAATAGAGTTCCTATGATTCTTAAAACGCGATATCGCATCTCATTTCTATGTTTCATGGTAAGATATAATATGATTTGCGAAGTGTTATGTATTCTTCGTCTACACTTCAAATGAATGTAAATGCGACACTTCCTAGCAAGGAAATAGCGTTTGCAGATGTCTACCTATCGTAGCCATAGGGTTCTAATGCTTCTTATAACGCGATATAGCAACTCATTTCTATGTTTCATGGCAAGATATAATATGATTTGCGAAGTGTTATGTATTCCTCGTCTACACTTCATATGAATGTAAATGCGACACTTCCTTGCAAGGAAATAGCGTTTGCAGATGTCTACATATCGTAGCAATAGAGTTCTTATGATTCTCAAAACGCGATATCGCATCTCACTTCTATGTTTCATGGTAATATATAATATGATTCGCGAAGTGTGTGTATTCCACATCTACACTTCAAATGAATGTAAATGCGACACTTCCTTGCAAAGAAATAGCGTTTGCAGATGTCTACGTATCGTAGCAATAGAGTTCTTATGATTCTTAAAACGCGATATAGCATCTCATTTCTATGTTTCATGGTAAGATATAATATGATTTGCGAAGTGTTATGTATTCCTCGTCTACACTTCAAATGAATGTGAATGCGACACTTCCTCGCTAGGAAATAGCGTTTGCAGATGTCTACGTATATAGCAATAGATTTCTAATGCTTCTTAAAACGCGATATCGCATCTCATTTCTATGTTTCATGGTAAGATATAATATGATTTGCGAAGTGTTATATATTCCTCGTCTACACTTCAAATGAATGTAAATGCGACACTTCCTTGCAAGGAAATAGCGTTTGCAGATGTCTACGTATCGTAGCAAGGGAGTTCTTATGATTCTTAAAACGCGATATCGATCTCAATTCTATGTTTCATGATAAGATATAATATGATTTGCGAAGTGTTATGTATTCCTCCTCAACACTTCAAATGAATGTAAATGCGACACTTCCTTGCAAGGAAATAGCGTTTGCAGATGTCTACGTATCGTAGCAATAGAGTTCCTATGATTCTTAAAACGCGATATCGCATCTCATTTCTATGTTTCATGGTAAGATATAATATGATTTGCGAAGTGTTATGTATTCTTCGTCTACACTTCAAATGAATGTAAATGCGACACTTCCTAGCAAGGAAATAGCGTTTGCAGATGTCTACCTATCGTAGCCATAGGGTTCTAATGCTTCTTATAACGCGATATAGCAACTCATTTCTATGTTTCATGGCAAGATATAATATGATTTGCGAAGTGTTATGTATTCCTCGTCTACACTTCATATGAATGTAAATGCGACACTTCCTTGCAAGGAAATAGCGTTTGCAGATGTCTACATATCGTAGCAATAGAGTTCTTATGATTCTCAAAACGCGATATCGCATCTCACTTCTATGTTTCATGGTAATATATAATATGATTCGCGAAGTGTGTGTATTCCACATCTACACTTCAAATGAATGTAAATGCGACACTTCCTTGCAAAGAAATAGCGTTTGCAGATGTCTACGTATCGTAGCAATAGAGTTCTTATGATTCTTAAAACGCGATATAGCATCTCATTTCTATGTTTCATGGTAAGATATAATATGATTTGCGAAGTGTTATGTATTCCTCGTCTACACTTCAAATGAATGTGAATGCGACACTTCCTCGCTAGGAAATAGCGTTTGCAGATGTCTACGTATATAGCAATAGATTTCTAATGCTTCTTAAAACGCAATATCGCATCTCATTTCTATGTTTCATGGTAAGATATAATATGATTTGCGAAGTGTTATATATTCCTCGTCTACACTTCAAATGAATGTAAATGCGACACTTCCTTGCAAGGAAATAGCGTTTGCAGATGTCTACGTATCGTAGCAAGGGAGTTCTTATGATTCTTAAAACGCGATATCGATCTCAATTCTATGTTTCATGATAAGATATAATATGATTTGCGAAGTGTTATGTATTCCTCCTCAACACTTCAAATGAATGTAAATGCGACACTTCCTTGCAAGGAAATAGCGTTTGCAGATGTCTACGTATCGTAGCAATAGAGTTCCTATGATTCTTAAAACGCGATATCGCATCTCATTTCTATGTTTCATGGTAAGATCTAATATGATTTGCGAAGTGTTATGTATTCTTCGTCTACACTTCAAATGAATGTAAATGCGACACTTCCTAGCAAGGAAATAGCGTTTGCAGATGTCTACCTATCGTAGCCATAGGGTTCTAATGCTTCTTATAACGCGATATAGCAACTCATTTCTATGTTTCATGGCAAGATATAATATGATTTGCGAAGTGTTATGTATTCCTCGTCTACACTTCATATGAATGTAAATGCGACACTTCCTTGCAAGGAAATAGCGTCTGCAGATGTCTAGGCATCGTAGCGATAGAGTTCTAATGCTTCTTAAAACGCGATATCGCACCTCATTTCTATGTTTCATGATAAGATATAATATTCGTTGCGAAGTGTTATGCATTCCTCGTCTGCGATTCAAATGAATGTAAATGCGACACTTCCTTGCAAGGAAATAGCGTTTGCAGATGTCTACGTATCGTAGCAATAGAGTTCTAATGCTTCTTAAAACGCGATATCGCATCTCATTTCCATGTTTCATGGTAAGATATAATATTCATTGCGAAGTGTTATGCATTCCTCGTCTGCGATTCAAATGAATGTAAATGCGACACTTCCTTGCAAGGAAATAGCGTTTGCAGATGTCTTAGTATCGTAGCAATAGAGTTTTTGTGATTCTTAGAACGCGATATCGCATCTCATTTCTATGTTTCATGGTAAGATATAATATGATTTGCGAAGTGTTATGTATTCCTCGTCTACACTTCAAATGAATGTGAATGCGACACTTCCTCGCTAGAAAATAGCGTTTGAAGATGTCTACGTATCGTAGGAATAGATTTCTAATGCATTTTAAAACGCGATATCGCATCTCATTTCTATGTTTCATGGTAAGATATAATATGATTTGCGAAGTGCTATGTATTCCTCGTCTACACTTCAAATGAATGTAAATGCGACACTTCCTAGCAAGGAAATAGCGTTTGCGGATGTCTACCTATCGTAGCAATAGGGTTCTAATGCTTCTTAAAACGCGATATCGCACCTCATTTCTATGTTTCATGGTAAGATATAATATGATTTGCGAAGTGTTATGTATTCCTCGTCTACACTTCAAATGAATGTAAATGCGACACTTCCTTGCTAGGAAATAGCGTCTGCAGATGTCTAGGTATCTTAGCGATAGAGTTCTATTGCTTCTTAAAACGCGATATCGCACCTCATTTCTATGTTTCTTGGTAAGATATAATATGATTTGCGAAGTGTTATGTATTCCTCGTCTACACTTCAAATGAATGTAAATGCGACACTTCCTTGCTAGGAAATAGCGTCTGCAGATGTCTAGGTATCTTAGCGATAGAGTTCTATTGCTTCTTAAAATGCGATATCGCACCTCATTTCTATGTTTCTTGGTAAGATATAATATGATTTGCGAAGTGTTATGTATTCCTCGTCTACACTTCAAATGAATGTAAATGCGACACTTCCTTGCAAAGAAATAGCGTTTGCAGATGTTTACGTATCGTAGCAATAGAGTTCTAATGCTTCTTAAAACGCGATATCGCATCTCATTTCCATGTTTCATGGTAAGATATAATATTCATTGCGAAGTGTTATGCATTCCTCGTCTGCGATTCAAATGAATGTAAATGCGACACTTCCTTGCAAGGAAATAGCGTTTGCAGACGTCTAAGTATCGTAGCAATAGAGTTTTTGTGATTCTTAGAACGCGATATCGCATCTCATTTCTATGTTTCATGGTAAGATATAATATGATTTGCGAAGTGTTATGTATTCCTCGTCTACACTTCAAATGAATGTGAATGCGACACTTCCTCGCTAGAAAATAGCGCTTGAAGATGTCTACGTATCGTAGGAATAGATTTCTAATGCATTTTAAAACGCGATATCGCATTTCATTTCTATGTTTCATGGTAAGATATAATATGATTTGCGAAGTGCTATGTATTCCTCGTCTACACTTCAAATGAATGTAAATGCGACATTTCCTTGCTAGGAAATAG